>NC_044192.1:6250037-6550037 GCF_900880675.1 Sparus aurata | reverse complement strand
CTGATCACAGCAGTCAGTCCATCACTTCATCCGCGGACGTCAAGATGAGCAGCTGGACAGCCGCTGAGATCCAGGAGATGCTAGCGTCTCCTCAGTCTCTGTAGCTGTCTTTGTTGTTCACTTGTTGTTGTAGCGGCAAGCTACTAACGGTCGCTACTTTCAAATTAAAAGCCCCCCCGCTAAGAACCCAGTTCTAAACTCCATTGGGGTGCAATGTAAAGCTCTTATTTGAAGACAAATTCGACTTGCTTCCTGTTAGCTGTCTGGTGCTAGAGGCAGCTAACGGAGGGGGCGAGGCGCCACACCCATGACGAGGCCGTGGCCATTCATGATTATGCTGAAACCCGCTGGCCTTGAGCGTAGCAATTTGGATTGACACTACTATCACAGGGCTAAATATTCTTCCGCTGCATTGGTTGTACGTGACTGTTCACTCCCAACTTCGTGCTTCATGTCACGTCACATGTTTACACCTACACCAGTGGCGGCTTTTTGGAAAAGAAGAAACATTACACCTCCCTTTCACATAGACAAGGCAGCAGATTGCAGCCTTTACTTGGCTGCAAATGTGGCACATTTTCTATCTAAAAGGGGCTTCTGAGACATTTCTGGGTCAGAGTATTGTCCGTCCTCGAGGCAACATGATGTAAGTACAGTAAGAAGTGTTTGGCCACTGAAACGCTCCCCGGCTCTGTGGTCAAGCTCTGTTAGATCTGCCAGCTGACCAGTCTGACATGGTGTGAGAGGTCAATCCATTTAAGTAGCCATCGAATTAGTGACACACACACACACACACACACACACACACACACACAGTTCACCACAGGGGTGTAACACCTGTGTCACACCAGTCAGTGCTGAGGCAAAGCTGCTAAATTGCAAAACTATGAGACTATCGGAGAGTTTAAACGAAGAGTAAACGAGTCTGATTACTCAAGATGAAACAAATGATTCATCGCGACCGTCCAGTCGATGCTCTGGCGCTGCATTTTGACCGAGCTGACATGACCGGAGATGTCAATCCATTAAGCAGCCCAGTGGCTTAGTGTCACCAGCAGTTCCTGGAGAAGTCGAGCGTGATTGCTGTGGAAGCGCTGACATCGAGGTGATACATGATGAGGTGTTCTGGACTCGATGCCCTAAAGAGGGAACGCTCAGCGGGATGCGGTGACCTTTTCTCCAGGCACTGAACCAGGTAAAACACATATTGGGTGTCCTTTCCTTATTTGCAAGCGTGCTAATCTGCAGCGTCAGGTTCATGTGGATGAACAGAAGGAGAACGCTCTGTTGTGTAACTGGATACTTTATCGCTGCTTTAGAGAACCTTAGCCATGCCAGGGGATCCTGCGCTTGAGACAGCGAATATCTCCACATCTACTTTAAGGATCGACACAAACTTTGGTAGAGACGTTTATGATTCCTTGACGATTTTAAGATGTTGGTGAATTGAACAACGGAACAATATAAAACAATGGAGTCGCAAAAACTCTCACTTTCATGGTCATAAAACACGGACAATAATCAATGTGGAGAGACAACAATCTGAATTAAAAAGATGATTTTAAAGCCAAAAAAGTCTTTGTGGTAAAGATAAAAAGCCTAGTCAGCGATCGTCTTCCTCAGTGTACTTCACCAACGCTAACATACTCGTCACATCCGTGCACATTTGTTAAACAAATTAAAGCTTTAGATGCATTTATCCATAAAGTTATCTGTCAGCACCAAAACAAAAAAAAACAAAAGGAAGAATTCCCAAGAAAAGGAAAGTAAAGACTCAAAGCTCAGAAACAAACATGACGGCTGACAGTGACCACTCACTACTAAAACCAGCTGATTGCAAGTTAAGTCCTTCCGGCAAATACTACAAAGGTCCCGAGACAAAACCACTACGCTCCTCATTTCTGTATAAACTTTCCACCTTGGCCCTGAGAAAAAAACCACAACTCTTCTCGTCACAGCAGATGTTCAGATTTGGCTGCAGGTCACACAAATGTAAAATGTAAAAATATTACTCCTAGTGGTAGTTGAGGAACTACAGCAATATTAAAAACAACTAAAACCAAATGATAAAAGTTCTGATATATAGATAATATTCATGTTTTCATTCGTATCCCAACAACAAAGTACAGCACTAAGAACCCATGATATCAGGAAGTGCCGATTGAATCCTTAAGGAAAATTCACTGAGTGCTTTTATCTTATTTCCAGTAGCAAAGAGCCACGTTGCAAGAAATGCAAGACAAAGCATCTCAACCCTGCGTCCTCCACAGCTGATCAAACTGAGAGTGATATACATAGCTGAGGGGTTAATGGGGTTCAGGCGCTACCTGTTGCCTCGTCCAGCCATTCCTCGTCTCTACTGGCCGAAAAAAGCTCTCCGACGCTGTTTCCACTGACCACAATCAGCTCCTCACGCTCAATAAGGGGACTCCAGCTCTGACAAATGTTTCTGATAATGTTTTTTCTCCGCCGGGACAGAAGTGGGAATGGAGAGTTTTTGCGATGAGGTGAGATAATTATCATGTCGAAACGTAATTTGTGCACGAATGATCGTACGTGTAATAGACGCTGTGATTACTTGGAGTTAAAGGTGGGGTTGTCACTCATGTTTGATGCTGCAAAGAAACAAAAACTCACCTTCTTCATCGTCCTGCAGGGGTTTTGTGCTGCTCCATGACGTCACTGTCCTCGGCCCTTCGGTTGCTCGATATTCAGCCGCCGTCTCCACGAAGGTGTATGTACATCTCCACTGCCACCAGCTGTTAAGAAGACACCACAACTAAACACTGTGTCAGGATTCCTCTTCACAAATCGGTCCATTGCACTCGTATACATTAGAGGTGTGCCAAAATATCGATTCTACGATATATCGCGATATTTCGTCTTGAGGTACGTTATCGATACACTGGTGCCAAATATCGATATTTAAAAATGTAAAAAAAAAAAAAAATAAAATAATAATAATTTTTTTTTTTTTATTTTTTTTTTTTTTTTTGGCCCACCACCACAACCCCTTTTCGGAGGACAGCTTTATCTTTATTCAAACATAGGTATACAACCAAATACAATTTAAAAAATGGTTTAAGTAGCTCTGAAACCCACACATATAGATATTAATGATAGTTGTAGTCAGTGTGTGGTTTAAGAACAGTCACTGTGCAATATACTCCTTGTTTACTTGGTTGTCATTCATGTGAAATTGATTGACAATGTTTTGTAATTCCTGTGAAATGGATTCAGTGCAGTCAATAAATTATGAATTTCTTCAGTGACACAGATATCGTGATGTATCGTGGATGAAATTTTTTGCAATATATCGATTATCGCAGAATCGCTGTATCGTGATATTATCGTTATCGTGGGCAAAATATCGTGATAGTATCGTATCGCAAGGTACCTGGTGATACCCAGCCCTAGTATACATAGTATGAGCGCCTTCTTGGTTTAAATTGACCAATCATGTTGAGCCCCAGGGATGGACACGGTAGATTTTGATGTTCAACGGTAGCAGAAACACAAAAGTTTTAGCTGATGTACATTGATTTCATTATTATCCAATCAAATCCAAGATGCTACCTTGTCATATCCAACAGAAAAGTGGCTGTACTGAGGTAAACTCCCTCTGAAAGCACATGGTGGAGTCAACAAACAAAAGTTAACATGATTCTCAGAATTTGCGATTCGACGTCAGCGATAAAAAAAACCTGCATGCAAAGTCAAAATTGCCCGGGAGAGACTGTCTGCTGTCATTTCAGCAGTTTCTTCCAGTAATATCAAAAGAAAATGAACAAAACTAGGGTCATTATGGTCAATAGAGGCCCGGACTCTCGACTTCCGCTCCATTAATTAGTTTGAAATGACTGCATGGCGTGATAAAGTCACAGAGCAGCGACAGTCGGATCAATCTGAGATGGCTGCTGTTCCTTCTGCTGCACCCGAGGGAGCGGTCACTCTGGTCATTAAGGTGGCGTACAGCCAGAGGTCTGAGTGTTAATCACTTAAGCTACAGCCCTCTCTGGACCTACTGACCTGACGACTCTCTGGATCCAAAATCTTTTATTTATTTTTATTTTTACCTGCAGGAGTCAGCCTACACGTTCATGGCCTTCAGAATAATCAACATGTTGGATTTGATTTGGAAATGTTGTTTTAAATCAAACGCAAGATGAATGAACATCCGTCGTATTGATCATCTGTTACAAATTCAGCATCTTAGCTTTTTTATTTTGTATTTTTGCTGTTTCATGTGCTTATTTTTGTGGATTGCAAGTGTTTCGTATTTGCCTGTAAAGTGGACTGAGGTGAGATTCCTTCTGTTGGCCTCTGGAGGGGTTTCTGACTCTCACCAGCACAATCTGATATGTTTTTTTTACTCTGCAAATAAAATAAAAATTCCTTGTTTGTTCCCTCTACACTGAAGAAACTCCCACTGCCTACGATTGCTCAGAAGCTAATCCAGAGAAAGAGTTTTTCAATGGTAAGGACCGATTTTATCCAGAATTATTGATTTTATGAGGGTATATTGTACTTTTATTTAACTCGTATGATACTCGTTAAATATGTCAGTATCTCTACTTGTGATGAGGGAAACTCCTTACTTGCTGACTGAAGTTTCACATATTACGGCCTTGGTTTGAGAAGTTGGTTTAGGTTGCTGAACTACTTAATGAAATCTGCGTGGCTTTACAAAATAAGCTCAAGTTCGGTTAGATAACGTACATTACAAAACTGTATCCTGTCCGGCTGTTGTGGACTGACCAAGCTGCCGTATCTGACTTGTTGAGCGTGAGAACGTGAGCTGTCCTAACCATGACAGATTCTTGTCAGCGTGACACTGTAGCCGAGTATTTGAAATGTTGGATATTGACAATATTGAAATGGAATGATTAAGGTATATTGTATGTATTTCATGTCATGTTCAGGGACCGTGCTAAATGTTTCCAGGATTGCAAATTAAGAGCCGCCGCACCTGGAGTTTTAACCAGAAGGTGACAAAATAAAGAAAAAGTAGTTTTTTCGTGTGTATTAGGATCCAATCAGAACTCATTGTCAAAAACATAATCGATAAATTGTGTTTCAAGGCAAATTATCACTCATGCAGACCATTTAATGTAAAAAAAAATGTAATAATAGGTTTGTTTTTTTCTCCACGAACATCTGTCGACCCCTGCAAATGATCTTGCGACCGCCTCTGGGTTTGAGAAACAAAAGCTTGTCGGCAGCAGATCATGACCAGGGTTTAACCGGGGAGGTAATAGTAATCATTAACCAGTAATGGGTTACAGGACTCTGACCTCTGGTCATGTCACTGCCAGTCAATCTCATTAACACTCACAGAATTAGTGCCGCTGACGGGCCGGTCCACATTCAGAAACTGTAAAGTGATGCGTGTTTACCTTCGGTGGACCATTTTCTTTTCATGCGCCGTCAAAAGCTGCATGTTCTAATCTAATATTAGATTTGTTGCACTACTTTGAGACAGTAAGACATCGCGTTCGCCACATGTGTTTCCTGAAAATTCAACCAGCATGTCTGTTAATGCATAAGCTCAACTCAGCCACTTTATTTACGCTCGTACGGCAGCAGTCAGTCCATTAAGCTCGTCCTTGTGTAGACCAAACACTGACCTGCAGTGCCCAGTCAATCCCTTTCTGTGCCCGGTGACTTAGTGTCGGTGAAAAGCTCTTACACCGAAGGATAATTAAAGCAGAACGCTCTCTAAACACGGCTCGCTTCTTCTTCTTCTGTTCCACGAATAGAAATTAGTAAGAGGCGGGCAGGAAGAAACGTTAAAAAAAAAAACATCCTGTAAAAGCAGATTTAAATTCTCGTCAGAAATGTGATTATTTTGATGATTTCGCATTCAAAGCATTCCTTCTCCAGCAGAGCAGAGAGGTCATTTAAAATGTATTCAGCTGTCTCATAATTAATCATTAAAAGTTGTCTTAGTTGATTTGGTCAGGTCACACAGGAACGGAGAGCTTTTTATTCTCTCAGTGAGTCGTAAATGTGGCCGACCACTTTAGTTGTGTCTTTGAAAAATTGCACTTTTTTAATTGATTAACACAAAAAAACAAAAAAAAACAGTAAATCATTCACATTTCTGTCGTTCTGATTCACTTCGGTTTTTAATATTTTGGCCGTCGTACCTCCGCTTGTGTATTTATAGATAGAATTAAGTGCATTAATGTCTTCAGAGTCAGTCATGCTGTCAGTGTACAATTGGATAAGCACGTGTATTTTCACACATTTAGCATCGGATGACGCCAGCATCCAGAGAAAAGAGAGCACGATGTGAGCCGGCTGAGTCGACCTCCAGCCTCCGGACCGTCCGGCGTCTCCCCTCCTGTCAGGAAGCGAAACTGTGTGTCTCTCCAACACATCAGCGGTTGAATCAGCACAGGGCTACTTTGTGCTTTAGCGTCACCGAGTGTCGGTGAGCGGTAATGCTTCTGTCTGGGGGCCACCGAACTCACACCTTGATCCTCTCACCTCTGCAGGACTCTCACACGACTGCCATGTGTGCCGCGCGACACGTGACGACTTGGATTCCTTTAAAAGATCTTAAAAATTACACTTCAACAAAATCACACGTGTATTTTTTTTATTTTTTTGTGTAATTGCGTGTGTTTTATTCTTTTGTGTCCGCGGACCCGTCTCAGAGAAAGCCGAAGTTACCTGTTTACGCACCGACTGTGAAGGATTGACTAACAAGTGGCTTATTATTTAGACAGTTGTGTCATCCTGCCAGATAAGAGACTTGGCAGCGTCTCTTATCTGGCAGGGTACGAGATGCCGACGGCGAAGTCTAATTCCAGTCCAACTTTAGAAAGCTTTCGGTTAACTCGTCTGCAGTGTTTTTTTCTGTGAGAGCGAATGACTCCTTGATTCAATTGTCTTCCGTAAAGAAATGTGCCTCTTGTGATTAGATTGTCACTTCTGAACACACTGCTCCAGGAGCAGAAAGGCTCGCTGGGGCCTTTTTTTTTTTTTTTTCTCTTTCCAGGTGTCAAGGTGCAAACACATTGGAGCTAAGCGGTCTGAATGGGATTGTCCAGAGCCTGAAACCACTCCAGATACGCTTGGTGGGGAGCTCGGTCGCGGGCCAGGACGCTCTGGCTGCCGCCGAGATTGCACTTGTCAGTTTTCCATTACTGAACAGCCTCTCTGACCAGTTGGGCCAGCTTTGTCCATGACCATTATGTTTGTTCATTTCCCTGCTACGTTTTTGGCATGTAGGACTCAGAACCGTACAATGAGCGAGCTGGCCCGAGGCTTAATGTTTCCCCCCCCTAAGACTCTTAAACAGCACACATGGCCGCGCTGACTGCAGAGGTCACACCTGTGACGTCTTGCCAGCTCCTTTCTGTCCACCGTCTTCAGACACTGCTTGACTCCTTGAAACCATTGGGTGATTATCGACAGGACACCAGTGTGGTTTTAAAAAGGGAAGCTTCCCTCACACACGTATCCGTTCCTGTATTTGTGTGTCACGGGAGGTGAATCCCCTTTAGTCGCCACTGAGAGCCCTTACACGGGGAAGTACACGACGCGTTGGGAGTCAGGAGTTAAGCCAGTGGAGGATCAGAAGGTGTCTAAACCTGTTAACCGCAGAGGGATGCTCGCCAGCGCCATTACATAAGCTATTATGACGGCGAGGCATGGTGGGGCTAACGGGCTAAAGAGTCGAATCAACCGCCGCGAGGAGTGCGACGTCTCGGTTTGTTAACAGGTAATTAGAAGAAATGAGAATAAATGGCGTTCGCGGTGAAAATCTTTGAGAGATTAGATACAGGTGGAAGACACGAAGGGGCATTTTAGAGAGCAGGAGGGATGAGAAAAGAGAGGAAGGTGACAGGACGGGGAAGACAAATAAAGAAAAATCTTAAATCAGGCAACAGGGAACTGGCGAAGAGGAGAGAGAGTGAGGAAGAGGGAAGAGCGGATGATAAGGAGAAAAGAGCTGCAGAGAAGCGAAGGAGAGGAAGCAACGGGAGCAGCGATGTGCACAAGGGGGGGGCAGGGGGGGCAGTCGCCCTCCTGAGAGCCCAAAAGCATGCTGAAGTGCCCTCTTGGTTGGCAAAACACACTAAACTGCCCCCTTGGCTGGTTAAAACATGATAAACTGCCGTCGTGAGAGCCAAAACACGTGCTAAAGTGCCCTCTTGGGAGCCAAAACGCGCACTAAAGTGCCCTCTTGGGAGCCAAAACGCGCACTAAAGCGTCCTCTTGGGAGCCAAAACGTGCGCTAAAGTGCCCTTCTTTTCGCCCCTGCCCTTCAAAAAGTCTGCGCACGCCACTGAACGGGAGTGAAGAGGAACAGGTAAATCGAGGAAGCACGCAAGGAGACTGGGGGAGGAAGAGGGGAGGAAGGGAGGGAAAAAAGTAGGGCCCTATGATTTCCGCGATCACGGAATCGCGGACGGAATCGCGGAATTGGCCGATTAAAACGGAATCTATTGTTAAACGCGGAATATCGTGGAATTTGACATCATTTAACTGAAATGCTGTTTTCGTGTGGAAGAGGAACGTATGTCTGAGGAAAACTGCACGGAGGGAAGCAAATCTGGGTGGCACAACAAGTCCCCACCCCCCACCCCCCGTCAAAACAATGTAAGCATGGAGAAGCGGCTGCCCACGGCTCCGTCTTCGTCGGCGAAAAAACTGAGAAACTTGACATTAATCCCTCAGTACAGAGCCGAGCAGTTCCCGAACGACTTTTATGTGTCAGGTGAACTGTTGTTTTGCAAAGAAGCAGACCTGAAGAATCATAATTAAAGTTGTAATGCGAGAGAGTTAGCCACCTGTCCGAAGAGTGACTGCTAACTGCTGCTAACAGTAGCTGCTGTTAGCTAGCTAGCCCCGTTAGCCACAGCCCTCTTAGCTGACTCTGCTCTGGGTTGCTGTTTTCACTGCTAGCTGGTTAATATGTAATTGACATAACGTCACGAGTATAATTTCTCATTTTGTTGGTCATCTTTGCTAATTTTTTGGTATGCAAACATTTACTGGATCTGCCTGAGAGCTGACCATGTTTTTATTCACTGAAACCCAAATTAAATGAAGACATGATGAAATCAGATGTTTTTGATGCACTTTAGTGTACTCTACGGTACCGTATTGAGGAAATGTGTTTGTCACCTCAATAAATTTAAGGTAATTTCTATTTAATTTGTGTACATCTTGTCATTTACATTAAAGAAACACTGTTTTAGTAGTAAAATAAGAGTAAAAGGTAAAAAAAAACAAAAAAACTGGATTCCCAAAATTTAAATGGAAAAAACGGAATTCCCAAAAATTAAAATGGAAAAAACGGAATTTGGGAAATAATAAAACGGAAATTGGCCAAATAATAAAACGGATTTTATAGGGCCCTAAAAAAGGCTGCAGAAAAAAAGGTGAGGGAGGAGAGTGTGGAGTGTGGAGGTGGCACAGATTGGAGGCGGAGGATGTTCAAAGAGTGTGTCTAAGTGAGCTTCCCATGGTTGGTTTTCCTCTTTATCGCCTGGCACTCTAAGACCTCTTCAACGCTGTGGATGGATGAGAGACAGAGGGGAGAGAGAGAGAGAGAGAGGGAGAGGGAGAGAAAGAGAGAGCGAGAGAGAGAAGGAGGCAGAGAGAGAGAGAGGGGTACTCACAGAGGCAGGCAGTCCTTCGACTGGATAATCCTCTCCACTAATACTAATCCCTGCTCTCTCGCTCACACACACTCACACTTCACAGTTTCTCCGCCTTGCCAGTCAACGTGTGTGTGTGTGTGTGTGTGTGTGTGTGTGTGTGATGAATTTAAAGCAAAGCATAGTAAAGTCTAGTTTTTTGGGCTCACAATTTCAGATTCAAGGTGCTGAATCAAAAAAAAATTTAAAAAGTTCTTGGAAGAAACTTTTAGAATGTTTTGCTGTATAAATAACGATTCAGGGTCTTACTTTTTTTTTTTTACTTTTCACAAATAATTTCATGTTTATGTTTTCCACCCTGCGTCAAATGTGCAGCTGACTGACCAATATGTCCTCAAACATCCTTAAACGCCACCGAACTGAACTCGTGTTGTCAAATTTTGTCACGAAATGTAAGGTTACTTATAGAAATGACATGACATTATAAAAGTGGCGTGACAGATCCTGCACAAGTGATGTAGTATTTAAATCTAAAGTATGATCTAAGCCAACTGTGACCATTTTACAATGTTATTAATATGTGAAATGCTTGTCTGCAAGCTTTATTTTGAAAGTCTAACCAGATGTTGCTAAACTTATGCTAGAGGGGTTGGTATGTAGATGAAGACATTTTTCCTTTCCTTCAGTGTGTTATATCGGTTCTTGTGCACCCAAAAAGGTCTTGAAAGTCAACAAAGCCCAAAGACCGTACCGACAGGGCTCCTCTCTCCAACAGAAAACACTGCTCCTGAACGCCTCGTCAGGTAGTCCCGCTTTAATTAGGTGACTTCTTGACAACACGCTTACGTCACCACGTCTCACGGTGGAAGCGAAGCCAACTGGACGCTGAAAACACGACAGAGCCAACCGGAGAGACGGTGAGCAGTGCTGGCTCAGGCGTGCGTGAGCCGACCAATCAGAATAAACTGGAGCTTAAACAAGGCATCTGGCCGCTGCGCCCAGAGAGGCTCTAGTGGAGCTTTTAACAGATTAAGCACTGAAAAAGTCAAACTGTCACTAAGTAGATTTGTCTAATTTCTAGTCTAAGAAATCTTATTAAGCTTAATGTGAGACACAGTCACCAAGAAAAGCAGGTGCCTTGCTTAACGGACCTACAGTGGAGAGAAAACAAAGAGAGAGAGACGGAGTGTGTTCATGTTTTAGAAGGTCAGAAGTGCATCTCACTCTCCCTCGCTCGCTCGCTCTCACTCAGCCCCCCAGAGTCATTAATTAAGGCACACACACACACACACACACACACACACACACAAAACATCTGATGCTACACAAGGTAGAACCCTTCGAGTTTTTGCAAAAACACACACACACACACACACCACCATGGCTAAGCAGATAAAGGATTAGTGGTTGATCCTGTTTGAGCCAGGCTGCTTGGCTGAGCTGACTTTCACACTATCACACACACACACACACACACACACACACGCTTGACCCTGGGGCACGAACAGACAGTGTCTTAGCGCTGACATTTTTAAAGAAGCACACACTCGGATGGACACACACATTTAACCCTGTGACACACACACGCACACACACACACACACACCTGATGAAACGAACAGGCAGATAGAGAGAGACAACAAACTAATGACTCCACCACTGTGTGCAACGGAGCAAACAAGTGGTTGAGGGCGAATTAGCGAAAAAGACGGAGAGTGACCGCACCACGTGTTCAAAACCTTCCTGGGGTCAATGTGCGTTCTATAGGCAGGTTGACAGATAGTATGGACAGACAGACAACCCTCCTCGTCCTCCTCTTCCTCCTCCTCCTCCTCCTCCTCTTCTCATTGACTGAGCCAAGCATGCGAGGTAATTTACTCCACGGGAAAAAAGAATCCGGAGGTAGCGGCTATCAAACTGCTTGTTCAGCTTAAAATCTTGTTAAACTTTTCAATTTAATCATTCTTCTCTTCCCCCCCCCCGGCACACATCAGAGGGATGAACTCTCCCACCTCAACGCTATCGCTTTTTGTCTGACGCTACAGATCTTCCTTAACAGACGACGACGACGGGGAAGCTCGACTCTCAATTCCACCTCGCTTAGATTTTTTTTTTTTTTTTACTTCTAAAAAAGGCAGGCTTTCTATTTTAGCCTTCAAATAATTTTTCCATAAATTACTGGAAATTAATTAAAAGCACGTCTTATTAGGAAAAAAAAAAAGGTGGGTTTTCTTTTCTTTTTAATTCCCAGTGCCTTATCGTGCGGTTTCAAGAGACGCAGAGCGGGTTTCATGGCAACCCAAAGGAGTCCACACTAAAAGGGAAAGTAGAAGATGGAGAGGGGATGAAGGGAGCGGGGCTGATAATGGGACGGACCGAGCAGTTTTTTTTTTTGAACATGCAGTTTTCACAGACAAATAAATGGAAACTCTACATGTCGTCACCTAATCACAAGTATGAAAAGCAACCGCGCATGAGAGTCCCGCGGAGCTGAATGGCAATTAGCACAACGTGTCAGCTTTATAAACGGCTCCGACAAAGCACGCCTTTTTGTCCCGAGTTTCCAAAGCAACACGAGAAAAACCTCACGGAGCCTCCCGAAAAGAAAAAAAGGCACAGCGGTCGTAAAAAACTGAAATGATTTAAATGTCCCAAAACTCAGACAGAGTATACCGAACTAATAGACAACACGTGGGCAGCAGAAAGGACTCACGTTTCGGTTACAGTTTGAGGAAACGTGACTCATTTCAAACGGTCAACGCGAAGTAGTGACGAAGTAGTGACAGCTCTGTGTGATCCATCCGGACCGAAGCTGTTCTGTCCACGGCACAGTTTGAATCGGTACATTGCCATCGACTTGTATTTCCGCACATTTTTCAATTTGCATACACAAAAAGCCAGAGTTGGAGGTGGAAATGTTAAAAAAAAACAGCCCAGTCTGTATCAGGAGGCGGAGAGGATGGTGGGAAAGGTAAAGTGTCTGCAGCTCAACATTTGCAAGCGCACTGAGGACAGTTTCCAGACGAGCTCATGGCGTCAGAAACTGGATATTTTTGACAGGAAGTCCATAACAATTTGGTATTTTAAGCCAAAACGTGTTTTTTTCCTGACCAAGTGGTTGTTGTGCCTGAACCTAACACACCATAAACAGAGTGGTATTAATAATCGAACCTTAAAAAAAACATTACGTTGCATCATAATGAAATGCAAAGTCTTAATATTTTAATGGTTTGAAAGGACACGATGAAACTTCTAGACAAGGGGCGGCTGTGGCTCAGGGGTCGAGCCAGCATCTTGTTAATGAAAGGTCGCTGGTTCGAGTCCCTTGCTCTGCATGTTGAGCTGTCCTTGGGCAAGATACTGAACCCAGAACTGCTCCTGATGTGCGCTAAAATTGTGCAAGAATTTAATGAAAACATTGCTGATGATATAACTACTTATGTATGAATTCTTTTACAAAACAACATTACGATCATGGCAGAGTCTGCACTAAGTGTTAACGCCTGCAGGTCACAGCGATACAGCTGGTTTTAAATCCATTGGCACGGTGTTTAGGGTCAGGGTTAGCTGCATCACAGCAAGTGCTGGGTTTGATTTCCAGCGGGGGTTAGGGTCCGTCTACGTGGAGTTTTCATGTTCTTCCCATTTCCTCGGAGCGCTCCGGTCTAATTTTCTGGTCCGTCACTGTCACTTTCCCCTGGCGCTGTCTGGCGGCTGCCCGCCGCTCCTCGGGGATGGGTAACGTGCAGAGAACTTCCTCTTCTTCTAATCATCGTACAGCGGCACGAACAATAACTGTGCTCCGTCTTCAGTCTCTGTAAAATGAGGAATGTGCTTCATGCAATTAGAAAACATTTGCAGGTTCTTTCCTTTATTAGTTAAAACTTCTGGCTCAGCCTCTTGATATAACGCATCGGCTTCCTGACCCTTTTGTGGTTTTCTACACGCCAGACACCGCTGGCGAACCGCTTCGTATGAGGTCCGAGTGAATTGATTTGGAGCACAGCGTTCTAAGCTGGCACTTTTAAACTTTAAATAGCTTTAGATACATTTCACAAAAGGCCTTAAGGGGGGGTGGGGGTCGATGGGAGGAAGAAAGGGGAAGATGGGAAGACATAAGAGAAGGAGAAACACTGGGTGAGATAGCTCGAGAGTGTGACTAATAAAACTTTTTTAAATGTGTTTTTTTATCTTGGCTGCAGCTACAATGGATCCCCTTCACTGACCTCCAGTTTCATGTAGGTAATTGTCATTTTGTTGAAAGGCACAGAAGTTTCCAAATTAATGAGTGTGAAAGGACTCCACAAAAGGAATATCAATTCCACACACGCCGGTATGCACAGAAGGAGGGAGAGTGTGATTGATCCTTGTGTGTGTGTGTGTGTGTGTGTGTGTGTGACGGGAGCCGCCTGTTCAGAAGATCAACACTAACTAGATTAGCACACATCTGATCTGATACTTAAAAGCAGATCACACCTGCAGGCTGTGGGTGTCTGTTATCAAGCAGAGGCCTTCATGCAATCTTCTTCTTCTTCTATCAGATATGACACGTGTTGCCACAGGATTTCAAATACACAGATAGCAGCCAACACAACCGCGTGAACTCCCTGCATATGTACGACGCTATGACGCATGTAAGTTTGTGTCCCACACATTATAAAACTAATTTGTCGCAGCGCTAATCAACACAACCACAGAAAAAAAGCAAAAGCTCTGTCATCACGGTTCATAATAATAGCAACAGTCGGTCTTAATCAACCTCACAGCGGTCGGTGAGAGAGCGAAGGGTAACTACAGACACACTCGTCACCCAGCGACAACCTGAGCGTAGGCCCACTCAGACGCTGTGACGACAAGAGGCAGTCTAGTATTTAATTTCTAATAATAATAATATATCATGTCAAAACACAGCTCAGCCTTTCCGTGCACCGTACTGAAATGGCTTTTATGTTCACGTCGCATGTTTACGGGCTGACGTTCGTAATGGCAGGTGGAAGCGGTGCAACCCACGCGCCATTATAAATGTTAGCCGGGCACATTTCCCGCAAAACCACTTTGGTTGTTTGTCACGGCGCTCTGTTGGGGATGAAGCCACCAGTCTTGGTTTCCACGATCACAGATGGAGAGCGTCTGACTTCCCTTGAAAAAAGAAAACAGATGGAAATGTCTCTCTCCTTGATGAAAAAAAAACTGTTTTATCACCACTAAAACGGCTGGATAAGTCTCCCAGTGTCCTTAAAAATATCAAGCGCTGTGACTCAAACTCTGGTCGCCCATTTGGCAGCTTTGTATGCTTGTAATAAAGACACCATCTCCTGCGGCAACAGCTGGCTAATTACTAGAGGTGTAACGATTCATCTACTACATCGATGAATCGATTTATATTCCTACGATCCAACTACATCGATCTGTGCTTGGCAAGTTGGCCTTCCAGATGACATATATCGATTAAAAATCGTTTGAAATGGTAAAGAATCGATTCTATCGATACTCGGAAATTGTACATTGGATTTAAGCACGGCAAACTTTAAGGATGTGTGTTTTTATAGAATTTTTAACGATAAAGACACGTTAAACGTTACTCGATTCAGTCTGCCTGTCTGTGTGTTGCTGTTGGTTGCACTTACTGTGCTCTTTTTATATTGTAAATAAGAGCAGAAAAGGTTAACCTCCTGGTTGCACTTCATTCAACTAAAAGGTTAACACATTTGCCATTAATTGTCGTTAACTTGTTTATATCCATAATTAATTTAAACCTGATTCCCTTACAAGAAACAACAGGGATCTAGGAAACTTCACCTGTACTGTCCAGTATCCAGGTATTTATTTCACAGTCACACTGGTTGATTTTTTGGCTAAAAAGTTACTGAATCGATTTCAAGTCACTGAATCGTGTCGGATCATATCGTTCTAAATGAACCAAGATCGGTCTTGAATCGTATCGGCAACCACGAATCGTGATACGAATTGAATCGTTGTTAAAATGAATCGTTACACCCCTACTAATTACACATGCCACGTCAACTTTCTCTGTGGTTCGCTAACTGCTAACATTATATCCTGACGACTGGGCTGAAGCGGTGGTGGTGGAGGAGGCTACCAAGCCAGTGACCGCAGTTCAATACTGTGTTTCAACGTTTGTTTGAAACCGCTGGAAATTATACAGCCTTATTTATGGCGACCAAGTTTTTAGCCAAAGCATGATCTGTTCTTAACCCTTACAAAGTGGTTTCAACAGACCACAAGCACAGCATTGTCCAAATATAAAATTAAACAAATATGTTGCTAGCTTTTATTCTGGCGATTGGATTGTTCTGCTCATCGAGGTTTAATTCCGACAGTGACAGCATTCCTGCCTCCGCAGCAGCTCAAGCGTGCGAGTTGTGTTTACGGAACTGAAAAATCACCAACTGTGTGTAACCAGGCAGATACTACAAGTCAAAGGATGTTGAGTGAGGGACTCAATATTTGTGTTTTGGTGGTGTTCCACTCACAAAGTTCGTATTTTCTGGATAAACACATTTCAAAGAGAAGGGAGGGTGTTCAAATTTGGGCCAGAGTCTCCCGCTGAGCTGCTGGATCTCCCTCTGCCAGCTAATTTTCCCTTTGTACCTTTAAATCCTTTAATATGGTGGGCAGCCAAGACTAATAATACGATTAAAATGTGTACCTGCCACTGCAAGAGACCAGCGGACAGACAGAAACACACACATGCTGTACAGTAGAGTATGTTCACAGCAGATAACCAATAACTGCATGTGAGCAGTGAGCGCGTTTGTGTGATTGTAATTAATTTATGCCAAATTGTACAAATGACTCCCACATGTGTGCGTGTTCATGCATGTGTGTAAACTTGTCTATCATAACCTGTTAGTCACTGAAGTGTGAAATATAAATGGTTGTTCTCTTGATTAAGATCCATCAGAATACCATCAAGCTAGAGTCACACAAGGTACTAATCACACTAAGAATGGTGTTAAATTGCATACGTAGTGCTTTTCAAATGACTTTTTGCTGCAGCGACAATGCAGCTCGAAAACCGACACTGCGGCGATCAGCGCTTTGCCGTTTGTCATCGCCTTTCGCTGTAAATACTTCACACAAGGCCCCCAAAAAAAAGACTCGCCAAAAAGGCGTGCCTATGTTCCCACAGCCCTGTTTTCCCACATTTCTAAGATTCTTTTTTCCAAAATTAGGCCCTATGTTCCCAAATTTCCTTAGGGTTAGGGTTTCCTTAACCCCTAACCCTAACCATTGAATTGAAGGGAAATGTAGGAACGCAAGACCTCATTTTGAAAATGTCCTAGAAATGTGGGATGATAGGGCCTGATTTTGAGACCCCGTCTGGGCGAATCAGAATAAAGGACGCTGGATCGACCACGTCAAACTTTACAGAGCACCTGGAAATGCACACGGATAGGTCAGTTAGCATCTCTGGACGTGTTTAGCTCAGCGTAACAAGCCATCTAACGTTAGCTTGCTCGATTAGTTTGGCGCTGGCTGATTATTTTTGAAAAGGTGAGTGTTTTCTCACCCACCTGAAGAAAATGTATTACTTTAGCGCAAACTGTCGGCTGGTAGAAACACCAAAATGTTCTTTTAGCGGACAGCATGCAGCAAATACTGATTACGTAGTCGGCAGGATGTTAATACGCGATTTTCAAACACAAGCTAAGATAGAAATCCGTTCTGTCGCTGCTGCTTCTTTCACTTGAATGGCGTCCGTCTCTCTTTCTCTCTGCCAGCTTTTACGTTCTGTAAAGCATCACCAAGGCAGAAAAAAACAATTAATTTTCATAGTTATTTAAATATGCGCACGTTGTGTGTGTGTGTGTTTGTTTTCAACACAACTGCAGTAGATTTACTATGTAGGAGTGTTTTCACAGGCTTTTTGTTCTAATTGCGTGTCTGTCTACAATCGGCATTCATGCTTTGTGTACACACGTGTGCGTTTGTGTGTGGCATGTGTAGTCATTCGCTGTGTGTGTGCGCACATGTGTGTGTGTGCTTTGGCTCTGGCTGGTAGAGGCCCCCTCTCTAGTACCCCCCAGCTCCGTCTCTCCTGCCAATAGCTAATTGATTTGGCTCCATCCTGTCTGCTCTACTTACTCAAGTAGTTAATTAACTCAACTTTTAATTCGTTTGCACACAGCGCCTGGGTAAAAACATAAAGCTGACACCGGCCACGCACGACCACTCGCCCTGTTTTTGTCCAGCAGAGCACACAAAGCCGGGGAGTCCCGCAGCTCGCAGACCGGCCTGGAGAGGTCGGGAAGCTGCTCGACTGAGTTTACTGCAGCCCGGCCAGCTTCCTCTGGCTCCGCTCCATCACTCAGTCCAGCTCCTCGTCTGGTTCCTTTTTTTAGTTAACGCTCGGTTACTCTGCCTTTTTTTCTAGTGTTGCTCCATGTTTTGAGTTTCTCTGTTACATGTACATTAATTATGACTTCAACTGGCACATAACACGAAATTACCGTACTAAATCTGCATGAGGTTGATGAGGAACTTGCTAAATCGCAATTACTCAGCGATTAGTTCACCAGGTGCTGAGATTTATGGCTCTTAAAAGTCACTTTCAAGCCTGTGCACACTGTACTCGCACTTTCAGCGGCCAAACAATGAAGAATTGTGTTTAAAAAAAACAAGCAACTCCTCAGATATGAAGGCTAAAAGGCCTCATTATCGAGCCAATTAAGGCAAATGAGAAAGCAATTGATTGTTCAGTGTGCAACAATTATGTCTTGCCTTCACACGTGTCAGACTCTTTCGGAACAGACCAAGAATAGAGAAGCAGTGTCCGTACTCAACCCGAACCCTTCGATTTCTTTATATTGCGACTTATATTTGCTGTGACAGCGCTGTGGTTATGGTCTGGCTAGGTTTGGGTGCAAAACCCACTTGATTAGAGTAAGGAAAACATCTTGTATTGGCTTAAAATGCCTGCTTTTTCTGAAACGCAATCTCAAACTGCGGCGTTTGGCTTCGCAGCCTTGTTGCTTACATGTTCACCACCTCTGCCTCCCCCTCCTCCTGCTCTAGACACAAAGGTAAGCTAATTTACATGTGATCTGATGGTACATGTGTTGTAGAAATATCAATACTGCAGGGATGACAGGTACAGTATCGCTGGTCTGCAGGCGTTTGAACTGCCAACATTTTAACATTTCGAGTGAGGGAATAACATTAAAGGATAAGATGTTTCCCGAAATTTCCTCTAAACAATCCATAATGACACTTTCCAAATTGTTTTTTTAAAAATGTATTCATAGATACACAACATTTCCCCCATGAGCGAGAACTCGACTCTGACAGTGGTGAGACAAAAACTGCAACAAAACGACTGACTTTTCAGAACATATTCTTGTTTCGGCACATATCACAAACTGCTTTTACTCTACAGAAATCTCTCTGGTCTTCAAAAATCACCTCCAGCCTGACTCCACATATTGTAAATATCACTTAAATTACGCATTTCTACCTTGATGGACTGAACTGTGTACGGGTCCTTTTCGCGGAGATCACTACGACATGTCACAACGAGAGAGGCGCAGGTGGAGCTAACAGCATTAACGATGGCTTTGGTCCGCTTAAGTGTCCCATTATTGCTGTGAGCCTGATGCATTATACTGCTGCCCCACCTGAGCTGAGTGCAGCCATTATTAAGCTGTAGATGCACCTGTGCTGTTTCTGCCGTGATGTCGTCGGTGGTCTGTCATGTCAATTTTTTCAGCGTCTCTTCTGGAGGAGACCCCTCGTCGCACTGAGAGCAGAGAAGTTGCAGCAGGAGGTGGCAGGCAGAGAGAGATCAGCGATTGTGGCTGTTTTCAGAATCAACAGCAGGAAGAGGCAAACACAAAAGACAACTCAACAGAGACTGATCCAATCGTACAAACTCAACTAACGAGGGGACGGGGTGCAGCTGAAGGGAGGGCGGGGGAAGCACAGGTGAGGGCGGCGATGCGGAGAAACAAAAAGAGCACGCTGGGAGGAATACCGGGAACTGGGCCGGGTTAACGAAGCTGGTGCAGAGGGAAAGTGTGGAAGGGAAGCGCCGGCTGGGGAGGAGCACAGGAACACGAGAAGACAGGAGGGTAACCGAGCAGAGAGAGAAAACGAAAAAGAAAAAAACAAGCTGCAGACGCATGAAACACAGATAAAATGAGAGAGGAATCACAGGACTGTGAGACCCAGGAGGATAAAAAGTGAGAACGGTCAGAGTCGTGGGCTGGAGGTCAAACTCTTAACTCCAATCACTTGACAAGAGATAAAGTCAAGGTACAGCCAAGATGTGACAATAACAGGAGAGTCTGACAGAACACACTGAAGACATTCTCACCCGAACAGAACAGAAAACGACGGGGATGAATGTTGTGAAACGTTACAGCACTGGCGTCTGTTTGTCAGATCAGAATGAATGTTGTGTTACCGCCGGTGGGGGGGGGGAGCACGATGCTGTGTCTCAATTCAGGGTCTGCATCCTTCGAAGGAGAAGGAGAGAAGGAGTGTGGCACTTGGCAGAGCGCCTAAGATCGAAGGCTGATAGGAGTTCTGATAGGGCAGAGGGCGAAGCATTTTGGCCTTGCTTTTGCCACAGATTTGAGAGCATCAGAATGCGGCCGATTCCGATTCGGACGCAGGCATCTGTTTCAATAAAGATTGCTCTATCATTCCACCCAACCTTGCCTAATGAAGAGAGCCCAGAAACCACAGAGTCCTTCGGAGAGACCTTGTTAACCTCGTCAGCCGTTGTTAAATGGGACGGTCTAGCCTTTGGAGCATTTCCTGGTTGCGTCACCAGATGTTTTACCCTTAACGTCACGATTTCTGCCGCCCAGGCCCGCGAAAGTGACGATCTACGCCACGCGATGTCGCCATTTTCTCTCTTTCTTTCTTCTTTTTCGGGCACCCAAAGAATCTTGGGATATGTGAGGCCACGAAGGACAGTAGCCTTGCATCCTCCAAAAACAGGGAGAAGAAGGCCACATTTGTAGGAGCCTTTGGATTGGGACACAGCAACAGACAGGAGGTGAGGAAAGGAAAAAATGTCAGAGAGGAATGATGACGGGGGAACGAGGTCCAGAGGGAGCGGCTACTGCATGTGTACAATATGTGCTGTGGGCTGATGGACTGATGAGAGGCCGGTGTGCAGAGCGGGAGGAGCCTGGAGGGAGGACCGAGCCCACGCCATCAGAAAGGGGGCACCGGGGATACAGGAAAAGGGAAAATGCAGGGAAACACTAGGTAGCTTCCGTGGATACATGCATGGCTGTAACACTGAAGATTAACTCCAAAAATAGAAAAGCGGTGAAGAGAAAAAGTTGGCAAATAAGCCCAAATATTCACGTAAAATATGGAGAAATGTTCAGTCGTAGGTGAGACTGGATTTTGATTTAGAGCCAGGACGAGACCCCGCGTGGCTCAGAAGAAGTGACGATGCAAAACACAGATACAACCGCGCTCGCCGCCGCGGTGCAGCGTTCTGGTTTTTCACACCGAATACACAGAAGCAGCTTTCAAGTGCCGTTTA
This sequence comes from Sparus aurata, assembly GCF_900880675.1. Taxonomy (NCBI): domain Eukaryota; kingdom Metazoa; phylum Chordata; class Actinopteri; order Spariformes; family Sparidae; genus Sparus; species Sparus aurata. The sequence continues at coordinate 6,528,893 of NC_044192.1, read as the reverse complement.
TAGAGAACGCGATTAGTCTCGAGGACAGAGGTGTGAAATGTCCCGTTGGGTGCGAGCTTGCAACAAACATCGCCAACAATCAGGCGCCGCTCTGTCCTTTTGCCCGAATCTCTCTCATCCTCTGAAGACTGATGAGCGAATATGTGAGGGATGAATGTCCATTTCACAGTTTGACTTTTTGAACTTTGCAAAATCGAGCCCTCTGCGGCGTTATCAGCGCAGAGGCACATCAAACCATTCCCCCCTTTCCACGGCACCTGTAGCATCTTATCTCGTTCTCCCTCCTCCTCCTCCTCCTCGCTGTCCGTCTCAGCACGTCTCCGTCTCCTCGTCCTTGTGTCTGCCTGTGTCTCTTTCTTATCCTTTCGGGTCCGTCTGTTTGTTTGTCTCTCGTTGTCCTTGTGAGGCTACAAGACGATTCAATAACCTCATTTTTTGGCGTGACTGTTTATCAGTCATGAAAAACACTCTCAAAGACATTTTTTTCTTTGTCTCTGTTGGTTTGAAGATAGCGAGGGCTATTCTGCTTCCGCTCTGGGGGGTCAAACACTTCCAGGACGACACTGTCGGCCTCTTATCCGGACTGGCGTAGGGAATGTGTCTCGGCATCAATGAAAGACAGCCGACGGTTCGGCGCTCTGTGTGCGCGCCTTTTTGCAGCTCAGGTTCAACAGTTGGACACTTTCGCGGTATTTACAATTTGAGCATAAAGGACGACTTTTACAAGAAGGTGCATTGAATAACTACGTTTCTAAAGCATGCCTGGCTTAACGGAGCCATTCAGCATACTCGCCAACGGTAACACTGTCCTTGCGAGACGCATGAAAAGTGTGAACGACTGCAGACCATTGTGTGTCGGAAATCAAAGCAGAAGTTCAGAACACGTTTAAAAATGTAATCATAGTCCACAAATATTTCTGGAGCTTGACCAAGGTAAGGTCAGAGGGAAGAAGAAGTAAAAACAAGTCGTGACACAAAGCATACCGGGCTAATAAACACAGATTCTTTGACCCACATCTGTGTATTTTTTTTTTTTTGCTTGGAACCGAGAGGAGCTGTCAGGTTAATGAACCTCTCAGGAAGAAGCAGAGGAGGTGACGGATGTTCCCACCTCCACCGGAGCCTCCCGGAGTTTTGCCAAAGCAGACAAGCTATTAAAACTCTGCGGGTGATTATGAGATAAAGACGGATGTATTGACTATTAGTCAGCGCGCGCGGTAACCTTCAGAACGGATTTAAAAAAAAATGTGTTTGTTGAAAAAGAAACCGGAGAGTGAAGCTGCTGTTACAGGAACGTTCAGCTCTGTCAGGAGAGTATTTGCGAGCTCAACTTTTACAAACACGATTTCATTTCAGGAGATAATTAGTGGTGGGAATGAGACTTTTTTACTTGAATTAACACAAGTAAAGGGGTTTAATTTTAATTTAACGAGTCTAGATGACACTGTATCGATGATATAAACTGTGTAATTCATTATTTTTTTATGATCCACCTTGAAACGTTAATGAAATCACTGACGCAGGGAGACAAAGCGACAACGACCGCAGCGTGTAAAGCCCGACGCTCACCACGCTGAGTGATGTTTGTCTGCAGGTCACACTCACATTTCTGAGTGTAGAATGAGACCTGAATCAATTAATTTCATTAGAATCTTGATCCTCGTTTACAGCCCGTGTTTAACTTTTTTTTTAAAAATTAATGAAACGGTTTTCACTTGAGTGATTCTTCTGATCTTTTAGCGCACTGATGAAGGGAAAGAGCGGCAAACTCCGACATGAAAAAACACATTTCAATTTGTCTTTATCGCTCCCTATTCTGTCTTCACTTTCCAATTCCTTTGCCAATTCCACTTTCTCTCCATCCCTCCCTTATCGCTTTCCTGTCCTCACCCCCCCCACCCCTCTCCTTCTCCCTCTCCTCACTCTATCCTCCATGTTTTTTCTCAGAGGCTCTCTCCCCCCCCTCCTCCCTCCGTCTCTCTCTAAAGGCCTCCGGTTTCTCCAGCTGATGTATTTTACCTCCAGGTGTCAGTCTGGTTCATAGATTAAACTGACTTACAGTTTGCCTTTTTCTCCCTCCTTCGTCCCCCACAATACACACACACACACACACATACACACAGTCACACACACACACACACACACACGCTTACCTCACCCCACCAACCCCAGCCTCCTCCATGTTTCCAACTTGGGCCGACCTATGCTTCACCTCACTTCAAAGGCGAGACGAGCTGCAATTACCTCCCAAAGTATCTCGTCTCATCCAGACTTAGAGCCTGGCTGAGCGGGATCCCTAGTGTGTGTGTGTGTGTGTGTGTGTGTGTGTGTGTGATAGCACAGACAGTGTGGGTGTGTATGAGTGTTGTGTTCCTGTACTTCTACTCTCACGAGGACAACCTGATCTCGCAAGAACAGAAAGCTGAAGGGAAATCCTCCAGGTTAAGGACATTTCAGCTGCAGAGCTGAAACCGTTCACCGTCCACACGGTGTTCTGCTCCCCACTGGTCAGAGCTTACTGACGATAATGTCCAAAAACTGAGAGTTATTTGGGAGTGTAGATGCATAATGGATGGGTGAGCCCACTCTCAAAAACTCAGATGTGCCTAAAGGAGTTAGCAGAGCAGTTTCAGAAAGGAGGCACACATTTAGGATTTAATAATAATCACTATCAGCATTCTTGCACCTTATTTTGCAGTCAACTGTTATTACAGATATCACAAATCTATTATTCAGACCTGGACCAGGCTTGTGCCAGTCAGCCACACTTCCAAAAATGTACCCAGCTGACACACAACACCTGCAAACCAGGCTAATTATGACTCTTTCCATTATGAATGTTGATCCGTGGAGGTTTTGTACCCGTGAAAATCTTCATCAAGTTGAGAAAATTCATTTACCTTTTTCGTGACATCACCATGGAGTCAAGTCTAATCGGCCAAAGCTGGAGCTTGCGGGCCGGGCCAGGGGGGAGAAACATTGCTGCTAGTATTAAGTAGGCTGCAAAAACCAGGAAGTAAACCCAGAAGTTGGAAAAGAGCAGTGATGATCCGCACTCCACTCCACCTGCCTCTCAGCCGCTGCACCTCCTCACAACCCCGCCTCACCAGTGGACGGTTCATTGGTGAGTTACCCAGACCTGCTCACGCTTATTCCTGTTTTGCCTCGTCAAATAAATTGCCATTGAAACTGCCCCAAATCTTCTGTCCGCTTCTGGGTCGTCAAACCTACCTCCCCACATCGTCACAGTCGATCACCTGACTGCCGTTGACATGATGCTGAAAAAGTCTCCAGGTTCTGCAGTGTGTGACTGTGGAGTTTATGACTATCCAGCGCCGAGTTCCCCTTTCGCCTCGATCGTCTTGTTCAGTTTTTAATTAAGCACTATTGGACCACCTATCTAAATAATTAATGAGGTTACATAAATCAGGTCACAAGGGGAAGTTGACTTAGAAGAAATTACTGCAGCTGTTTGTCTCTTCTTCAGGGTCTGAATTAATGTGGTCTGTTAAAACACTCGCGCTGTAAACCGTCAAATGAATCTGGGCTTTTTTGGAAGTTTCTCACCTGAACCTGATGGCATTTAAACTTCTGAAATAAAAAAAAAGTTACCTTCTTATTTTGGAATGCAGCACAGGGGAGCAGCAAAAAAGCATGCTGAAATACTGAGGCTTTAAAGTATTAAAGGTTTGAAAATGAATTTGCTAGAAGTCTGTCATAAAAAGAAGGGCTAATAGTCACAGTCATAAACTGATACTCCACCCGATTGTGAAACTTGAATATGAAACACTTACGATACCCAAGAGATGGCTGTAGGAAAGGAAAAAAAAACACAGAATATGCTTCAGTGTCCTTCAGCATAAATAAACCTCCTCTGCTCATTTGTGAATTCCAAAAGCTCATATTCACCCACAAAACGTGGCCCAAAAAAACACCAGATGGAAAACCTGCTGGATCCTGGCCTCTTGGTTATATTTCATCCTGCCACCTTTGTTTTTACAGTTTGTCGTTTCTCAGAAAATTAAACTCTGTTTTCATTAGGTGTCTCTGTATCAGTGAGTTAAATGACCACAGGTCATATAACAACTAATGATTAAGTTTCCTGCTAGGTGCTGACCTCTAGTGGCCATTGTAAGTATTTCAGGAGCAAAGGAGGAAGTCAGTCATAGTAGTATAAAGACAGAGAAAGCCCACGTGGGATTGGAGGTCAGGGATGGATTGTTGGGTCTAACAAGCACTGGATCCTTTCACCCAGACGAATGCTGTCCGTTGTCAAGTTACGTTAAGTTTGTAACATTACTGAATTTAAGTCAAACCAAATAGTTTTTCTTGCATAAACCATTTTTCAAAACCTATAATAAGAATACACTCTCGTTGCTTGAAGGCCTCCAGAGCCTGTTTGTCAAGGCATGGATGGGGGTCGAACCCATGATCTTTGGTTTACGAGACCAACGCCTTACCACTTGGCCACCACGCCTGTTTCCCACAGACACCAGGTGAGTGTTTTCAACAAGCGTCAGGTGCCCTTGTTGTGGAAACAGTTACATATGATGTGTTGGTTCTAAGCCAGTTCATGAATCTGCACATATCATACACCCCCACTTCTTAGAAAAGAGCTGAGATGTGAGTTAAAATCATTTTATAGCAAGAAAATACAGCAGAGTGGCCAGTATTATTTTCCAGAAATGCTAAGATTGCAGGTATTGAGCTGAGATTTATTGCTTTTAATCTCTTAAACTTGGATGAGGAGTCTGTCTGCATCCTCTTTTGTCAAGGCATGGATGGGGGTCGAACCCATGATCTTTGGTTTACGAGACCAACGCCTTACCACTTGGCCACCACGCCTGTTTCCGGTAGACACCAGGTGAGTCTTTAGAACGAACGTCAGGTACCCTTGTTGTAGAAACAGTTACATGTGTTGTATTTAGAATTCTTTGGGAATCAACCTGTTCAGTCATTAAGTTAGGATGACGTGTTGGTTCTAAGCCAGTTTATGAATCTGCACATCTCATACATCCCCACTTCTTAGAAAGAGCTGAGATGTGAGTTAAAATCATTTTAAACTCATTTTATAGCAAGAAAACACAGCAGAGCGGGTGTTAATATTATTTTCCAGAATAACGCTAAAAGTGCAGGTATTGAGGTGTGACTTACTTATTGTAATCTCTTAATCTCAGATGAGAAGACTGTCCATATCCTCATTTGTCAAGGTATGGATGGGGGTCGAACCCATGATATTTGGTTTACGAGACCAACGCCTTACCACTTGGCCACCATGCCTGTTTCCCAAACACACCAGCTGACTGTTTACACCAAACGTCAGGTACCCTTGCTATGGGAACAGTTATGTTGTATTAAGGATTCACTGGGGATCAACCTGTTCAGTCATTAAGTTACGATGACGTGTTGGTTCTAAGCCAGTTCATGAATCTGCACATCTCATACACCCCCGCCTTCTTAGACAAGCACTGAGATGTGAGTTAAAATCATTTTTAACACCTTACCACCACGCCTCAGGATTCATGGCATCAACTGAGTGTTTTCACTCACATCTTTGTGGGCATGTGCTCAAATGTCATACAGAAAACAGTTGTTACGGAGCAATCAGGATCTGTAGTTTCCTGGGAGAGGGAGAGTGTCAACAGTTGCTGTGTCTCAATTCAGGGTCTGCATCCTTCGGAGGAGCATTTGAAGGCCAAATACATCACAAAGATTTTGTAGGACGCACCACTATGATCCTTCGTGGCCTCACATATCCCAAGATTCTTTGTGTGCCCGAAAAAGAAGAACGAAAGAGAGAAAATGGCGACATCGCGTTGCGTAGGTCGTCACTTTCCAGGACGTGGTTGGCAGAAATCGTGACGTAAGGGTAAAACATCTGGAGACGCAACCAGGAAATGCTCCAAAGGCTAGACCGTCACATTTAACAACGGCTGACGAGGTTAACAAGGTCTCTCTGAAGGACTCGGCCTTCGAAGACTGCAAAGGCCGGGTCCTTCAGAGGATGCAGACCCTGAATTGAGACACAGCAAGTGAGTTATATGAACTTACCAGCAAGTTAAGTTACGTTACTGAAATTATGAACATAAAGCGGGTACGTTCATGACAAAAGTAATGCAGTACTTTAACCAAGTTGTTTTATAACCTTTCACTAAACCACACTGCAAGACAACAATGTTCCTGGTGTCCTTGTTTCTGTACTGTTGCATTGAAACGGTGATGTATGTTGTTTCGGGAGTTGACGCCGTTAGTACGATGACGTGCACGTTCTGTTCCCAGTTAATGAATCTGCACGTCTGAAACCTCGCCATTACTGTGGACGTGAAAAGAGCTCCGGCAGCCTCTCCCATCAGCGCTCGCTTTGCAGTTTCTGATTTCTGACATCTCCCAGAAGTGACCTTGAACAAATCCCACCGCGCTCGAACGAGGCCGAGCGTTTCACCTGTATATTTGCCCTGCAGACAGTGATAACAAGCGCCCAAGGATTTTTCCACTGCAATAAAAGAAATGTGTTGCATTTAAGACAAATGGCGAGCTAATGACTTCACTTTGCCTGCCTAACAAGTAAGAGCCTGTTAATTAAAGGCATACAATAAACTCTCATATATGCAGAAACAGTTTAATAACTTCCCCCCTTTGTGTTTTAAAGTTTTATACAATTTCTCTGTGATTCAGTGTGTGAGCGGAGCAGCAGCAGCTCATGTCTATCATTTCAAGGCATCGTGATGTATAACGATGTGGATGGTGGATGATAACTTGCAGTGATTATATATTACATGGATAATGACGGGGTGGGTGCACGTCGTGGATCAGCGCTGCTCGGTACGCTGCAGGTGTCTCTGCTCGGGAGGCAGAGTGTGTACGTGTGCGTGATTGTCTTGCTTGTGCGTGGGAGAGTGTGTTTGTGCATATGTGATTTGCACGAGCAGGTGCTTGTATACGTTACGCCTCTCTTTTGTAAGATTCTGTACGTTACTGTGTGTGTGTGTGTGTGTGTGTGTGTGTGTGTTGTGCGTTCAGATGATCCTGACATCCTTGTCTCTCGGTTAATGAGGTGTGAAGATGAATGTTGCTGCTGTCGAGATACTGCCGGGGAAAATGACGATCATCATGATCATGATAGGAATTACTCTCTTTGCGTGTGGCAGTGTGCAAGATGATGGCTGAGTGTGTGCGTGTGTGTTTTGTGCGTTCAAGAGGTAATGTTCGGCCTGAGTAAAGCTCCATAGTTACTCATAAAGCATGTCTGATGAAGATTGCCCCGCTTATAATACCACCACAGCCGAACACACTCAATCATTTAATAAACTCCAAATATTCTGATTGGATCCAGGGTGTCCTTGTGCTTCAGTAATGCAGAGGAAATTGAGTTATTTCATGAATTGATGAGAGAAAAAAAGCCCTGTGTAATTAATGGGTCCCGGGGAACAAATATGAATCTGGTTGCAGTCCTTATTTGATGCGCTATTTAATTAAAAACATGCAGCATCGTTCATCAAATACCAGAGAATTACATTTGTGTAAAGTATGTGTACCAGCGACAATATCAGAGGGAGAGCCGGCAGAGCACTCAGCCCCAAATTGAAAATTGAACTCATTACCCAGTGGGCATTGAGTCTTCTGCGATGTCTAAGGTTCATTTCGGTTTGATTCAAGCTTTTTTTTGCCCTGTAAAGAGATTCATAATGTGCAACTTAAGGTCGGACTAAGAGTACAAAGCGCGCAGAATTATGGTTAATCAGTACAAAGTGACTGATGTAATTACAGTGGGGATGAATCAGCAACTGGCAATTTAGAGTTTCCAAAGAAACTAAACCAACCTGTAGGGAGTTCACCGGGGCAGTACAGCCTGACACTGGATCCAGAGTGCCCCCGCCCCCGGGAATGGTGGGTCCTGGGATGTGATTAGTTCTTAGTAGCAAGAGTAGACCAGAGCTCAATGGAGTCTTTATGCCTGTTGGAGATGAGTTGCACCCTTCCTCAAAAGCACAGTTGTCCTGACTCGACAATGGTGGAGGAAAAATTCATGGTTTTTGTGTTGTTGATGATGACGAGCAAGAAAAGAAAACCCACTGCTGTTGTATAGAGAAACCGTCCATTCGTATCAACTTACCTTTTTCTTGATTGGTTACTCATTTTTACAGTTCACTTCAACTGTGACCAGTGATGTACACAAGGGGGGGGGGCAGGGGGGGCAGTCGCCCCTCCTCGTGGCCCAATTGTTGAAAAACGCGCGCTAAAGTGCCCTCCTGGGAGCCAAAACATGCGCTAAAGTGCCTTCTTGGGAGCCAAAAAAGCGTGCCAAAGTGCCCTCTTGGTTGGCAAAACACACTAAACTGCCCCTTGGCTGGTTGAAACATGATAAACTGCCCTCTTGGGAGCCAAAATGCGCGCTAAAGTGCCCTTCTTTTCGCCCCTGCCCTTCAAAAAGTCTGTGCACGCCACTGACTGTGACAGAAACGTTTGAAACTATTTGTTTGTTTCTGGACTTCTTTTTCTATACTAAATGTAAGTGTTTGACAGTCACAGAAAATCTGACCCCAGTCCTTCACAAAGAAAAAAATCCACAGTCCAGCCTCATTAAACAGCTTAAAATAACTGTCCACAGGTTTGAACGGGCAGCTGACAGACACGGGGAATGTCTCATTTTCCCACGTGACATTACAAAACACTCACATACGTCCAATAAGAAAGTGATTCATATGTGTCAATTACTTCAAATTGTTAGAAATAGCCCTTTAAAACTGGCGACAGACAGAAGTCTTTTTTGGTTTTGCACGTAGGTGAAATGTGCAAAAGAGACCAAACTCTGTTAAAATACTCAACACTCAGTTTATATATTCACTTGTTGTGGTATTGGAGCACCATGTATGAACCTGGTAGTATCCAACAGAACACAGTTTTGGCACACATGCAGTCTTTCGTCCACCAATCAATTACCCTGCGACGCTGTAAGTGAACACACACAAGGGCGCATGTGAAACCTAAGGATCGTTGCTCACACGGGCCCCTCTTGTAGCTCAGCTCGGCCCCATTAACCTCCAAACGGGCAGACGCATCAGGCTTGTGTGGAGCCAGTGGACAAATATGACTCATCAAACTCGCGTGTGTCCCACGCCGACATGCTGGCCGGCTGCCTAAATCCCTCTCGCCTCGTTCATCCACTCCTCCCCGACTTCTTTTTGCCCTGACAGTTATTTGCCACCCTCTTCCTCCCTCTCCTCTCCTTTCCCATCTTTCTCCAGCGCACATCTCTCTTTTTCACTCATATCGTCTCCTCTCTGCCGGAGACTTCTTGTAAAGAAAACTCATTTTTTTTCCATGAGGTCCTTGAAGCTTCAGTACATCAGATAAAAGAAAATGGTCCCGCGACATCCAACAAAGCTGAAAAGCAAGGCAGAGGTGTTTGTGTATGTGTGTAAGTCGGTCTGGATATAAAGCTGCCCAAAGTGAGCATAAAGCTGATCTGTTGTCTAGACTAGTCCTCATATCTACAGTCACAAGCAATCACACACACACACACACACAACACACACACAAATGCACACACTATCTAAGGATCAGTAGTACAAGGCTGTTATGCATAATGTATAAAGCGGTGGTGACCAAAGAACAGTTTATGCCTGGATAAATATTTGATCTGCCGTCCATGTCTCGGTAAAAAAAAGTTTCAGCAGTGCTTTATCAGCTCTGCGGAACAGGACAGCCGCTCCCAAGGTCCACATGCTGATACTTGAACTGATGCATTCACTTGTTATTTGAAGGGAACTCAACTACTATCAACACACCGATGTATATTAAAAGAGCTCCAGGGCCGGCCCGTTGCATAGGCCATGTAGGCAGATGCAAGGGGCGCCACAAAGCCCTGCTCATGTAGTTAATTAAAAACACTCCCCTGTTCCCATCCTGTTTTGTAATTAATAGTTTCAAGCCCTTGCATTTTCCTAAGTCAAGGTGAACAGCAGGCATCTTGTTCCGGTACCTTCCAGCGATGCAGCATCAGCCTCTACTGTCCCCTCCACGTCAGCACTGCTGGGCTCAAATTCATCTAAAACCTCCCAGAGATCTTCTATGGGGCACAAACAACTGCTAAAATCTTGCCTTGGGGAGCCAAATTGGTCACTCATTGGAATCAATGCATCCTGACGACATGAAGAGATTATTTGACATTTTATCAAATTCCATCTCCACATCTTGGCTGCAGTAATATTACAACAGGGAGGCTTCTGCTGTTTCACTAAAGTAGCAATAACATTCTCACCTTGCAGAAGGTCCATTTAGCGAGTGTTCTGGATATATATATATATATATATATATATATATATATAAAATTGTATGTTACATTTTTTTTTTCTCTACTTCTAGTTCTTCTCACAAGCTTTGTCAGTGGATGGCGTTTACCTTGTTCTCATGTGAAGGTTGTTGTTGAAGGTTGTTTTCAATTGAACACGTTTTTCTTTTCCCAGAGATATTTAAGTGCTTTCCCAACCATATTCAGAACATTGCTCATTATTTTTTCTTTGATAAATTCAATCTCGTTTTGTGTGTTTTCGAAATGTACATTTCGATCCCAAAGCTTCCAAAGAAAAAAAACTAATATATCAGAATCATTTACATCTGATATGCAACAAATGCTCAGAGCTGAAATGTGGATTTGAATGTGTTATTCACTACTACATATACTAAGGCTTACAGTATTTACTCCAAGCGTGCCTAAATTAAATATGAGGTTGAGCTTGCTGAAAGATGTGAGCCGGATGATACCAAATAAGATAATACACGAGACAAACACTCCTATATAACTTTTATTTTGTGTGTTGCAGAAGTAATTGTTGCACATCATGGATATGAAGCTGGCACACAACAATAAGAGGCTCTCCACTGTTTTACTGTCAACACACATTCAGTGGTGTCATGACGCCATCTAGTGGTAACTCATGTGACATTGTATTGCAACAAAGCCTTTTTATACTGTATGTTGCCAAATTCAGACACAGAAGTGGGACATGCTGTTACCCCCAAATGTATTGGTTCAGCTTTAGATAAAGACACTTACACAAACGAAACATACTTTTGTATATTAAGTTATTTAAAGTCCCTGGAAAGTTTATTGAGAGTCAAACTGACTTTTTTCTTTGCAATTTTGCACATTCAGTAATTCATATTTCATCTGATGGAGACACACATAAGATTTAAAATTGCATTCTCAGGATTCTGATGCTGTTTGCATGTTGTTCTGGAGTTGTTTACATCCACAATCTATATGAACACACTACACTCCATTCTGGGTTGCCAGATTTCACCCTCAAACTTAACCATCTTATTTTTATTTATACAAAATACTTAAAGCCCCTGTACGGAGTTTTTAACTGGATATAGAAAAGTCTCTGGTTTCTGATGATGTGTCTCTGTTACCTACAACAGCAAATGAGCCCATCAGCGTGAAGATACGCTTTTTCTAAGTAGTCTAATTCTATACCTCTGAAAGGCATTGGTCGGGTCGGACCACTGACGAAACGATTTACGGCAGTCAGACCGGAACTGACGACATTCAGGATACGGCCAAAGTGATACGGCATAGCTGTTTTGTTGCTACGCTAGCCAGTGCTAACCGAGCTAAAACTTTTGTCATGGCTGATAATGAGACAAAGAAAAGAAAAAGAATTAGAACCGAAGACCAACGAAAGGCAGAGAGGGAATCCGATCGAGCTAGGTCTGGCGATTCCTTCCAGAGATGGAGAGAGTTGCGGGGCTTGAAGGGAGGGTCGGATCCATAATTCGCCCGATTCCTCCTAGACAGGTTTGTAAATTTTATTTCATTTATGAAATGTAATGCGGGACGTAGTTTACAGCAATACATGAATTCATGTTGTTACAACAAAGCTGGCTAACATTACCACTAGATTAGCTCTAGTTACTACACTCGTGAAAACGACAACAAACGTCTTAGATCACGCATCCATTTCAGCTGTGTGTATCAGCCCAGCCGACCTGCAACGATGCATCGGTAATATCCTCTGTCATTATAAATGATTCAGTTTCTTACTTAGAACAAAACATCCATCACAATCACTGTGACTTTGCTGTAACGCTAGCTCTGTAGCACCGTGGGTAATATATATAGCTGGGAAATTGCAGTGCAACAGCAGCATTACTTTGTTTCACCGGCGGCATATTATATTAAGTAGAAATACAAATAGACACATTACCTCGTCCATATGCACGCTGCAGATAGCTGCTAAAAAAAAAAAAAGTTTTCAAAGCAAGTCCCGTCGTCTTTCCGACGTTTCCAAAACAAATCTACACGCGCCGGCCAGACAAACGTCTTCACGACAGTGGGCGCTAGAGCTCATGGGAAATGCAGTCTTCATTCCGGTGCCATCTGGTGGACAGTTGTGAAGACATGACACCAGGTTCCCAAGACCAAAGTGTTACATGTTGGACACCACGCCTGCAACTTAACTGAATAGCTTCAGGTGTGGTCAGTCGAGGTTGTCTCGTGATCTGTGGGTGATCAAGAAAGGATACCTGGATTTAAATAATGGCTGGAGGAATGGTCACGACACTCACAACACAGTGAGAGTTATAATCAGCTATCAGCCACAACATTTGGTGAGACACACAAGCCCTTCTCCATTGAAGATACTTTATGTTTTGAGACATTGGATTGGGGTTGAACCAATGCCTTACCACTTTCGCCACCATGGCTTATCATTCTGTGAGACGCCAAAGTTCATACGTGTAGTTGATTAAACTTTATGCAGAGAGCAGTTGCTGGAGCACTCAGGAGCTGTGGTTTCATTGGAGAGACCTGTACAACTGTAACATCACTCCCATCTCATTTACAGCGGAACCACCCACATGGCCCCATACTGAGCTCCATAACACCAAAACAGGTTTGATTCATGCCAGTTTCTGATTTTGTGTAAGCAGTGAAAAAGCTATTATATATCAGAGGAAACAATGTGGAACAGATTGGTTGTATGCCTTCTGTCTTTATGTACATGTCCCTTAAAATATTTAACGTTGTACAGCTGAAGGCATGACTGGGCATTGAACCAATATCTCTTGACTTACAAGACTGCCACCTTACCACTTGGCCACCACACCTGTGTAAAAAAGATGACAACTGATTGTTACATGTGGTGCTGCAGCTCACACATGTTATTTCTTGGAAACTGTGGTTTCATGGGAGAACTGGTACTGGCATATTTGCTTATCAGAGAAGAATGGATTAGTGACACATGCACTCTGGCTAGAAATGAAAATGATAGCAACTGTAATCTAAAGTAACTGAATAATAAAGACATTTACCGCAGGTTTACACAGCTGTATGTGAGGTGCTGCTCTCTATTATCTTAAACATACTAAAAAAAAACATGTTTTAACAGTGAAAATCCTGTCTACTCACGTGAAATAGCTTAGGTGATCCTTGTCACAGGTAGGCGTGGTGGCCAAGTGGTAAGGCGTTGGTCTCGTAAACCAAAGATCATGGGTTCAACCCCCATCCATGCCTCAAGTAAGAGCAGCTTTTATCTTTAAGCTGCTTCTATTAGAGAGGATAAGTGAGTGTGCTTACCTTGTAATTACATACTTCTGCAGTGGAAGAGAAAGTTTCTTTTTGAGAAATGCTCAAATTTCAGGTATTCAGTTGAGACTGATTTTGTGCACGAGCTGAAACAGTAAAAACACGACATCTTCCTTGACTCTTCACACTTATACCTGAAGAAGAAGAAGAAGGGGGGAGCACTCTGAGGACATCAACGTGCCCATCTTGGCCTGAGAAGAGCGACGGTTTGAAAAGAGGTGTGAAAGAAGCCATCTACGTCATAACTGGAATGACAATCGTTAAATAGAGGAGGTGAATTACAACGCCATTTATGTGCCACTTAGAAAGCAGTCCTGGGGCTTCCCTCCACAGACAGTTTAACACCCACATTCACAGTTGGACCCAAACAGCTCAGATGATCGTCAGGTGTGTCAACAGCTTAACGACCCTGGAACTCAGAGCTCACATGTGACCTTAACCACTCTCTTAGGGTTAACGCCCCCCCAAGTTTCAAAGCCTTGAATGAGAGGTAAAACTTCTTCAAGAAACTCAAGCAAATCCAGTTGCCTCCATGTAGCTCTAAGATATTCAAGTCTGTTACTTAAAGATAATGTCCAATCTCATTTATATGGGAACCTCCTATATTGCTCCAAGCTGAGCACCATGAGTGAAACTGGTGTGAACCTAAAAGGGATCACAACAGCAAAAGTTACTTCACCAGGAACCTTTGCTCTTTTAGAAATTTTTCCAGTTGGACTCCTTACAAGGAGTCCCGCAACAAATGTTGAAAGAAATATCTCATGGTTGACATGTAGAGTTTCCAACTAGGACTCGTGACACTTTTCAAATGAGGATTATTGATGTTTTATATTTTAAGACAATGATCAGATCAATTAACTTTGCGTTGGCTCCAGCTCTGTGTCACATTGAGCACAGTGACTGATGGAAGCGCGAGTCACACAGAACAGCTTGACGAAGATGAGCAAATGGAAATGTTACTTAGTTAATTCCAAGAGGAATTCTTATTTCATATATAGCTCCAGTCAAGTGAACTGGACTAGAACAGTTTTGGATGTTTCAGAGCTGCTTCTTCGGTTGAGAAAATGGTTCTTACTTCTTAAATTATATAAGTCACTTACTATTAAAACCTTTGGATTATATGAGAGAGGACTGATTACAATGCTGTAAGTATTGGTCATGAAAACATGACAAAGAACGGCCTTCGCTATAGCCAATGTTAGGACCTGCTCTCTCTGCAGATATAAAGTCTCATTGCAAGGTGGCAAAAAACGAAATTCCACACACTGGACCTTTTAAAGCACTTGTTGACTAGCAGGATAAATGCAACATTGCAAATGAGCAACACATTAGCTGTCAGTCAGTCAGTCAGTCAGTCTTATGTTGGGACTCACAGTAAATGTGAACTCCAGACATTCGTTGTTTTTTTTTACTTCATTTATTGTCTGATCACAAAGTCAAACAAGCAGTTGTGCAATCAATGCGACACAATCGAATATAAAATGTTCCAAAGTAGGATTTGGACGGATCGTTATTGTAGGACTCATTTGTTTTTGGTTCAATAAACGAAACAAAAAGAGGAATAAAAAAAAAAATGTGTTTAACACCTCGGCAATACATATCTCTCTGGCTGCGTAATGGTTCAACATGTAGAAACATTTTTACTTGATGGTAAACCTGACAAAAATGATGAGCGTATTGCTTTTTCTAGTTTTAGAAAGATGACTGATGAAGAAAAACATTATCAAATCTTTTAACACAGTTATGACAGCAGCCACACAATTAAACATCCAAGGTCACATACATTTTAAAATCAGGCGATCATAAGCTTGTGCAAACCAACCGCTTTTTCCACGAAGGTACATTGTTGGTGTCAACGGAGAACCTCATAGCTGCAAGGTTTCAGGTTTTTCCAAGTGTGAAATGTTTGAAATTAAATGTTTCAATGAAATCCCGATCATTTTCCTTTATAAAAAAGACTCTTAAGTGCCCACAGAGACACACAGAAATACAACAACCATGTAAAGATAAACTCTTTCAAGACTCATACAAAATTATTAAACAACTTCAAAATATGATATTAGTTCTTTAGAAATATACATTGGTAATGAAATGTTCATCTCTCATTGATGGGGATAAAGACTGAATGCTGTATATCTTATGGATACAGAGGGAGTAACATCTTGTGCAGTCCTGAATAAAGCAAATTACATGTATAAAAGAAGTAACAGGTATGTTTACATTTCTACAGAAATACTTTTAAAGACTTAAAGCAGCAGTTTGTTTAAAGGTTATCCATTGATATTTTTATCAAGCTTTGGCTGTAATGACAAATCATGCTTCTGGTAATTTCTGACCCTTTTTTTGGCAGCTGAAGTATCAGTTCAGGATTTTAAAGCAACATTATGCAAATGTTTCACCTTAAAACAATAGCTTCAGAATCATTATGATGGGACACTTAGAATGGCGCCTCAATCATTCACGTTGCAAAAACCAAATGGTTGTTCTTGCACAACGTAACTCGGCTTGAGTGAGCACAATCCTACTGTGACTGAGTGATTAACATTTCATGGCACTGCGTCACAAACCCCCAGCTTGCAATAAAACAAAGCTTTTTGCTAAGTATTCTCAGTAAGGACATCCTGGCAGAGGCGAAGAGGATGTTGAAGGAGTTAGGAGATAAAATAAAAAGTGTGTGATATATTTTCAATGTTTTGTCAATTTAATGTTACAATTGGACCCGAAACAATTCTAAAAGTAAAATATTGTCCCTAGAAATGTTGATCATAAAGAAACAAATCATAACTCTGCAAGATAATTTGAACCGAAGTCTGTTTGAACAACATAAGAACCGGGAAAAGCAATTAACAGTGTATTCGATAGATGTTTTTTAATATACTCTCAATGGAGCCAGATAGTCTGATATGTTCTTATGTGATCTGTTATTCAAAAATATAAACTTACATTTCACTATTGTACCTTATGAATGTAGAAAATCCAGCAACGTCTTATATATTTCACTGTTATTAATGTAATACATCAAAATGTAATCATTAATTAAATCTCCGTTAGGTACTGACACTGTTTAATTTAGTTCTTTTATAAAAAATCTACAGAACTTATATATATTTTTTGTCTTTTTAAAGATTTCTGAACATAATGTTTTCTTTTCTTTTCTTGTTCTATTATTATATTACTTTTATCGCTGTCCTGTCTGAATGCGACAACGCCACCGAGTTGAGTTTTAAAACCCAGCCCAACATGTTCTATCAAATGGCAAATTCCCGACCGTACTGAGCCTGTTACCGTCTTCGGCGCTGTCCCCCCGTCAATCAAAAGTAATAGTTCTGCACAAATGTGGCCTTTAAGTCTGTGAAGACGGGAGAGAAGTTGTAGATGAGAGCGCTCTGTTCCTCCGCGGGACTGGAGAAATGGTGGTGATTCTTCCTAGCTGAAAGACAGAAAGAAAGGCAGGAAGGAGAAAAGAGGGAAAGACAAAAAGCAGAAGGACAAAGAATGGTGTAGTGGTGAAACTTCAGCCATAAAATATATATAATATTAAATATCAATGTATTAACATTTACGCCTAAATTCAGTCGCACTTGCACCATCTGTTATGGCGATTTATATCAAATGGACCACATCTGCTATAATTTGGTAGCCAGTCACAAGGAAATGGCATAATCAATGTTTTTATTAATTCTAAAATAACATGTTTGAGAATTTCATTGCTGTTATCATTTTAGCAAAAACTATTGCCTCTAAAAAAATTGAAATTTACACATTGTTTGGTTGATTTTACTAGTAGTAGAAAATTGTTTTTGTGCAGAAATCATCCCAACCGTGAATTTATCTTGAAATAGGAATCAAGAAAAAAATAGTCCTGACAAAGACAGATACAGAGCTACCACGTTACCTTCAGAGACAAAGAAGCTGGCGATGTAGAAGCAGACTCTTACAGCAGAGGGGGTGTGAACCAGGCCCGGCTTCTCAACCCACTCATACGTGGGTCTCTCTGGATGCCACTGCACTGCGTAAAATGGGTAACGGTAGGCTGAGGAAAAAACATAAAATAGCAAATCTCGATCATGAACTGAAATAATCATTCCAGTGGGCTTCATGAGAAAAACTGCACAGTAGTCAGTGTGGAATGGTACCTTCCATGGTGGAGATGAATTCTGTCTTCCCATCATTGTTGGTGGACAGCACCTTGTAGAAGCTCTTCAACTTGTAACTTTGACTATAGTTCTGTTGGAGTAAAGGAAGAGAGTTAACATTAACGTACTTAGTGCTCCTTTAAATTGAGCAACTCAGCGCATCTGTCATACGGTGTGCTTGTTCACCAAACTAAATTTCAAGGAATGAGCTGACAAATGGTGAGCTCATCCTTCAAGGCGTGGATGGGGATTGAACCCATGATCTTTGGTTTACGAGACCAACGCCTTACCACTTGGCCACCACGCCTGCCACATGAAGTGATCAGAGTATCTAAACTTGTGGTCTGCTGTACTTGAGCCTAGGGTGATCCAAAAAGGGATTTCTTAACCCAACTTTCATTTATGGTATAGGGAATGGTGTTGACCCTGCACAGGGATGGGGGTGCTGTAAAAGGTTCTGAAACAAGTCCAATTCATGGACTTGGATGGATTCGACTTTGTGTGCCACACAACTGAAAGGATCCACTGCCAACTCCATGCGCAAGACATAACTGGACACCCTGGAGAGGACAGGGCCAACTCTGATCCACAATGGGGACTTGTTCCAAAATATCCCACGGACTATTGATCGGATTGGAATCAGGGCATTATAGGGGCCATGTCGACACCTTGAGCTCTTTGTCTGGTCCAGTTGTAGCAGAGTGTAGTGTGGGATCACTACCATCAACATGCAGACAACGAAATTTACTTGGTAAACTTGGTCTGCAAGTGGTGGGTTTTGAATATCAGGTAGCATGCAGCAAGGAGATGATCACAGAAATGTGCTTTTCCTATAATTTCTTTATAAACAGTATTTTTTAAATTCTAAAGGCACGGATGGGAATCGAACCCATGATCTTTGGTTTACAAGACCAACGCCTTGCCACTTGGCCACCATGCCTTGCAATTGTGTCTTCATAGAGGTTTAACACATAGGTTGTGAATTTGTAAACAGTTACCATTATATCTGCTGTTCTATTAGATGTAATCCCCCCACTCTAAGTACTCGGGCATATTGACCATGTGGTATGGCATTAGTCCCTGTGCCATTCCTCCAGGACTAGATTAAGACAGGAAAGACATTTCAATTGTGGACTTGCTTCTCACCAGGGCATCTTTTCAATGACTAGTTTGGAGAAAATGTTGCACATGAGCTCATTTAAAGGAGGACGCTTCAACCCATTCTGATTGGTAACACTCAATGATGGGGTGGGGTCTCTCCACAAAAGCATTTGAGTTGTTGCACTCATTTGATGGTGCTAAACATATTGGTGGATTCAAAACGTAAAAAAGAATAATGTAAGGATAGGGTTTGGGATGGTGTTTCCAACAAACAAACATTGATAGAAGCATATTTATATTCCCACACAAATAACAAAGCCAACAGATTCCAGCCAATACAGGAAGTGATAATAGGGACATAGAAAGAGTGGAAACAAAAAGATACCCGCAGAGACAGGCTCCAACTGTGGAAGTTCCCAGTGATATTTTCCTCAGCCAGAGATTGCAGCAAATCCTTTGGAAAACTCCGGAACAGACGGCTGGACCGGGCGGCTAGAGGACAGTTACATATTTGTGGTGAGGTGGGAGGATCAGATAAGCAGTTCACAACAATTGTGTGTGCATGTAATAAGAGGATGGGCTCAATCATAGGATGATGAACCAAGCCACCTCACTGTCATGGGATCCACCCATATGTCACGCAGGACGCTATGAGCAATGGTGGTAAAGAATCATATCGCAAACACAGCTTGACAAGGCTTAGCGGTTTGAAGGATTATGGTTTCTAAAGATACCTATCTGGAGCCCTATAAAAAGAAATCCAAAATAACTTTAAAGTTTAATAATACAGATGGAAAATAACATTTAGCACCATGACTGATGTCACTACAAGGAGTCCTGTTAAAGGGAAGATACTTCCTGTTGTCAAAAGAAAAGAAGCTGCTAAACACAGAAGTATTTCATCCACAGGTACAGTTAAAACTAAAGGACACACCAACAGGGTTTAAGCAATCAGAGATTTAAACCGCAGCTAAGCTAATGACAGAACAAAAGTCCTGGATTTTATAAAAAAGTTGACATTTGTTCTACCCCATGTTTTTTCCCATCTAAAGGGAATGTGGCTTTTTAAAATGTGTTCTCAAAAAAGTAAAACAATGACAAAGGAGAAATAAAGCTTGTGCAATGTTTAACATCATCTTGCTTGATTTAACATTTATTTAAGAAAGTGATTTTTTCCATTGCATTTCTTGGTATCTGCCCCCTAATGATCCTGTGACACTGACCCAGACTACGCAGATTTAAACTTGTAAATTAGGCTAAATCAACAGCCCAAGTGAAATTTGCCTTTAATCAGACGTTGACCGAATCCCACAACAATTAGCACCATGACGGATGACTGCTGTGAGGAAGATGGGGATCACAACCTGAAAGGCCATGTAGGCAGGGAACTTTGCTCCCATGCAAAAGATTCCTTCTCCTTAAATTACAAGGAAAAATAAGCCCATAAAATGATTCAACCCCCTCTCAATTCAAATTGAACCAGATTATGTAGACACATTTACAAATATACATGACCTCCACCTGTGTCAATCAGTGAACATTTAAGAATTTAAATAGGCTCTGTTTTGTAAGTATTAACTTGCTTAACAGTAGAAAAAAAAGGTGATCAGTAATACCTGCTGTGAAAGTGAGCGGCAGAGCCACAGCCTTGGTGTCGGTGAGGGTGAGCAGGTTCTTGTTGGCTGTGAGAACGGCCAGCTGCTGGAGGCCCTGGCAAGTTCCCCAGATGGGGAAATAGTCCCCAGCATCGTTGGCCTGCAGAGGATAAGGGAGCGGGGAATGAGATGGTAACAGCAAATAACAGTAATGCCATTTTTATTGCAGTTTTATCTGTTGTTTCTTTAAGGACGTCTCTATGCAGAATGCTCCATTTCACCCCAAGCCTTTACTTTCATACAGTTGCACACATCCCCAACTAAGTAGCCCAGAACGGGGGCTTATACGTATATATGGGTTCATGAGTGTGGCTTTAGTTTAAGCTACTTGGTTTCATAACACTAAAAAAACACCAAATAATTCATCTCAGCACCCAGTTGGCAAATGACTTACCTTAAGAGCCAAGTTGTATAAGATCTTGGAGGCTCTAGTGAACTGTGAAGTCTCAATATCTACATCACCTCCGGGCAGCAACAACCTGAGGAGACACTTTTCATGTCAGACACTTCCTGCTACATGCTGGGAAATGTTACATACTGCTAGCAGCGGTGGATATCACTTTTCATAGCTTTTACATGTGTCCGAACGTGACTTATGATGGCAATATCAAATCTCTAACAGGCATAAAGTGAGAATTGGCTTCATTTCAAAATAAAAGCACACTGGAATCCAAGATAAAGTCACCCAGTGTGAACAAATCATTGACAACAATGAGTCAACTCACCCGTTTATTGTGGAGAATATCTTAGCATATTCTTCTTCTGTGCAATTGATTCTATCGAAGAAAAAAAAAAGACACAAAACAACCAAGACAATCAAATACTGATAGATGTATTCACATCACTGAGTCTGTGGGCATTGTCTATCAGTAACCATTTTTATGAAGGGTAGGAAGAGAGGAAAAGCACAGAGATACTGTAAGCTAATATATTTATTTCTTAATTGAAAACCTTATGAATTATAAACTAAGTGGTTCAAGATATAAAGTGTGTTAAAGGCTGTCGTGATAGAACTTGTCTCATTTGCACAGGCTCCGCCCACATGACGCCACAACCAGCACCACGACTGAAACGGATGTTCAATCAGATTGGGGTCAGCTTTCTGCAGAAAGTTGAGTAAGTTGTGTCCTAATCATCAGGTTTATCGTTGGGCTTTGTTGTGTGAGCGTCATAGTGGACTTGGGTATGACACTATATCCTAATCCCTGGTCAAACCAGTTCCTTGTGTGACTGCTTGCTGCTGTCAAACGCAGTAATTTACCACCAACCACAAATCAAACCAACTTAAAAAAGTGGAGGATTCTTTATTACTATGTTCTTTCTCTACCTCTAAATTTTGCTGTCTGAGAACGTGCCTGACACGGTTTGATGTGGCAGGAGCCCATGCAAATAACAGGAATATTACTATCAGTGGGTCAGAGTGAGAGAAGTCTGATAAGTTTAACATATCTTATTTGCTGTATTTCACCTTCAGCAGGAAGCAGCAGGTAGCTGCTAGTTTTCAGTAGAGGTCTGTGAAGCACCGTCGATAGAAGAGCTATTTTAGTGCAGACGTCGACTGCTGTCCTGCTTCTGACGAGCAGCTCACTCAGCTGAACGGTGTAATTGTCTAAAGTTGTGGTGCCTGATGTGGCAGAGCCCAAGCAAATGAGGAATGAGGAATATATGAGTGGGCGGGGAGTGATGAGGTATATCACAAAGCCTGTTTGTTGTCTTTTCCCTACACAGCCACCTGCTGTGGCTGGTTCCTGAATGTGCTGTAAGTAAAGCAAAACAGTAAAGTTGTGGACCTTTCACATTCTACATGGTAATTTGATATGCTGTTATTGGATTAATTGGAAATATTGATTGGAGAAGGTTAACATGACGTTGGGCTGACATGCCAAGTCTAACCTGGCCCCCACGGCCCCCTATAACTGGTCCCAATCCCACACTGAACAGGTCAAATCTGACCACTTTACCTGATGGGTACGACCCTCGCCCCACCTCCCTCCAGGAACTTGACATAGGACGCAGCGATGTACGAGGAACCACGAGCAAACGTGTCTCCTGGAAGGTTTTCCTGGGCCAACACACCTGGGATGGACAGAAGACAGATAACACAAAAAGATCAGAGAAGAGGGAGTCAAGTGATTTGACAGGGAAATTATTTCCACCAGTCAGCAAATCCTCTGCAGGTACTGACATGCTAATTCATGTGACATGTGAGTCTTCCTTTTCCAAGGTAACATTGCATCATAACTGACACCCCATGTTTAAACAGACAGGCAGACGTGGTGACTTATAATTGCCCTTCTCATTTACTCATCACCACAGTTGATTAGTCACAGCTTCAGCTGGAAATACGGTCTGAGTTCTGACCACAATGACTGCAGCAAGTTTACCTCAATATCAAAGTCGTAGTTATGCAATTGTAAAGTTCCCTGCATGAATGACCTACACCTTCTTAAAACCACACAGCCTGTACAGGCAGGATCTGTGAGTCTCACTCGAAACTCAAAAACAGGAAAAATAATAAGAAAATAGCCGACACGCAAAGGTTAAAGTCTCTGCAGATACAAACGCCACCGCACAATTTTACTGAGTCACAAGTGATGACTGAGTGAGATTATTTGTGTATAACACTGCTGAGTGGAACAGGTGAGTATGCCACTTCTATAGCTATAGAAGAATAAATGAGAGGGTTTCAAACTTTTATTCACATAATGTTGTACTCATGTTTGTTGACTTCCTTCCTCATTCTCTCCATAATGTGTGACAAAGGTCTATCTTTTAGTAACGCCGTCTGGTGTAATCAGTGTTTTTCTTTTCAGGGAAACATGACAGTTAAAGGGGCCACTATGTTGCTTTGGAGAATAAATTCCGACCAAGAGTTTTAATATTTACAATATTAAATAAGGTAAAATAAGGTCCCCAGAACCCTGTTTGAAGCTAGAAGGGTGGCAGGGTCCGCCACATATAAAGAAAGTTAAACAGTTTGAAATTGTGTTTTTCATTGTGGTCAGTGTGTTTATTCAGGCAGATAATAATCGTCTTTACCTTCTGGATGAAATGTATTCCCCAAAACAACATAGAGTGTCTTTAAACCTGATGAGAACATAATGTATTTATTGTATCCATAGGAGGAAGTCACAAGGAGGCCAGAGCAGTGAAAACTTGTCCCCCTCAATAACCCAGACTGTAAATATATTATTCTAAATACTATAATAATATGCATTGAAAATAGTTGTGCTAACTGTGTATTTACAGAGCGGTTCCCCCCTTTATATGCCTCGAAGTGGTTTGTTCCACAGCCTACCAGCATGCACCTCCACACACACAAAGTTAACTTAAAACAAAAGATGAAACCCAATTGTCAGAATGAATGTTAGCAAATTGGGTTTCTGCGAAACTACAGAAAGGTTAAACCTGCAGGTTTATTATATCACTGTTTTGGCTTTAATGACCTGTTTTGGTCGCCACAAACACAGCTGGAGGTTATGTTCTGCTTTGTGGGTTTTTGTCCTTCCTTTATTGTGTTATAAAGCTTTTTTGTGTGCATGTAAATGGTCTGTAAAGTGAAAAAGTCCACGCCAAAGGGAGTTTCTCTCTCCCTCCGCTCCTCCTGCGCTGCCTGAAACTCCTGGTTTGGATTCGAGCCTTTAGTTCGGCAACTTATGCACATCACTAGGTAACACGCCTTATATAAAAGTATATATATATATTTACACATTCATTACAAAATGTTTACACTCCAGTCAGTCAGAGGACATATAGATGCTACTGCTGTAGCTGTGTTATTTTAGATCACACTACCTTGCTTTTTCACCGAAGATTGAAAAACAGGGGAGATGTCTCACTCTGTAGCTAAAATGGAGCGTGTAAGAGACCGTGTGTGAAAGGATGCAGCAGCGATGCACCATATGAGAAAAATGATGTGCTTTTTGAAAATTAAAGAATATAAACCTATTCCACGAGGACCCCCAAAAATAAAAGCACAAACCTGGAAATCAGCATTATATGACCTTTACAACATGCTGGTACAACAACCCTGAAGTTATGTGCCTTTTAATTATCCAGTATAGTTTGATGGTAGCTATCCTTCATATACATTTAGTATGATTATATCGAACTACAAGACAGCAACATTTTCCCATGTCATCCTAATGAACAAAAAGAAAACAGAGTAACTGAAGCCTTCCATCATTACTCTTCTCTTCTTACAAATTATCTGTCATCAGCCCGAGAAAACAAGTTCAACCTGTTGGAAATGCTTCTGCTGTTTAAAATTCAAATAGGCTGAAAGTATCATGTTTGATGTTTAAGGATGAGGACTGACATCTAATTTATAATTAACTGCCTATTAGTGCAACACGAGGAGCGACTAAGGCTGGTTTCGGTCCAAATGCACAGAGACAACACAAAGAACACGTCCTGTAAAATAAACACCGGATACAGGTAATTAAATTATGACACAACAGTGAGCACAAACACACACACACACACACACACACACCCCGTTTACGCACGCACGCACACCTTTTCTCGAACATTCTCCATGTGAATTACATAAGAGGTGCTGCGTTATAATCCGACGCGCACCGCTTTGTCTCCGCACGGACACACAAACAGCCGCACATGGAGGCTGGATCTTACCGATCACCGGCCGGTAGTTGAGCGGCTGGATCTTCGCCGCCGCCGCAGCAGCCACCGCCGCCGCCGCCGCCGCGCCCACGATCAGGCAGCAGAGGCAGGCGGACAGCCCCGCGAGCACCGCTACAGCCGGACGACGCATTCACACAGGAGGATGCACAACACAACACAACACCGCTGGAAACGAAAGATGCGGGCTGGGAGCGCAGGCTGAGGATGCTGATTGTCTCGAACAATAACTTTCTCCTGCTTTCCGGGTGCTGATGCGCTGCGACCGGCTCTCCTCTTCTCTCCTCTTCTCTCCTCTCCTCTCCTGCTGCGCGCCTCTGATCTCCACCTCCTTCCAGCCTCCACGAGTATCAAGTCCGTCACGTGTGGAACTGCCCTTCATAGACGCACGTCACATAGATAAGCCTCCCCACCCCTTTTCTTTCTATCTGCTGTCCATAGAAATAGATGAGCCAGATCAGGCTCCTGGCTTCTCCTTCAAAACATCTCTACCGCAGATCAGCACAGAGCCACAGCAGAGTAACTGATGTCCTCTCATAAAACAATAAAAAAAAAACTGATGCATATTTGTTTTGCATATTGAAGTTAAGCAGCAGCACCTTCTCACCACACAGATATCAGCTGCCTCCCCGGTGCCTCCATGTTTGGAGAGCCCTCCTGGACGCCCCTCTGGTCGCTGACATCAGCCTGGTGTCCTCTGATTGGAGGGTGTGCAGAAATGTACGTAGTCGATGTGCCTCTTAAAACTTAAACAGTTACGGGAATAATTCCCTGACAGCACTAAAGTTTTAGATCTTCATCAAAGTCACATAATAAAACATTTTTAATCTTTGCCACGGTTTGGAAGACTTTCACAATAAAGGCAGCCGGTACCCTTTTTATTATTAATATTATTATTATATTTTTTCAACCCAGCCTTCTCCAAAGAGTCTGCAGCTGCTCTCCTTCCTTCCTGAATGGAGCAGCATGAATTAGAGAAGCCTCTTATTTTCCTCAGAAAATATGGAAATTCTCCTCCCAGTCCATGACGTCATCACAAATACTACTTTACCTATTTTTTTAGTTAATTTTTAGTTTACTTTTGCGTTTATCTTACTTCTATTGTTATTCTATTAGGCTGTTTTTTGTGTAAACACTTGATATGTTGTATATTTCACTAATAATTCATACAGTTGGACCTGTACTCTAAATCTTTGGAGCAATCTCTGGCACAGGACTTTCCTTTTGGGATCAATAAAGTGTCTTATCACACTGTAATAATACGCATGTAGGCTTACACATTGATCGGCAAAAGGGTATCAACCTCCACTGTCATAGAGATATATCAGATGGTAGATAGATAGATAGATAGATAGATAGATAGATTAAGACTCTTTATATTAGGAGGCACCTTCTCCTTCAGTGTCCAGCTTATCACGGTGCTGCAGCTGTTGTGAATAGGAACAGTCCTCCAACATGGCCGCTCCATGCGGGAAAAGTTTCACTGGAAAAAAAAAAAGAACTTTTCCTTTGTTGTGTATGTTTTTTTTTTTTTTTGCCAGCGCTGCATCTCTGCTGCAGCTCCGTAAACTTCAAAAACTTGTGCTGACCTGCACATTTGTCATCAAAAGCACAGCACTCTGCTTATTCCCCCTTATTTGTTGCGCTGTGTTTGTCACTGTGTCCGCAGGTCCTTTTACTGCGGTTGCATGTTGTATCGACCCCGTGAAATGTTCTTTTGGTCTGATCTCATTACCGAGCAATACGTGAGCAGCTGTGCTTGGCCGTGCGACATGCGAGATTTCCATTATAATTTGTCCCTTGTGTGTGTGCGTGTGCGTGTGTGTGTTTGTCAGAGATGGAGCGAGAGACTGTGTGAGCATTAAATACTGTGTTTGGAATGAACACTGCAGTAAAGAGGAGGTGTTTTGGGAGTGCGTGCGTGTGCGTGTGTGTGTTAACTTGATGAAGTCAGCAGTTTGTGGTGCAGGTAGCCCATGGATCAGTGACTTCAGTCACAGCACATTGTACATTGCGGAGGGACAATTTGCGCTGCACCTCTGGTGAAGAGCCACAAGAGGTCAGAGTCCTCCAGCGAACGACCCACAGCTGTGTCTGACAGTACTGCTGTGCAGATGTGTGTGTGTGTGTGTGTGTGGTATAGTGAAAATCACCTCATTATGCGGGGACCATTACTGTACAAAATTCTTCCCCAGTCAACACACTAGGTAATTTGCCTCTTAATTCTGAGCTGGATATCAGCCTGTCATGTCCTCCGCTGATATCATTGTGGTTCATTTGGTTTAATCATATGTATAATGCAGAATCCTGACATACTAATGATATCTGATGTTCTTTAAATGTTTTAATTTTCACATCCACCTACTAATTTAATTATTCAATGCATTTGTGTGCTTTTCCTTTATGTGTCTGATCGGGGGAAACACTCAGGAGCGGCGAGAGTTCGACGTGCAGTGTAGCTGAGCTGCTGAGTCAGAGCTGTCGCCTCCTGCTGTGGACCGTGTAGCTTAAAACAAGTTGTTTCCAAGTTGAATCCTACTGGAGAAAGTGTTGTCATGGACTAAAGAGAATGTTTTTAATGTCCAGTGCTGGTTTACGTGTTGCATAAAACATGTAATCATTCAAATGAAATCTGAAGTGGTCTCCAGTTTATTTAAAACCCTCCTGAAGGGAGACACGAATGTGTGAACCAGTTGCGGAGTCACTGAGGTCAACACCTGAAATGTGAACCTCACAGGAGGGAACGAAGTTATTAGGATGCCGTGTCGCATCGCTTACTAATTCCATGTGTGTGAGCCGTGGTGTTACATCCGGATGAGACGGACCGCTTTCGAGACAATTTCCAGCCACGTTTTTGTCGTAACTAAACCTGATATTTTCGATGAGATGTCGGGACAATAACCAGGCGATTTAAAGCCGAAACATGACGTGCAGAGACGTGAAGTTGCAACATACAGAAACGTACGCTGCCATCATTTGTTCTGTGGCTTGCGTTGACGATGCTGCAACTGGGAACAAATAAATATCCATGCGGTTGTTGAGATGTTTGAGTCTGGATCAAAATGCTGGACCCGCCAAAAAGAAGGTTAAAAAAAATAGTAACCTAAAAAAGGAATAGTCTGTTTCAAACACCGGGATGTGGCCACGGTCAAGATACCTGGAAACTGTCTCTCTCTCTGGGCAGCCGTGGCTCAGGGGTAGAGCCGGCATCTTGTTATCAGAGGGTCACGGGTTCGATTCCTTGGTCTGCATGTCAAAGTGTTCTTGGGCAAGATACTGAACCTCAAACTGCTCCTCATATGCTGGTTGGCACTTTGCATGGCAGCCACTACCATCAGCGTGTTTATGAATTACTGTAAGTCGCTTTAGACAAAAGTGTCTGATAAATTATGTAAATGTCTCTGGAAAAAGAAACTTGAACTGAAGTTAAATGTGAAGACAGGCAAACAACAGAGAGTCAATAACATCATTCAAATGAACAAACCAAAGAAATACCTCAAAAGAAAATATTTAAGTGTGTATTTAAGTTCTCACTGCGTTCACATTGATGTAATAAAGCCGGAGCACTTGGAGACTCTGAGGAAGCGGTCCACGGGAGGAGAATCCTTCTGTCAGACTGCTGTTTGAACTCAATTTCAAAAAGTTCTCGTGCATTAAAAAGCACTCGATTACGTGTTTTAATGACGCTGAGTTCTTGACATTGACTCTGCGCTCACCCCCGTGACTAAATGCGGCTTGGAGGGTTTTATATGTGTGTAAAACCTGAGTCAGTACCTTCAAGGACGACTCCAGTGCGTGGGAATGTGATCGTGCGTGTGTGCGTGTGTGTGTGTGTGTGTTTGCCATCTTACGCTACGATTGCAGATGTGTGTTCAAATCTGCTCTTCCTTTCGCCTCGGGGGCAGCTCAGTCTGTACTGGTGAACGCTGTCCTCAATCCGCAGTCATTAAATGTAGAAGATCCTGTTCCACCCCCTCATCTGTGATGTCACGGCGGTGTGTACGCAGAAGCTCCACGGAGACTCGGACGAGGGGAACATGCAGCTCTTCAAGACGCGGACACACAGTTCTTCTCCCGACTGCTGGACGGGAAATCAAGTTTTGTCAGAGCATCACTCGGAAGTATTTTAACAACAGCTCTAATGTCTGCGCTAAACGACAGACAGTCGTCAGCTCAACACGTAGAGCATCGAACGACTCAAGAGCGGCGTATGTTTCCACGCCGTTGGTGGAGACCAAACCGGAGCGCAGTGTCTGGATCTGCATTCGTCAGATTGTTGTGGACTTATACTGCCCTCTGGTGGTGAACAAGAAAAATACATTTAATTCTAACGTGCTTGAAATAAACCAACTCATACAAAGTTACCGGTTCCTGAGTCGCACACTCCTTCAGACGGTCTCTCCTCAGAGGCATTCAGGGTTTTGTACCTGTAAATGACGGTAATAACTACGTTAGTGAGTCTGTATGAGGAGCTCTTATCTAGCATACTCTGGCACTTGTCGTGCTCGTCAGATTGTCAGTTCGGGGGAAAAAAGAATTGTCAGACACAGTTTCTCCAGGTCTGATCGTGGGAAGGTGGCGGTGGAGGTTTCAGATGCTGTCCGAACCATCGGACGATCACTTTGTCAGAAGCACATCGACTCGTCCTGCCGGTTTGTTACTTTATAAATGGCGTACTTTCAAAACACTGGCCCTGACGTTAAGTAGTTATCCAGATTGCCAAATGTCACGTTTAACTTAGTTCCGTCGTGTTCGTGCCCAAACAGATAAATTGCAAACGTCTGTGGCAGGCTTAAGAAGCTGTCGCACCATCTATGGAAGTCTGTTTGCTGTCTGTTTCTCCAACATGTTTGTTCTTTGGTATTCAAACGTTTATTCCTCAGTTAAAATCAGTTATTTAATATCGGTTGTTGGCCACTGATGCAACAAGTTCGCGTACGTGTGAGGGCTGGCTCGCGTATGCTTTGCCCGTTCCTAAAACGACTTCAAAACTCAAACTGCGTATCCAGTTGCCTCTCACTTTTTACCTTCAGATCACTCTGACCTTCTCCGTGTGGTTGAGTCACATTCTTTCAGTGACAACTGAAAGACGGATTAGTCATGCAACTTCCTGTTAGAAAAGTCTTTGTAGCTCAGAGATTTAAGAAATCTTCAAATATCAAAATGCTCAACAACTGAAGTGCACTAGCTGCTTATAAGAAGTTCATTCAGCGTTCCCAGAAGCCATTGAAAGTAAAGAAACTAATTTATACGTTACCAAAGACACACACGTATTTCCAAACACTTCTAACCAATTAAAATAACTTGGTTTAAAAGCGGACAGATGGAAACAGCGTCTCCGTTAAGGGCCGTCTTCTTCACACAGCCCAATTATCGATGGACAAACAAAGTAACACTTCTTTAATCAGCTGTCCACGGCAGGTAATCTGAACTCCAGAGTCTGCATCAATTTAATTTATATTTTAAGTGACGGCGTTGGGGAATTTGTCTCCGTGACAACTTAATTAACAATACAAACATGAGAGCCGTCCCGCAAAACACAAGGTCAACACAATCCAGTTCCATCACGGGGGAGCAGACGAGGACGATCAGTGTGGCGTCACCTGTCGCCTACACACCCGCCTGTGGATTTACTCTCACCTGTCATTCATCGCGTGACACGTTGCTTTCTGCTCTTACACACCAACACGTGCTGCAACTTTATACGTAACTTTTCTCAGTTCTACATCACGTATTCTAACTATTCGTTGCTCTTTTTTATTTGCATTTGGTTGTGGTTGTTGCTTTTACGCATCGTGTTTGTGTGTTTCTGTTCCCTGTAAATCACTTTTTTGTGATTGCTGTGCAGGATGAATCTCCGTTTCTGGAAAACATGACCTACTTTACATGAGCAGGACAACGCACGTGCTACGTTCGCAGGGTTTTTAGATTTCGATCTCGACGTATCAGGCCCGCGATAGTAATGCAGCAAACGATAAGGCAAAGTGAACAGTTTCACAGTTTCACAGTTTAGTTTGATCACTATTCCTGCAGACACACAGCCGTGGTCCGCCCACACAGGTGTCCTCGCCCACTGTGCTTTGCCCGATTAGCCCTTTTCTCAGAACTGTGTGGGCATCAGCAGACGGACAGCCTGACATCCTCCTGACACGCCTTCTATGTGTTTCGTTTGACGGCGGGGAAACTTGCACGTCGCCGCTCACTTTGACCCGAGCAGGGGTCTGATCAGAACAACTCAGAACAGCAGAAGAAACGCTATCATTGACTTACGCCTTAGCAAACTAAATAAACTCTCTTTTTTTTTATCCTAGCTGAATAAACAAACTGACCTTAAAGGACAAAACAATTTCATACTGTTTTACTTTGTTATTACTTGGCGGACGCTGCCACCTCTCTGGACCTCGTTTTCCTCCGAGAACAGCTTGTTTATTCAGTTATCAAAGGAAAAAACATCCCTAGTTTGTATTATTCTCTCATTAATATTCATCTGTAACCCCTGATTGTTTGCAGTGTCGTGGGTTTGCGTTAGCCGCACTTGCATGGCTTTGAACCCTGCGAGGAATCAAGCCGGAGGCAACACGCGAGCTCTGCACAGGCCCCCCCAGCCGGGACTTGAACCCAGGACCTTTTCTTTCGTTATTTGCTGCGAGCAAGAAGCTCGGGGCAATTTCCCTCAACAAGCATCGTGATCCCAACATTGTCTCACAGCATCACATGTATTTCTCAGCACCTTGTTCAATAGACGCTTCATCCCGACACGTCTGCTGTGTCTGAGAGCTCTGGAAGCTGCACCAGAACTTTTAAAGAACAGAAGCTCGACGCCTTAATACGAACTCGTGCACTTGTTGGTTCCACGTCTGTGTGGCCTGTGTTCATCATACACATCAGCTTATGAGGGCAGCGGTGATGTTATACAAGATGACACAAGCACCCAGATGTATGAGGGTAAACTTGCCTTGGAAAATAGGCTGAAAAATGTTTTGTCTCGATGAAAAAAAAAAATACAATGAACTGAAAATGAACCCAAGGAGGGAGAGATGGTTGCATGGAGGACAGAATAGCAAGGGACAAGCAAGAGAAGAGGGGACAGTAGGCTAAGTGAGAGGAGATGGAGAGCGCGGAGATGGAGAGACAGCAGGGGTGACACACTCAGAGGCAGCGGATAGAGAGACATAGAGGAAGAGTGGAAGAGAGAGAGAGAGGGAGAGAGGGGAGGGGGGGTGATTGGACTCTGTTAGTTAGCAGAGCGCGTGAGGGTGAGAGAGAGAGAGAGAGAGAAGTAAGAGAGAGAGAGAGGGGAGAGAGAGACCATTGGTGCCGCAGCGGGACCGACTGTCACACGGACTGTCAGCGGGGTCGTTACCGGAGAGAGCAGCCGCTGCTCGCCGTTTACCGAGAGACACACCGGGGGACAGCAGGAGAAGAAGAACTGAAGAAGAAGAAGGAGAAGGAGAAGGAGAAGAAGACACAGAGGGGGGGATCGTTATAATCGCTGTGGCCGCTGTCGCCTGCGTGTCACCACCTCCACCGGACAGGATCTACTCTCTCCATCATCACCACCATCATTCCTCTTCATCATCCCTCCTCCTCCTCATCACCACCACCACCACCACCACCCTCATCCTCCTCATCCACCAGACCTCTCCTCCACTTCCTCGTCTCCTTCATCACCATGCCGGGCTGGCGGAGGAACCTCACTTTCTGCCTGCAGCGGATGCACGAGGAAGGTAGGAGGGCAAAAAACAATTTCCTGTGCGCTCGTTGTGTTTTTGCGCCGGCACGTGCGCTGCGTGCCAGCGCTGTTGCTGTTGTTGTTGTGCGCACGCGGGCGTGTGTTTTTCATGTTGCGGCTCTGATTTGTGCTGAAATGTGAGCAGTTTGTTTTACTGGAGACACTTTGACTCTTTCCAGTTTCCGCTTCGTGGGTTCTTGGGGAGTTTTCTGGATCACTGGAAGTGTGTGTGTGTGTGTGTGCGCGCGTTTGTTTTTGGCGCATGTGTTCAGTGTGCTGATTGAGAAGCACCTGCAGCTTCGGTAATTGTTTGCGTTTGTGTGTGTGTGTGTATGTGTGCGCGTGTGTGCGTGCGTGGACACGCTTGGTCTGTTGCACCGCGCGCTGTGCGCACACGTGTCACCACGGGTTTGTTCCGCCGTTTCAGCAGAGATTGCGCGAGGCTACTGATGCTGGCAGGTCAGGGTGCGTGTGCGTATTTGTGTGCGAGTGTGTGTGCGTGTGTGTGTGTGTGAGTGAGTGAGAGAGAGAGAGAGAGAGAGAGAGAGAGAGAGAGAGAGAGAGAGACTGCGTGTTGGTCCTGCAGCATGAACGCGGGAGCAGGCAGACGGTGATGATGTTGGTCAGCTACAGTGTGCACGTGCGTGCGCGATGGTGCGCATATGCGAATGTGTGCAGCTGAGAAAGTGTCGCATGTGGAACAGAGACTGAATGGTGTTGACATCGGTGTGGAGGAGAGACAGAGAGTTTCTAATGTTCTCGGCGCTGTGTGTTTCTCGAGGTTGAGGTCACGTGTGGGCAGAGAGTGGAAGTCAAGATTTGTTTTTTATTATATTAGCAATTTTCTGTTTTTAAGAGGAAAAAAACTATTAAATTGTGTTTTATTGTCAATATCTGCACACAAATTCATGCATGAAAATGTGATAAAATTATCAATTATATCAGAGGTGCCAACCTTTTTCACTTGTAGGGCCAAAATTGAAACTTGATGATGGAACATGGGCACCTATTGTGTTGTGTTGTATAGTAAAGATGCAAAATGGAGCTGTGCGGAAGCCCTGAGAGGCACAAATTCTCAAGGACCAAAAAAAAAAAAAAAAAAAAAAAGTGGTGAAGTTTGACCTTAACTGCCTTCGCTTTTGTGTTTATGACCTAAGATTTGGTTTAAAAAAAAGTTTTGCTTGGATAATCTTTTTCTGAATTCGTCTTTTTCACTTGCTGGTCTGAACTTCCGTACTTGGACCACACGTTTACGTCATTGGGCGACTTCTGCACACTGTCACTCTGCCCACAGTGCTCAGATGATAGAAAATTAATCAATTACAGCTAGGTATCTTTAAAGAGCATTTTATCTTACAATAACCTACAAATGTAGGTGAAAATCTGGTTTTAACAACATTTATATAATTAGCAACAAACCTTTAATAGCTTAAATGATAAATTCACAATTTCTTCAGGCCCATGTGTATATTGAAACACCCCTGGTTCGTACTTGTCATTAACACATCTGCTCCCAAAGTCTAGTCCTTATTCTGACCAAAAATTCAATTTCCAAATTTATCTGACGTTAATACAAGACTTCAGCATGCTAACTGAGACCACTCCAGTGAGTGTCTTCTGAAGGTACAGCACGTTTAGTTCGAGAAGTCCCTCTTTGTGTTTCCGTCCCTCCACTGCAGCTCAGCGAGGAGACGCTGTCCAGGGAAACACAATGACACAGCCAGTGAACGTCTTCTGAAAAGAGAATCTCTCGTGAGCAAAAGCTCATTTGCATTTTTTTTTTCTTTTTCACTTTCCATGTTTCTTTTCACGTTTCATAACCTCGAGCGGAAGTTGTCTGAGCCGTGCTAATAACTGAGCCGCTCTGATTAAATCCTTTCTCGCAGCTGAAAACGGCTTGAAAGAGTGTGTGTGGCGCTGACTTAAAGTCTAAGTAGCTGAATCCTTGAAAGCGAGCAGCGCATCGTTACCCACTACGTGTGCATACGTATGCACTGTAGTCTGTAGTGGAGACGCTTTCCTCTTTCGACATAACGAAAGCCCCCAGTGCACAGATCCAGGTCCGTTCTCTGAGCTTGGTGTGGAAGGACTGGCCTGCATAGAGCTCCGACCTCAACCCGTATCCAACATCTTTAGGATGAACTAGAAAAACTAGAGTGCGAGCCAGACCGGCATCAGTGACCGGCCTCATTAAAAGCTCCGGCTGAATGGGAGCAAATCCTCGCAGCCAAACTCTGGTGGGAAGCCAGACGAGTGGAAGCTTTGATACCAGCAGATTAATCATCCTGGAACGAGACGCGGAACAATCGCAGCGGAGAGAGGGAATGTTTAGATGTGCACATGTTGGTCATGCAGTGTGAATGATCTACTATCTACTATCCTGTGGAATCTGGCCTTGGAGATTTGGCAGTGGATCCTTTTGGGTCCTGTATGTTCGGCGGAGTACGGCCTCCGTGGATCGGACCAGTTCAGGCATGTCCCGCAGAGGCTCTATCGGATTGGGATCTTGGGGAATTTGGAGGCCATGTGGACACATCAGGCTGTCTGTCGTGTTCCTCGGGTCAGTTCTGAGCAGTGTCGTAGCAGAACGCTTTGTCCTACCCGGGAGAGTGCCGTCGCTGCGAGGTCGTATACTTACTCTACGGTGGTGCTTGGATGGGTGGTGTGCGCCAGGTGGCGTCCACACGGATGCCAGGACCCGAGGGTTCTCAGCAGAACATTGCATTGTAACAAGATAATCAAAGCTATTAACCTCGTTGGTGGCTTTCTAATTGTGGCTGATCGTTGTATCCATATTCCTGAACAGACTCGATCTCCCAATTATTAATCCAGCCATTAAGAAACACAACTACCTCCTAAACCATTGCGGCAGCCATGACAGCTTGTTTGGAAACCACTTCTGATTGCAAAAATCCCGATACATAGCTTCTTATTGCACACATGAAACAACCCTGCCACAACTCGCAGCTTTCTAGGAATTGTCAAAAACATGCGGATTCCTGAAGAAAGACGACTTTTCAGTTTCTAAGCGGGATCAAGATCTCGCTCTCTGTACCAAACTGGTGTCTGGATTGATGAGTGTGATACAAACTTTCACTAAGCCTCCAACATACATCACATAAAGTGTGTTTTTGCAAAGAAAACACTCCAAACGGGGGGATAGGCTTCTTAAAAATGGCACTCGAGGAATCCGACGTGCACACACTGCTCACAAAGCTCAGCAGGCGCTCACCTGCGTGCCGCCCAGCGCTTCGAAACTATTAATCACTTTTGGTGGCGAGTCACCGATCAGCTGACGCACACGCCGGGCCGCTGCATCCGTCTCACCCTGCAATGCTTCATACAGGTGACTAATCACTCCCGACGATTCTCCTCCCCAACAGTGGTAATCGCCCTAAACACATGTACGACTGGACCTCGGCAGCCATCTTAACTCCGAATAGACACCGTTTTTTTTGTCCCGCCCTATTCCAGCGTACCTTCGCCGCCTAAAAAAAAAAAATCTCTCTCGTATAGCTGTCAGGTGTTTGTTCCGTTGTGTTCCCTGCCAATTTTCAGCCGCTGTATTGTGCACCGCCTATAAAAAAGTCATTTGTTCCATCATTGTTCTGTGCTAGCGGGAGCACGTACCTTATAACGCTGCGTGGATGTTTATCTCCTGATAGAGAAATCCTCTGCATGTTTACTTAATGTGTGTGAGTGTGTGTGTGTGTGTGTGTGAGAGAGAGAGAGGTAGAGCGCGGCTAAGTGGGAATAGGTGTGTAGGCGCAGAGTTTGTGTGTGTGTCAGGGGGAAAGGCTATATTTATGTGTGTGCGACTTAAGTGGAAATGGTGTTTGCCCAAGATGAGTGTGTGTGTGTGTGTGTGACAGAGAGAGATGGGGCGAGCAAGAGTGATGTTTGTTTATGATGTGTGTTTGTGAGAGAGAGAGAGAGAGAGGGGTGGGGGCTAGACGCGGAGAGAGATGGTGTGAGAATTGCGTTGGCTCACGGTGTGTGAGGAAGTGTGCGAGATGCAGCTTTGTGCATTAGTATGCTGGATACACAGTGACCCTGCTGTCCAATGATAACTGCCTTATGGACCTATGAATGGCTGTATGAGCACCCTAATTGAACCAGTACTTCATTTTTAATGGTGGTGGAGTGGGGGGGGGGTCTGGTTAAAATGTGAGTACATCCTCTGCTTTTTCAAGTGCCTCATGGCCAGCACTTCTAACTCCCGACGCTCAAATGCAACAGTCTGGTCGGTGTGTCGCCCGATGCATCTGCGGTTGATGCCGTCGCTTCCTGAAGAGGTCTTTTATTGCAGCAGCAACGAAAGCGAGGATGGGTCATGGGGTTAAGGTTCAAGTCGAGAGTGGAAAGCAGCACGAAGTTGTTTACAGTCTTTTCTCTTCAGCCTCTCTTTTAAAACTCAATGCGAGCTGAGTGGTGTTTGAGTGCTTTAACACAGGATTGAAAAACTATTGAAGAGTACCCTCAGAGTATCGTCCCGAAAAAGATCAGAGCTGGAGACGATAACTTCCTGTGACTACTGCAGAGTCGTTTGACCCGTATGTTGGTGGATTTTCTGTCAACTATTTTCATTGTAGATTAATCTGTAGGTGGTTTTCCTGTTTACTTGATTGGTTATGTGATCTGTAAAATGTCAGAAAATGATGAAAACTTCAATCACTTGTTTTTCTCCACAACTCAAGGATATTCAGATTCCTGTCGCCAAGGAGCAAAGAAACCAGCAAATGGTAACATTTAAGAAGCTGGAATCACAGAATCTTCTGAAACATGTGCGAATGTGCAGATGAGGAGTGGAACGGAGAGCTGGACTCTGCCAAACACAACAATCCGCCAGACAGACGGAGAGATAAATAATATAACGTTGATGGAAAAGTCTGTCCTTGTGAATGTAATTATGTTGCCAGGTACGTATGTGTGTCTGTGCGTGCAGTTAACGGGAAATGACAACTAATGCATTTCCAAGTAGCTTCGCCTTCGTCATGTAACAACTGTTTGACCCGAACCTCTCGTTCTCCTGCTGAAGGACGGGTTGTGAGTGTGTTTCTGTGCATTTATCCATCGTGAAGAAGACGAGGGGAAACTTAAGGGCGGAGGAAAAAATAATGGTCCACGATTTGCATGAACAACGGGGAGAAAGAGAGGAGGGGGAGAGAACGAGAGAGGACGAAAAAGGCAAAATGAAGAGCGAGGCTGAGTGATAGAGACCTGAGAGCGAAAGAGAGAGAGAGAGAGAGAGCCATGAGAGAGAAACAGATAAAAAGAGAGGGGAGTGTGAAGGAGAAAGATAGAAGGGCCCGGTTTGTCGTCCTTATCAGTTGAAGGAAGAGATCCCATTAATCAGGAGACTAGAAGATCAAATAATGTGCTGGTTAGTGGAGAGCAAGGCTGCGATTGTTCGTGTGGGTGTGTGTAATAAACTGTGTGTGTGTGCGATTTAGCTCCAACCCCCCCCCCCCCCCCCCCCCCAAAAAAAAAAGAAAACCCTTTTAATAAGGCTTAGTTGTGTTATCGCTGATGGACGGGGAGGGGGAGTGAGGAGGCAGGAAGAGGAGGAGGAGGAGGAGGAGAGGAGGAGGAGGAGGTCAGAGGAGGAGACAGGAGAGAA
Source organism: Sparus aurata (assembly GCF_900880675.1). Lineage (NCBI taxonomy): Eukaryota > Metazoa > Chordata > Actinopteri > Spariformes > Sparidae > Sparus > Sparus aurata. The sequence goes on along the minus strand of NC_044192.1, from coordinate 6,490,420 downwards.
TAAGGAAAGGGAAATGCATGAGTCAGAGGGCAGGACGCGGCTCTGAAGGTGCTGCGGGCGACGCTGAACTTCGGTAAACCATTAGCGTGTTTATTTATAGGTATTAGTATCATTACCAAATTGGAATATCAGTGGGAAATTAAGCGGTGTCTGCGGACATCCGTGACTGTGGTGATGGTATTCACAGGTCGTTTATCAATTATGATTCTCGGAGGAAGTGACACCGCAGAATTGCTGATAATGGATGGCCGTGTCGGTTAATCACGAGGCTGACAGGTCGATTTCCGGCTGTCCACACATCAAAAACACACAGATCACTGAACCCTTCCAGCGCCGCCACTGGCGTGTGGATGTGTGTGTGTGTGCATTAAGGAGCGAATGAGAGGCAACTTTGGGGCGATTTACAATTTGCATCATTATCGATTGCCTCAGCCAATTGTTTTCGCGACTAAATCGAAAATACAAGGTCCTTAAGTTGCTTCTTTTTGTAGGTGTGATACATCAATCTGGATCCATATATCGAGTCAGTGATCAACAACCCAAACAGCATCTATGCAAAGTGGAAACATCGATTCATATCGGTGCCATCGTTAAGATACGCCTTTATTTTGAAATTCCCACGGCACCATTCCATTTAACTTGTCTTGACTCTTCATGTTCTGTAATGTGTAACAAAGAAAGCAGCAAATGTTTTTCATCACAATAGTTGACAATCAATTTTCTTTCCATTGACTCATCGATTGATAAAATAATCATCGCAGCTCCTGGCTAATTATAAGACATACTACATACTTTGAGTAGTGTACTTTTTAGCATTTTTGAGGCACTGATCTGCAAAAGCTGTTTACCAGAGGGTCTGATGGAAAGGTAACACTCATCCGTTTTTCTTGATAATTATATTAATTATTTACGGTTCAGCTAATCAACGATTTGAACAGTTTATCAGCTGATATGTCAACATCAGCACATTATTGGTCTCGTGGTGAAACGCCTAAACAGGAACATTTCTGGATCGTCTTGCTAGGAGCAGGTGTAATAAAATGCCGACAGGAGAGACTTGATCTTCTCTGCAATAAAATCCATGTGCATGTATCGGCGTCGGCAGCTGGAAAAAATGAGGTGGAAAATATCAGTTGTCAGCAAAATGGTTTATCCCTAATGTTTGGGTCTGGAGCTGGAGCTGCAGAGAGATTCAGTGGTTCATCCCACGGCCCGGTGACATGTTATTGTTGAGCTGCTCTGGCTTCAGCGAAGGTGTGAATGAGAGCATGAACGGTTGTTTGTGCCCGTGTCAGCCCCTGAGTGGCCGGCTGTCGCTCACCTTTTTTTGCTCGGTGGCGGCTGGGATCGACTCCAACCCCTTCAGAGGAAACGTGGGGATTGCTAATGGATGGATGGATGGGTGGGTATTGGACTGTTGGTTGTACAAAAACAAGCTACATAGAGACGCATATGTCTGTAGCCTTTTTTCCAATATTGTCTGCTGTTTATTGAAAGGACGGATCGATAACTGCATTCAGAGAAAAACAAGATTAATCAGTCGGGAAAATAATGGTAAGTTGCAGCCCGGAATAGCGCTGTGCGCTACAATGCCCCTAAGCCTCATTGTTGACAGTGGAAAAGATGCCCTTGACTTCCATGATCCATTTTTTTCAATGCAGTTACTTGTGGTGTGTTGAGGTGATTCAACAGTGTTCACATCCAGGCCCTGAGATCGCTCCATCAATGCATAACAGGACTGTCCGCGGCTTTAATTCCAGTTCCAATCTGCCCTCCCAATGAACGATCCTGTAACACTGGCGTCTGATCGACAGCCCTCATTTGTTTGCAGTAATCATATCTTACAGCGATCAATTTTCCGATGATATATATCGACGTCTGAAAATGCCACATGCAGCACCTCGGGCTGTAAAGGTCACACGACGGCTGCAGCCGCGATACGTCCGTCACTGGTCGATGTTTTGAAATGTTCTTTAGGAGGACACTGAACTCACAGCTGCTCAGCTGATTGTGAAGTGCTCTCAGCGAGATGCTCGGCGCCGCGCGGGCAAAGAAACACGCAATCAGCGAAGTTATCTGAGCGGCTCGGGGAGGCTTCAAATAATTTGTTTGTGCTTGTTCTTAAGAATCAGAGATCTCAGACGCCGCGGAGCAAACGCAGACAACATGTTCTCAGATATCAGATCGGCGGAGGACTTGAATGTGAGCGAGCTCGGCGATAAGGCAGAGTGACACTCAGACAGAATAAAGAGCGCATGTGTCTGATTGAAAACAATCTGTCAGTGATGGATGATTGTCAAACATCAGGGAGTAGGCAGAGGGCGTCTCGTAGGTGCTTGTTTGTTTGGGTGTGATAAAGATTGAAGATGGCGTGTTGTCGTTTTTCAGTACACTCAAAGGAGGATGAAAAGGCTTTTTACAACATAATACCAATGAAGTGTTTTCCCCCGTTGAGAATAGGGGAACACTGAACCTTGTGATACCGCTGCCTTGGGTGTTGCACAGCACTTGGAATTCACATCTCGACAGAAGACTTGAAGTGCAAATTGTTTTGAGCTTTACAAAATGGTATTCTGCTGATCTCTCACAGGGTCGTGAATGAACAGTACGCAATTGATGCCGCTAGGACTTTCTTACTGAAAACGGTGAAAACAGTGTAGTTTGATGATGTTGTGAAGTCGCATGGGATCATGGGAGTTGTTGTCTTTATTGTCAACAACAACCACCGACGATAAAAATCTATCCAATGTGATTCAGGCAGAAGTGTTCACTGATCAGTCGTGTCTGCTGACTTCATTACTGTCTGATATCTTGTTGGATCTCTCATGGGAAGTTATAGTGACGTGTGACGGAAAGAATAGAATGGTAATCAGTAGAGTGCATACCTCCGCTTAAGGCTTAAGTTGTCTTTTGTATTCCTGACATTATTCCCTGAAAAATGAATGAGATACTGTAAAAAAAGGCCTGATTTTGCAATGTAAAAAAAAAGTGAGTAAAAATCCATCCCTTTATCTGGAACCGCCCCAAAAGTTAATGGGGTTCATTCTGGGCCGGGACCCATCCTCCATCCAAGTGTCGGCGAAAATCCATTCAGTGCTTTTTGTACAATCCTGCTGACAAACCAACCAGAGAACAAAAAAAAATAAAAAATCAGACACGGGTGAAAACATGGTCAGAAGACGGTAGGAATGACAGATTTCTCTGGGTTTGAACTTTGCTGGAATGAGTAATGGGAAAAAGTAAATAACAGAATCCAACAAAATAGCGACTTGTGTGTGTTTTTTTTTTTTTATTGTGAACATGAAGATTTATTACAAAGTGTACAAAAAAGTCAGGTGAAAGGAGGGAGCAGGGAGAGGGGTGAATGAAAAAATAGTCTCCCTGACTGAACTTACTCTTAATATAACCAAGGTCTAAATACCTTAAGTTTATTATCTTTGATCAATAATCCTGGAATCCTAAAAAAAAAAAAAAAACGTCATATTTCCGGGGATCTCGTATGAGGATATGTGTAGCATAATGGCTTTCTTTCAGCAGATATGTATCAGCTCTTGTTTATGAGTTATGCAATGACGACTCGGCTTTGAGCCGAGCTCCCTGCACCGACTCTGCCTCCAGACCAGCGGCGTGTGCAGCTTAGACCGCCTGTCATGTGGAGGCAGCCTCGGGCTCATGGTTTCATCCTGTTTGTCCCCGTAGTGTCTCTGCACCGAGGCAGCGTTCGGAGAGCATATTGTGTCCATGCATTTCCTGGATGTTTGCGGGGGACAGAACAACAGAAGTGATTGTTCAAATATGCACATGTGTAATTAGTTATCAGTCCGTGAGAGAGAGAGAGAGAGAGGCAGCTTGAAATGAAGAAAGAGCAAAAAGGGTTGAGATTTTCTGAATTCTTGTGGAATGGGTCAAACAGGACAGTGTGTGAGAGGATAAAGTAAATTGTGCTCTTTCAGTCAGACTTTTAAGTTTTTTTATTCCAGACAACTTTGATAGATCTCTTCTTTCACTGCTCCAGTGAGAACCAGTCCCTGAACCCCATCAGTGTGACTGCCTCCGTCTACCTGATTGATCTACAGATTACTTCGCAGGCACATTACCCAGGTAAACAACAAGCAGGTTGTTTGTCAGAGCCTTCCGAAATGACTGCATTCACATTTCCGGATCTACCGTTTCTATAGTTTCTGCTCTCGCTCAGTTTGGGCAAATTAAAGCACTTGGATACGTTTTTGGAAAAAGATAGTGACCGTGGTTAGGGAGAGAAAGTGACTTCCATCGGTTTGTTGTTAGGAGACGTTTGAACAATCCAACCCGACCTCCTCCCCTAAAGGGTTTTTTCTTTTTTTGTGTGTGTGTGTATCACAGTGTCATGCTTTTGAGAGAGGCCAGTGCGGTTCCACAAAAGTTGATAGACTTGCAAGAGACCGATTCAAGAAGGATTGTTTACAAGGCAAGCAAGGGCCAAATGAAAGATGGTATCAAGCTGCATCGATTTCGCCCTCGCACGCATCCACAGTTTACAGTTGAGCCTTTCTATTAAAAAAAGTTTGTGGCGCCTAAGCCCGCGTCGAGGTAACCCTAATGACACACGCAGCGTTCTGTTCACAGACTGCAGAGTTGTCCCTCCAGAATACTCTCAGTGGGTGAGCAGTACTCCCTTTGAGATGTAAACCGACCTAAGTTTTTAGGGATACAACTGGGAAATCTGGTACCCAGTTGATTTTTTACGTGACGATAAATGTCCAGAACAGAGACGTGAACTAAAATAACCAACTTAATGTGTATCATGGAATGTATTACTTCCTGAAAAGTGCAATAAAAATAGTCGATAATATCACAATTGACCAGTGCGTGAAAGGAAATTGTGATCTCACCTAAATCGATGATGCCTATGGTTTTGTTTCCAACCTCAAGATTTTCAGTGGCCCCCTTTGGCCCCTGTAAGAAACATTTCTCTGGTAGATGGAGATTGCATGTCTCTCTCCGAAGAACGGGGGGGTTCAGGGTTATACGGAAATACATAAAAAACACACTGATAGCTTCTAGTTAAAAAATGTCTGACTTAAGCGACTCCCATGGGTCCCAAATGTCATTACACATGAGGGCATTTGATCTATAAATGCTGAAATGTGTCGCCAGTCATCGGCATCGCCACAGAATTACCATTTTTAGCAATGCAATCCAGTTCATTTCGCAGGGCATTTGTTCGCCACAACAGCAGCGTGTCACTGTGTAGGTTAAGGTATTGACTGAATTGCGAGGTTCAGGGGTTAGACAGCAAATGTAAGTGACGGGTACTATTTGAGTGTCAAATGTTACACAATGCCAGTGTATTATGAGTCCTAATCTGGTTTGTAGTCGGTGTATCTGTGAATTGTAATCTTGTTAATGTGTGGTTTTTTTGTGGACCCCGGAAGAAAAGCCGTTACCTTGGCATTTTTCTGACGAGCAAAAAAAAAAAAAAAAAGAATGTCCTCACAAAAATAGCACTCGCAACCGCGTGTGTCTGCGTTTGTGTGCATGCATGTGTATGTGTGTGTGTGTGTGTGTGTGTGAGTGTGCGTGATGCGTGTTGAAGGCATGTAGCCGTAGGTTAGCAGTGGGCGAGAGCGGTAACGCTGCTTCAGTCATAATAGGATCTGACGATGACTCATGCACAGCAAAAACAACAAACGCTCCGCTCTTCCCTCCTCTCATCTTCTCGTCCTCTTTGCCGTCTCATCTCGGGCTTCCTTCTCTCGGTTCTTTTCCCAGTCTCCCTTTGATTCGTTTATTTTCTCTTTCTGTCTCCTTTCTTTATCGTCTTTCCACCCCCTCCTCTCTCTTTTCTTATCTCATCGTGCATCGTTCCCTGTTGCATCTGAACTGTTGGCTGTGTTTCCTGTCTTCTTCCTGTCTCTCTCATTTTTTGTTTTGTTTTTGCATCTTTCCTCTCCCGTGGCAGCTTTCTTTTTTGCCTTCCTCATACTTTTTCATCCCCTTTTCCATCTTTTATTACTTCTCTTTTAATCCCCATCTCTTCAATTATTTTCCATTTTCTTCCTCTGCTTTGTTTTTCTTGTCTCTTCCCACATTAATCTCCTGCCTCTGCGCTCTCCTCTCCTCTTCAATCTCCCAAAGTAAAACAGGCATAATGTCAAGATGATGCCTTGTTCACTGCCAAAGTGTCTGATCGAGTCAGCAAATTTGCATCCACTTCTATATATTGATGAATACAAGGATGGATAAACTCTGACCCCGCTGTCAGCAGTCCCTCTCTGCTCACTTTGTGCTGCTCCATGCCTGCTGCCTTCCTGCTCACCTGAAACCCTCCTGTAACAGCTACAGTCTCGCTGCCGCCGTCTCTGCTGCTGCTTTTCATAGAGCATTTAACAAGCTCGGTCTCCACCTCAGCATCCATCCTCAGTCTAACTTGTAAAGTTATTCTCGTCACCCCCTGATCTTGGTTGTGCTGAGCTTGGTGAATAAAGGAATGAAGGATGTACAAGCCCCCCACAGTCTTCATTGAATTACAAATGGATGGTGTATGTCTTTCTTGGACTAACCCCGCGATTCCACCAGATAGGTGTCCACTGCGTTATGTCTCCGATCTGGTTTTGCTCCATCTGCCGTCCGGCAATCCCCACCGGTTGCCTTTTGAGTCCGACACGGCGCAGGACGGTCGACAGCTGTGTTCGCGAGACCGAGGAGTTCCTGCGATAATCACATAATCACTCACGACTGCAGTTATAGGTATGTGTTTTAAAAACAACCACACAAAGTGTTCCCGACTGAAGGATTAGCAGAAGAAATGGTGTTTGTCTCTTTTTTGAGATTTGTGTGCTGGTGTCAACACAGAGTGTTTTATTTTGAAAAGTAACCGGATGTTATATTGTTGCTTCTGTGCTTGACTTCCCGTCTGCTCGGTGCTAAATCCAGCTGAATTGCTGCGTCGTGCTCCGGCATCCGCCAGAAATAGAAGTCCTGCGAATTTGTTCCGGAGGGCTTCGGACTGCTGGAGCTTGGACGGAGCAGATACGCAGCGCAGTGGACCTGGTGGAAGTTAACACATAGACTAAAGTGAAACCTATCAGCCTCACTGGCGTGTCGGAGACGCAGCGGACACGTATCTGTTCCGATGAGCGGACAGAGTCACCGAGGCATGTTGACTGTTGAATTTTTGGGCCAAAGTTGTATAACTACGTCGCAGCGTTGTGAATTGTGAGTGAGCGTAACGCTAACGTTACTTAACTTCGGAGATATGATGGAGGGAGCCGGATGTCGGCATGCTGTAGCTCAGTAGGTAGAATGGGTCGTCCAGTAATGGGAAGGTAGCTGGGTTCAGTTCCCGGCCCCCCTTGGCTGCACATCGAAGCAACCTCGAACAAGATACTGAGCCCCAAACTGCTCCTGATTAGCAGGTTGGCAGCTTGCACGGCAGCCCCTGCCATCAGTGTATGAACGTGTGTCCATTTACTGTACACCATTTCCAGTCTCCACAGAATCTTCAGTCACATTTATTCCTCCTCTTAGAAACAGAAGTTTGACAGAAAACTTGGAGTAAAAAGTCATAGCGCAAGGCCCAGAAATGTCCCCAAACTTTCAGAAATATTCAGCCTCCATCAGTGGTTGGAGTTAACATTTCATACTGCAATTAAAATCTGTGCACCAAGCCGATGCTACGTGACTTAGTATCAAAGCAACGGACCCCTGCTGGTGTGCAACTTAACTCGCCAATATCCATAAACGCAAATGACTCGCGTAACTTCAAGCAAACCGACATTTGTTGGTGTTCTATGTGAGTTATTAATGACCTTCGAACAAGATGATACAAGTAAGGTGCTTTAAGCTTTAAGGGTTAAAGACGTCGATGTTGGATAAGTACAATTTCAGGTATCAGTATGGAAGAGAGAAATGGTAAAGGAGCATTTTCGTACACTTTTGGGGCAAGTTCCTGTCACTGCTTCTGATGGCAGCGGAGATTATCATCCTGTTCTTCAGCTCCGATTGGGCGACTCCTTCTCCAGCCAAGAGAAACAGCCAACCAATGAGCACGGCACTGGACTTATTAGAGCCGCTGAACAAATCTGAGATGTGAGGGTTGATTCAAAGGTCTGGTAGCAGGCTGTGGGTCATTCTTGTGTTCTAACTGGGCTTTTTACAAAAAAACAAAGTTGGACATTTCATTGGTTACATCGCAATTCATCCCGCTCAGACACAGCAGCGACTACCACAATCACGTCTCCTTCCTCCAGCGTCATTAGGGACAATTATGTAAAGAAGAGTCAGTCGGCTTCTCTTAAACATGTCTGAATCCTACTGTAGTGAAATAACAAACTGTCCAGAGCGACTCAGTGCTGCTCACCTGCCTCGTTCCCCCCCCCCGCTGGTCGTGTCAGTTAGAATTGTTATAAATTCAAGACAGAAGCGCTGCAGATTGTTTTTCACCTTGCAGACACGCACATAGATGCTCAAGGATGTAACAGTACAAGTGACCCGCTGTCTCTCTCTCTCTCTGCCTCGCTCTTGATTAAAGTCTGTTGTGCTTGTCCCGGGCTGATTGCTTTCTGAGGCGCTGTGACCGAGCTGCACACCTCAGAGCTTCTTGTAGAAAGAGCAGCTGCAATTTTGTTGATTTGTTTCATGATCCTTGGGCCCCTTGAAACCTATTTGAGTCACATTGTCGAAATCTCACCAACACATTGGTGTCGGCAAGTTTTTCTTTTCTGTATCCCCCCCCCCCCCCCCCCTTGAAAAAAACTGTTTTCTGCAGAGGTATGTGGTTTTTTCGTTTTCGCCAAACTGAGATTAGCCCTATCCCCGCGGAGGAGAGATTTATGAGCCTCAGAATGAAATTTTTGTCAGCGTGCGACCCAGAAGGCAGATTTTTAAAAGTGGAGTGAAGCATTGTTCCATGACGAAAGGACTCCTCATCGAGGGGCCTGCTTTTATCGTCCTCTCTCCATTTGTTTTACAGACATTTCAAGTCTTTTTGATGGCGCACTCCGAAGCCTGTAGAAGTCCCTCATTTCCCCTTACCGCCAAGGTTATCGACTTATCAATCTCACTGCCTCATCTCTTCTCCGCTGCTGAGCGGTGCCCCCGTCCGCCTTTTTCTCCCGTCTCATTTTGTGCTTTTAGCGTCTTCTCACATCACCGCCCGACTCAATTTAGCGACATTCCTTTTATGATTTTTAATGGTTATGCAGTGGAGAGTAACGGAGAAAAATAGGGGGTTTTGGACTAGATTCAGAACCGAGACTCTGGGGTTATGTGGTTACACGGCTCAACTGCTTGGCCCACCAATGCACCTCTGTTAATGAGACTGTCTGTCATTGCCGTCCTTCCTCTCTAACTCTGGAGCCACCTTCCTCTCTTCCATTTCCTCCGGTGCTATAACACAGACTAGAGCCATCCTTTTCTACAAATGCACAACAAACACTCAGTGTTCTTTATCCTCATCTCCCTCTCGTTCACAGAAACACATTCAATCTCCTGCTCTCCGACAACCCCATCTATCCGTGTGCTTTCCAGTCTATCTGCATCCCTGCTGTCATTATCTGCTAGCCGAGGCAATCATTTGTCTTGAGCAGGGTGCTTCATCGGCGCTCCTGTGCATTCGCCCTCACCGCGTCCTAAATTTAAATCGCTGCAAGCCCTGCTGCTCCGACAGCCCGCCGCCCTGCTATACCCTACTGTACCCTTTCTGTTTTACAGCAAAGATGCTGCGACACGAACGCTGCTTCTCTGCAGTGCCCTCTATAAAAAAACCTCCCCTGTTCCGTTGGACCTCCGTTTGATCCTCCATCATTCTTTCCCACCCTGCCGCTACACCCTATACTTATCTGATAAACCTGGTATTGTGTTGTAAAATTGCCTCGCTCTAATCGGCTGTACCCTCTCCTCCGCTCTGTTGTACCCTGATATGCCCACCCACTGCTCCAGCTTTGTAAAAGTACATTTCATGGTTGCTGGATTTTAGATGCTGAGCATATTCAATGCATTCTGCCGTTAAGTGATTGTCGGTGATAACTGCCGATTTAATGACGGCGCGGGCGAGAAATGGTTGAATACAGTGTACAAAGGTTCACATGAAAACAAGGTCCTTTTTAAAAAACAATGCTGAAGTGACACATTCATTCTTTTCTCGAGTCCCTGTTTGCCCCTAACCCTTCTTTCTCTAGCACTGTACAAGAAGCCTCCACTTTCTGACTGTGTAATGTTTTTTTCTTGCTGCAACCTGTTTTCCCCTCATTACCTCGAGGAACGACGCATCTCTATCCTGCTACAACTCTTTCAACTGTCCTGCTTTACCCCTCTGTATCCTGCTATGTGCTGCATTATGTAACTATTGGCTACGAATTCATCATATGGTGTCACTACCCAGATCCTACTGGTAAAATGATTTGTTGTTAGGTGCAGGAGATAAATGGCATTGATACGACTGGAAAGTACCAGGGGAAGGCAAATAGGACCTTTTTCGTTAGGGGTGGGGATCGAGAAGCGGTTCCGACTCAGAACCGGTTCTAACATACCAATTCCATCAGAATTGTGCGCCTCTGATGTAATCAGTTCATCGTAACGATCCTCTCATTTCCCTGCCTGCACGAGGTTTTACGGTTTTCCTGAAACTTTGCGTTATTGCCGTCTGTATGTTGTGTATATTGAGTGTGACTGTGTAATTTTTGCTGCCTCCTGGTCAGGACTCCCTTGAAAAAGAGGTTTTTAATCTCAATGGGATTTTCCTGGATAAATAAAGGTTAAATAAAGTTCGCACTAGTTCGCAATCGTACGCAGGCGGTCGAACTAATTTATTTAGACTATGTTTGAGTTGAATATGTTCACTTTCAGTCTTGTGCAGGCATAATATTTGGAAAAAATAAAATGGCTGCTTTTGGTGCAGAAAACTGTGTAGAACTCCTTTTTTTGTCACTCAGTTAACTACTCAGGAATCCATATGAGAATTGATAAGAAATTGGATTGGTAGGCAGAATCGACAATGGCATTGACATTGATAAAAACTTATCAATTCCCTCCTCTGTTCTTCGTACTAGACCTCACTTTGTTGTTATGTAGTTAATGTTGTGAAACCACCACAGTGTTGTTAGGTCTTGGCACCATGAAAAAATCCTGGTTTGGGTTAAAATAAAGAGCGTCACTGATGCAACTGTCACGTGTCAACAATGACTTTTGGTCAGGGCAGCGATAAAGGAACCATTCTGAGCTTCACTCGCTTTCTTTGGTTGCTTCACTCTTCTACCAACAACACCACTAACCATGCGGTTGAGCAGCCTGGTCGCCTTCTTGCGTCACCAAATATGGACTGAGCTTGTTGACTGTTAATGTTTGGTGGGTCATTTACAGAACTTTCCCAATGGAGGCGTTGGTTCCCATCCTGCTTGTGACCAAGAGCCGAGAGCAACTTTTTCTTAATTTATGTAACAAAAGTATGATTAACTTAACAAAGGAGTTTATGTGCTTAAACCACCTAAATGGGAAAAAAAACAACTAAACTGAACTGTTTCTCAGCAGGCTTTGCTTTCAAAGGCTAACCAAACATTGCTAATAACATGTAACTGTTAAATGATGTGATTGGGTTAGGTAGAGCGTCATAGTTTGAAACTTAAAGCCGACTGCAAAGGTATCAAATTTGTTGAGTTGGGATTGAGAACATGTTGCAGGAAGACCGAGTTTGATCTCTCATAAAATAAGAAGGGAGTGTTTTTATTGAACATACCTGGAAAGTCTGAATAACTTTTTCTTTTCATACAATATCATAGGGTTAGCAAAACTCACAATGCAAATCCTGGACTTCAGTGTTTAAATCCACATTTAACTCCAATGACAAACTCTGTAAGGTCAATGAAAGTCAGACTTCCTTGGCTGGAAACAAAGAAGTTATATTTGAACATGATTTATAAGAGCCAAAGTTAGCAAGCTATATCCCTGTTGGTTTAATGTGTCCCATGTACAATACCCTCGTGTCCATTCTGCACTAGCTCCTCCATCGTCTGTGAGGTGTTATCATAGACCCAACTGGGAAATTCAGTCATATATGAACTTTTAACAGTTGGTCAACATGTAATTTGGGTTCCCCCGTAACAAACTTCTTAGACCATAATGTGGCTTTGTAACATAGTTTGTAAAATATGTGTTTTGTGAATGAGAATGTGTGAAGGCTGGTATATTGCTACATATCCCCACCACTCTTGTGCTATACTCTCTCCATTACGCTCCAAAATCCCCACAACATAAGCCAGAGCTCAGCAATATCACAGAGGATAAGAGAATTGAGTGTGTGTATGTGTGTGTGTGTGTGTGTGTGAGGTAGAGGTGGAGGAGTGTGGAGTGCCAGAGAGAGAGATGAGGAAAAAAGGAATGAGCTCGAGATAGAGAGTAAGAAAGTCGTAAGGGAGCGAGTGTGAGAGGGAAAAGGAGGGGAAAAAAAGAGATAATTGAATTTTTAAAATGCCCTTTTATCGATCCACTTGCACAACGTTACAGCTGCATTTCAATGCATCAAAACGCGGAATTACATCAGCCTTCTTCCCCCTTGATATATAGACGAGAAGATAAAAACATCAAATGCTGTGAAATAAAAACAAAACGGGGAACAGAGGGGGAGAAAGATATCAGAAGCAGACGGGGGGGGGGGGAAGAAGACGGAGGGAGAGAGCGGGGATTTAACCTTCACATCTCCACCGCTGCTCTCGCATTGCAACAGTCTCCTGGTGCGGACACCTGTTTGGACTGTTAAAGCATCAGTTTGCTCCGAGCAAAGTTGGATCTGAAACTCCTTCCCTCTTAACTTCCTGGTGACCGAATCGGGGTTGCTGAATCTGTAACCGACAATTTGATATTCGCATTTATTAGCAACAATTGTCCAGGTGTGCGGAGTTGCGGTTGTGGCTCAGGGGTAGAGCCTTGTTAGTAGAAGGTCACTGATTCAATTCCCCCTGGTCTGCATGTCGAAACGTCCTCGGGCAAGATACTGAACCCAAAACTGCTCCTGATGTGCTGGTCGGCACCTCGCATGGCAGCCACCGACATCAGTGTATGAGTGTATGTATGATAAATGGCGTAAATGTAAATGTTGAATGTATCTGTCTCACGCTTTACACACCAATTTCCTGCGCTTTATGTCCAAACAACTGAGTGCAACACCTTGAATGACCTCCAGGAAAAAATGGCATTGTTTGCGGTAATAACCATAACTAAACGCTCAGAGCTTCTCCCCCATGGATGTGTTATAACATCTGGATACTGGACCCCTATTCAGTCCAATAAGAACTGCTGATTTAGTGCATCTTCAACACTTCCTAGCTTCCGGGTTTACTCTCTGGTTACGTGGACCGCTGAATATGTGCATCAGTGTTTTTCATACTGGCCTCTGTCCTCAGTTCCTGCGTGGCCAACAGACTTCACATTGTGATGACGTTAGAGATTTTTAAATCACTTTTCTTGGCTCGAGGAAAGTTTGACAAATATTTAATCTCCATGGATCAAATATTAATCATGTAATCAGTCCTAATTGACCTTGTTTGCAGTTTGAGGTGTCCTGTCACAGTTGCAGTAGCTTTTGGGCTGCAGGGGTTTTTTTGAGAGTGGCCACGGGGCAAAATTGGAAGCAAGGCTGAGCTGTGGCGACGTATCCAGGCCTTATTATACATACATATACATACATATTCTCGCCCCCTTTGTGTGACGGCCGTTTTCATCCCATGAAAAATATTACAAAATATTCATTTTTGAGGATACCTTAGAATGTGAGCCATCACTACACGTCTAGGTAATTGTTTACCTCTCCCTATTCCCAAGAAATCTTACTACTGGAGTGTTTATTTTTAAAAAGCCATTGTTCTGACTTTCAAGTTTTAGCCAGCGTGCAACAATACGCACTGCCCCAGCTTAACCTCTGACTGCTATCGAGATTGGGTCCTCCACAGGATGTTATTTTCCTCCAGATCTCTTTTTCCTTTTCTTAGAATCCATACGTGTAAGCTTTGTGGTCATAAGGCCTCAGGAAGAACACCAGCTGTCACTCAAGTTGAAGCACAGACGTGTCTTCACCTCCGTTGGTGCCTCGCAGGGTGAAAACATGTCTGTTAGGATCTACGCGTGTGCACTGACTTTTTTATTAGCCAACTCTAAAAACTGACTTTGCATTCAGTCTGAGTGCATCTTTACAGAATGCCTCCATTTGTGTGTAGGGCAGAACTCACAATCAACATTGTCCCTATATATCATTTAATGGATATTTATACAGCATATTCGCATATTGGCATTTTTTCAGTGAGTTACAAACCATTTATCAATCGTTTGCATGATATATGAATATTCTCAGGCAGTTATAGACTCTTTAAAAAATAGGTAAAAACAAATAAAGACGTATAATGATAATAATTGGTATAATTATGAACTTTCAAGCATGGTGCCACTATTTATGCACTGGCTCAGAATGCTTTATAGGAGGTGGTGTCGTTGCCAACATTAGTGCATTAGCATAGCAGTATACTGAAATTCTGATGTCGGTGTGCAACTTCATTACAGTGTGTAATAAAACAAATGCTATTTGCTGCTATTGCTACGTGGGGTAAAAGATGTGAGGTGTTGATATTATCATATTCTCACAATCCATATTTAACTTAACTTAACCAATACTGATGGACATGCACATGCCAGGTCCGCTAAAAAAGAAGTAACTGTTATTTCAACAGTCACATTTTCTAACAAGTAGGGCGACCTCAGCCTTTTTGTCTTGTAGTTGTGACGGTTTCGACAAAGAACACGGCAGGACTGTGAAGCAGCTCTCGGTAAACCTCGTCTGAGTCGGATAAAAGCTGTTAAAGAAGAATTACATCAGCCTGTTTCCACCTGATAAAGACGAGAAAAACAACAGAGCAACGCCGCGAAGAAAGATGAAGCGGAGGAGATCAAGACAAAACGGAAAACCCGGAAGAAAAGATATTTACTGTTTCAATCCAACTGTCGTAAACATCACAAAATAAAATGTGCCGCGGCCAAGGTGGAGGAGAATAAATCAGCTCCCTGACTGTGAGAAAACATGCATCCACAAGACAAATGGGAAGCCTCTGAAATATTTATTACCACTGGGAATGATGAATTTGCATTCAGACGATGTTGGCCATAATTCATACAATTACCGAACAATAATTCATAATTCAAAACACATTTACTAGTTACGGTTCTGATGTCTCAACTAATGGCCGTGCAACCGAATGAGGGACGGAAAGCTGACAGACACATTTTAGCACTTTTGAATTAAAGAGAAACTATTCATCACATCACTGTCACCTCAAGTCTTCATTTCAATAAAGCCTTTCTTCATTTCATCGAAGAAACATGTTCTTGATTTCTTTTTGTCATCCCATTTAAATTCAGCCTTCTAGTTGAATAAATCATGTGGTGTGTGTGTGTGTGTGTGTGTGCGTGTGTTTGTGTATTCATGTAGTACTGTGTGTTGATTGTGTTCAGCCTGCAGAGCACACAGTCTCCAGCCAGGCCATGTGGATTAGCTTTTTGTATCCCTAGATGTCCTTAACATGCGTCGAAACTTTGTTTATCTCAGCGGCTGCGAACTCGCCGTTTGTGTGTGTGTGTGTGTGTGTGTATTAGTGTTGCTCTCTTTGGCTGAGGGAGTGTGAGATGAGAGTGTGAATGTGTGTGTCTGTCGCTCTGTGATTATGTGTGTGTTTGTGTGGCCCCTTCTGCTCTGCAGTTTTAGCTGGCTGACCTACAGACAGACAGGGCAACTCTGCAGAGAGTTATGCCTTATGGCCTTTTCTGCAACACTGTACGCGCGTGTGTGTGTGTGCGCGCGTGTGTGTGTATGCATGCGTGTGGGTGAGTCTGTGTGTGAACCTGTGTTTATTTATGACTGAGTGGATGTAGGTCTGTTGGTTAAGGCACGTGACTTTGTTGTGTTTGACATCCTTGTTAACGTCCTTGTTTGTCACGCTCGTGTGTGTGTGTGTGTGTTTGTGCATTGTGTTTGACCCACTCAGTGTTCACTGTGAGTTTCTTTATCTACTCACAAACCCAACATGTATTTCACATCCGCTTTGTTTGGCTGTGTATCATCCGGGTTCAATTGTGTGCTTCAGCCCGATCTCAGTTTCCACATGAGGATAAATCCCTTTTCAGTTAGCACTCTGTTGAAATGAAAAGGCTCAGTGCTTTATTCTAAGATACTCTATTTTTCTGTGTAACATTTGGCATTGCCATCTGCTTCTCCAAATAGAATCAAACCACGCACAGCTAGTTTGCCTCATTTGGCTTCTCCCCCCCCCCTTTGCACAAATGCCCATCGACAAGATCAGTTTTGGAGCCACTTATACTGACAGTATCTGCTCCGTGATTAGTGAACGGCCTGGAGCTTGCAGATACTGCAATTCTCATCCCAGGGTCTCAGGTTCAATCCCAGCCACAGCTCACATGTTGCGCAGAAATGTCACAATGGTTTAACCCCAGACCAGTCAAATGAAAAGTTGACATTTAATGTTCCTGAAAACCACGGATACATTCAAACTCGCACGTGTCATACGACTGTATTGACATTTCTGCAATATCACGTTCACATTACAGGCGCATGGGCTGACTTTTCAAAGACGGAACCAAAGAACCCAAGAACCCAAGACCTCTGTCCAAGACAGCATTTGTAAGCAAGACACCAATGGATATTTTTAATAAGGTGTCAAAACTGGGTCTCTTCCTAACCCTAAACCAAGTGGTTTTACAAGTACAGGGTTGTCATGTTTTAGGTTCAGAAACGATCATGTTTTGTCCAAAAAAATACCTGTTTTTTGTTACTACAAACAAGGCTGGAGATGTCCTGGTGTCAAGTCAAAAACACCCAGATCATACAAATACAGCTCCAGTTGAGTAACATTTGGCGGGCAGCATTCTCACGTGTGACTCCCTCACCTCCTACATCATTTCCCGTGACATATGACAGTCAGGTCATAAACATGTAATGTGAATGTGATATGACAGGTTTTGTAGAAGTATCAATATGGTATGTAGGCCTATGACATGTACAAATGTGAATGTATCGGTGGATTGCAGAAATTATAACTTCCAAGATTTTATCCTGGCGACTGGGCGGCTCCCTGTGCACTGAATACGATACTTTTCCCAGTCAGGTTCCCTGTAATCTAAAATAATGGTGTGGTTGAGATTCAGTTGCCATTTCCAACTTGAAAGGATGCATTTCTGTAAAGATTCTGCACCAAATGCAGCCCATTCTCCCCGAGCAAACAGGAACCAATGCTGGCAGCGATGCAAGGGCTGCCTGTGTTTCTGCACTCGGTGCCGCCAACTGGATCCCATTGCCAACCAAGTGCTCTGTGGTGCTGCCTTCACTGTAGGCGCACCGTTCCATGTTCGTTTGGACTCAGTTGGTGGTGTTTGCAGTTGCAACATCAGAGACTCTTCCTTGAGAATGTTAACCTTCTTGCTTCTTGTACTTTTGTCTTGTCCCACTGTCATTTCAGGCAACTTTTAGCTCTAGAGGGGGATCCGGTGAAGGTAAAGTTTGGAAGTTTAGCAACATGTCACTTGTGATGTCTGAATACTAACATTTGGCGCAAAGAGGGAGATTTTAGTTTACAACACTGGTTTTGTCTGATGTCTGGGCCTGAATAAATCCGGCTGGCAAAAACAAAAAACTCCACCAGGGTTTAGAGTCGGGCATGAAGTAGTTATGTAGTTGCTGTGTGCGATATCATACACCTCTTAAAAATAGATACACACCAGGGTTACTGCAGCTGTTGAGAGTGGAGACCACAAGAGGTATAATCAGTCTGCTTTTGGTGGCTCGTTAAATGTCCAACAAGTTTGTGATGCCAGTTTGAGATTGCTGGTAGTGGAGAAAACAACAACAAACCCTGTTGACGGCAAACTCCCTGCTCATTGTGATCCCCGCTCAAGTAAAAGAACATAAATCGTACAGCAGTAGTCGTCTCGTCTTTATCACAAAGTAAATGGAAGAATGTAAACAGAATCACTATGGGAGCTGTAATTTAAGCACAACACATAATCTTGTACAATGCAGCGGTTCAGAGTTGCGGTAGTTTTTATGTACAGGCAAAATCCAACGCTGAAATATAAATCAAAACTTGTGCTGTATGTAGGGGGTCAAGTGGGATGCTATTCTCTAATCTGACTTTGAACCACCAAAAAGTTTTTGAGGACCTCAGACCACACTGAGGCTCAAAGGGTTTCACATTTAGTTCTGTATTCCTCGGTAAATATAATACGTTTTTGGAGTGGTCATGGTTGGAAACTGTCCTCAAACGTTAAGACGCTTTGACAGGCAACGTATTAAAGTCTATAATCATTTATTTCTGCATCAGGTTTCCTCTTTTAGTTGAATAAATTGACGCATAACTGTAAACATACCCAGTGTCCAGTGGATTAATGGGAGCTGCACACAAAGTGCAGCATAATGAATATGTAATTGCTGCAAAGTGCTTCTCAAATAAAGCACTTCCTTATGCAATATGTCAATTTCCTGCATTCGGATACTTCTGGTCAGTGTTAAGCATTCAGACAAAAAACTTACGAGCACCATTAGATTTCCTATGTTTGTATTCTGCCAGGATGAAAATGAGTCAAGGACTCTCCTCAGCACCAGAACTGTCTGTGGAGGTTTAGGGATCATGTGCAGAAATTAAGGAATATACTGTAAAAAAAAAATTAATAAAGACAACAGGGTTAAAAGTCTGAAATCCAGTGTGTCATTAACAGGTTGATCAAAACGCTCACTGATTCGCATGTCAGGATTTTATCACATCTAAAATCTGTAAAAAGGAAGGCTGCATTGTGGATGCTGGCTGGTGTTGGGTTGGCTTAACTGCTTATGCAGATTTCAGGCAGTTTCTTAATTAGGTTTCAGCTAATTGCACGCCCACATGCAGCTTATAAGTCAATTATAGGCTAAACTGATCGTGGGCTATGAAAACGGAGTAACACATTAAGTACACACATGCAAAAAACACACACACACACACACTCGTAAACCACCGCCCCCCAGCATGTCTCACCACCTCTCCTCGACTTTCATGCATGCTGCCAAACTAATAATTTCTAGGGTCTTGAATGTGAAATTGGGTTTTTTTTGTGTGTGTATTTATTTATTTATTCCTCCGGTTTAGTAAAACAGAGGATGTGCGGGTGGCCTACATTTTTTTTTGATCAGCCAATCTAAAACCCAGCATTTGCAAAAACTTAATTGCTATTTGAGTATGGGTGGTGCGGCGTGTGACAGGCTTTTAAGAGTCCAACAATGCTACACTTGCCTACATGGATGTGAGGATGCACTGGCACCGCGGTGTACTCAGTTAAAAGCCACATGCGTGTTTAAATGAAGCAGCACGATTGCCAAATAAAGGCCGCTGGTTTGGTCGAGATAACTGGAGGTCTGCCTTTGACAAAACTGCATTGTTAGTCAGCGTTTTATGAAAATTGGGGTGGCATTTCCTGTGAAGCCTTTTCTGGGGTGGATTAACATGAAGTGATTTTTGCATCTGCTTTTTATTCCTCTCACCATCTGTCAACACCAAGCCGCCAGTTTTAGCTCCGTTTTCTCAGCGAGGACAGCAGCACCTTCCCTCCTCCTTTGTGCAATGAAGTAATCCACTGATTTCCAACACGAAGTGGGCATCATGGATTAAATAATTTACACCTAATAGTGATACATATTGTGTAAATCCCAAAAAAAAATCATTGATGCAGAATGTTTGTAAATCCAATATGGGCAGAAAACAGTCTGTGCTGATTTGCAAGATTGCAGACTGTCCTCACCAGAAAAACTATGACATCGGCCCATTTATCACAGACTTATAACCAGCTTATGCTTTTCTGACATGGTTGTGTGAATACTGAAATTACTCTTAGCGGGGCAGAGGTAGATGCATCATGTTATTATAGCACCACAACCTCTTGAAGAGGAGGTCTGGGTGAACAGTTGGGTCAACAAAGCCTGCAGCTTTGATGAACGAGGATGTGGTTTTCACCCAGTCTTCTACAAAAAGTCTGTGGTCAAGTGTCCATCTAAATGTTTGATGAAAATGCGATTTAATGCACGTTTTCATCCACTGTTGTTACTATTGCAATGCATAGTAAAACAAGTGAAACGGCTCTGTACATTCATAAACACACGCACCATCGTTTTGCTAAATGAATGCTTAGTCAGACGCTTGGATGCAACAATTACAAACTCATAGTTTGTGCAGAGTCGGGGCGCCCCGTGAACAGAGGCTGTGTCCTTGCTGCAGCGGCCCCTGGGCTCGATTCCACCCTGTGGCCCTTTGCTGCGTGTCATCCCTCCTCTCTCTCTCTCTCTCTCTTTCCCCACATTTCCTGTCCACGCCTTCAGCTGTCCTATCAAATAAAGGCACAAAAAAGCCCCCAAAATATCTTGTACGCGCAGAGTCGCAGAACACAGTGGCAGACCTAACGAGGGTGAAGAGAGTCGACTGACCAGAAGACAAATGATTTGCTGTCAAAGCGAAAAGCAAAAGCACCTGTTTTGAATTTAGGATTTAAGCCCCGTGCCAAAAGCAAACCTGACAATATTAAAGCGGCCCACACACCGCCCAGACTCAAACCAACAGCCAACTGCCTTTATCTGACCACTCCGTTGCCTCTCGTCTGACCTGTTTGGCAGAAAAGTTGCCAACTACACAGTAGCGTGTACATTCTACGCTTGCGCGAGATGCAATAAGTCTCCTTAACATCGGGTGGCGCTAGTCTCATGCCAGTTATCCAAAACATGAAAACAGGAAATGACGGAACAGAGTGCAGACCATAGATTATCAGAGAAATACAAATCACATACAGTATTGGCTCAGTATTCGTTTGACCTGAAAAGACGTTTGTGGAATACAACACTTGGCATTACTTGACAGATCATTATGGCTGAGCTGACTGTCGCGTTGTCTGCTCTCAGGCTCGTTATTATACGAAGACATCGTGGGAAGGAAAAAGTGGTTTGTTTACCATATGCCCCTCCCACACACCGCGCTGATTCGTTAGCACACCGCCAATCAGAATGGTCATTGAACAGCTAGCAGACAACCAATCAGAGTATCCAATGGCGTCCAATCGTCCGACCGCCAACACTCCCAGACTTTGCAAGTTGAATCTGACCAGACATTGTCCACGCGGTTCCAAAAGCCTCCAACACAGCTGAACACACCCAACAGATTTGTTCCCGAACTCATCTGAGTCTCTGCAAACATTTAAGATGTCCAACGTTTGGGCCAGTGTGTTCCTGCCTTAAGTGTACAGTAAAAGGAGTTGGTTACCTCACTGAGAAGTTGGAGGTGTGCCGCCTGCAGCTCTCATAGAGTGTAAATAAAACTCCCTCCTGCAGTATTTGAAACTGATCCACTGTCAGAAAATGCCAGAAATGACTGTTGCTTTGTTTCGTAGATCTTTGATGAACGCTAACAGCAATCGCTAAACATTCCGACAAACAATTACATTTCCTGTGACTACGTCATAACTGAAGTCAAGACGTCTTTTAAATGCTTTTAACGTGAAGCGTCAGCAGCAGGAAGTGTTTGGTTCGCATTAGCAGTAAATTGATTCGGCACTCCACAGAAATTGAGTGTAACACCAGTGTCATAAGTTATTAAATCAGTGGGAACGTTTCCTCACCACGGCATCCCTAACCCCTGTTTGACTTGTGAAGCAGTCACATGCATTCGCAACAAATTAAAGGGACAACCTCCCTCTCGTCTCATACAGAATCAAGATGCCCCTGAGCTGGGCGCCGGTACAGGGGGATCATCATTAGGAGAACAGATTGATTCTATCTTTAGGAATGGATTGCAGGTTGTTGCCCGAGTGGAAATTAGATGCCCAGAGAGATTTCTCTAGTTGTGTCACATTTGGGGGAAAAACAACATATTTTATACGAGGCAGATACGCGACAGCTGCGAGAAGCTTCACCTCCAGCTTGATTTAGAGGGGTGTGTGTGTGTGTGTGTGTGTGTGTTTGCTTCGGGGAGAACGCAAGCTTTTCAAGGTATGTGCTCGTGAACTGCAGCTAACCTTACACTGAACTTCACACAACCTCCCGATCCTCTCAGCGTTTTGATAGTGAATCCAAGCCTTCCTGTCGAGCTGTTCGCAACATATTACTGTGTGCAGGTGCCTTATCTGGTTAAGGGCCGATGCTATCTAACAGCTGTAGTTGTTGTTGTTGTTGTTCTGCACGACTTGGTTTATGATTTACAAGGAGAGCACGGAGAGGAAAGAAGTGATGTTTTCACCGCTCCCCTGCAGGCAATAGTCTTGTCTGCTGGGTTAGATTGTGATCTATATGGTGGAAGCTGGAAATGTGGAGGGAAAACAAATTCGCAGATTCTCTTCAGGCGATAGCCCGATTTATATTGCTGGTCCATCGATGTAAGATGGGAGTGGAGGGAATCAGGAAACTGATGAAAGGTAAAAGGGGGGATAGTCAGATCCATCTGGATCATTCTGCCATGTGCGCAGTATAACTGATGACCACGGTTCAAGTTTATTGATGAAACCACGATGAAATCCTGATCCTAGTTATTTATACTTTACACTGTTAACATGCAAAAATCTAGAGATGCATGAAATCGATCTTTTTTTAGAGAGATATAGCAAAACACCCTTTAAAAGCAAAACTATGTAGGAATTTTTTATACAGTTGCAGCACAACTGCCATGTAAAAATGAGATTCACAAACCTCTTGCTCGGACATTTCTCGGCGTCCTCTTCGGTCCCTTCACCTGTCGTGATTTCTGTGTAGAGGCTGCTCAGTCCGGCTCCGTTACGCACTCACCCAGCTCCAGTTTGGGCCGAAACCTCCATCTACTTGCAACCTGCAGCTCCTTTGATAATGGGGTGAATACCAACACACCCCTGCGCTGCTCACTTGTAGCTTTCGGACAAAAGAGAGGTGAGGCATCATTCTCCAACAAGTATGATCCAGTTTCACCAAATTCGCTTCTGTAAAAACATCATGCAGTGAGCTGCTTTGACCCGCTACCTGAAGTTAGCAACGTGATTTTGCTTCAAACAACAGACTTTCAGAAATGTGTCACTTTTATCATAAAATACTGCATTTAGTTGCGCGTACTGCAGTTTGATACGTATGTTGTGATGCACATTTGTAGTTTTTAAATCTTTGTTGCTACACTGCGATCCTTCTGCTTGATTCTGCAGCGTGAGAATGGTCTGAATGCTGATCTTCACACTGAACACACACACATTAATATTCATGCTCACCACAGGTGATAGTCCGACACGCTCGGTTGTGTCTACAATATGGAATTAGTACAGGAAGAACAATAGGGAGCGGAGCGATGTTCACACCCGATTGGTCGCGTTGGACAGTGTCTTTCTACGTGTGTGTGTGTGTGTGTGTGCGTGCGCAGCTGCCAGGCCCGGCCTGTCGTCACCCTGCCACTTCATCTCTCCACACCTCACATCTTCCTCCGAAAGATCATTTCTCTGTCATATTTCCCCCCGAAATTCAGCACATCGAGGATAGAATATCCCAGACCTCAGCCGTACGTCTTCGTATTAAATCTTTAAAGGAGCGCTTAAGTGGATTTCTGAACCACTGAGGAAAAAAAATAAATAATAATCTCCCAGTAGTTCACACAAACTATTTTATACCTTTAAACCTTTTTTCTTTGTTTTCTTTTTTCATTTTTGAGGCATTTAGCTGATGCACCGGTCCGATGAGATGAACAGAGAGCAGGTTGAAGCTCGGTGACACTCACGGTGCAGATTAGCGTTTGGGGACACACTGCGGAGATTTCAGGTTGCAGGATTTGCTTCCCTGACCACGACGAGACCTTAAACTCGACCGTCTTTAAAGTTGGTTTAAGGAAAAAGTGACATAATTAGTGACGGTCGTAGCTGAAGCTCGCCCTTCTTTTGTCATCGATACTGCAGTGGTTAAAGCAGCGTGTTATTCCTCCAGTAATAATAAAGAAAAGTAATTGGACAGACCAAGAATGAATAAATGAAGAGATGTTATTAAAAAAATTACCCAAATCCACAATTTATTCATACACTTTTTGGAGCACATTGAAAAAAAAAAACAATAATATCTCTATTTTTTTTAATACTTTTAGCATCGTTTAGCATAAAGCCTTGCAGTGCTGTACGCCTCTCCGCGGATATTAACTTTTTCCTCGTTGTTCCTCAGCTGACGAGCAGACGTTTCATAATGGAAGCTTTAAATATCCAAATCAAAATGACTTGATTCACCAAAACAGTAATTTGCTGGTAAGACATACTGACAGCTACACAACCAGACACTCGACACACACGGTGCACAATTGGCATGGCGGAGCTGCGAGAGTGTCACACGGCATTCTGTGTGATAATTGACTTTGATTTTATAATTGAACACAAATCCAAGCAATTAATACCCACTGATGGGCCTGTTGGGCTGCTTCCGTTTCCCCGACATTGAGACGTCAGACTGCTGTCAGGGCTCATAGTAGGTGTGTTTGTGTGTGTGTGTGTGTGTGTGTGTGTGGGAGAAAAGGGTTGAGGGAGACGGTGTAGTTGAAGACGGTGCTTGTAAAACGCCTGTGTTAGCTCGTTCATGTGTGACTGAGTGTTCATTTGTGCTAGTGGGCAGACTGCATTGTGTGTGTGTGTGTGTGTGTGTTATCTCTGTGTTATCCAGTTCAGTTTCTCCGTCTAGCTTCACTGTGGCAGTTTACCTGTCTACTGAAGCATAGACACGCAGACAGAAAACAGATATTAGTTTTTGTTTCCCTTTTTTCTTTAGTTTTTCCTGTTTTGTTGACGGCGTTTTGAGAACATGACGCTTCCGTATCGCGACTTATTACGAGATGTGCAGGTGGTACATAATGTCGGAGGGAGAGTTTGATTTGGACTTTGAAAAGTGGGCGTGTGGTGATGGCAGTATCCGTCAGGGAAAGAGAGACAAAGCCCATCGTATGCTAGCTAGATAGTTTGCAATCGAATTTAAGATGCAATAATATGGATTTCATGCTCTTCTCGATCAATCCTTCATCATTGTAATGATTATTTCAGGGTGCAGACTTGATTCAGCGTTTGTCTGTAAGAGAAACGTGCAAATCAAATTTCAGGATCTCTATTGATACGACATATTAAGCGTCATGTGCGCGAAGGGATTACACTCACATTTCTGATTTTAACGAAGGACATACTCATTAACTATCTGGTGTTCAAGATATTTCAGGATGTCGGCGATTCAGTAAATATGCAAAATGGTATCCATCAAACAGGATACATGAAAGAGGCAAATTAATATGTGTAAGGATCTGACAAAAAGATCTTTAGAAGATTAGATTTCGGAATATGATATGTATGTTCCACGTGTTGACATCCAGATTAAGGATTTTTCAGAGCCCGTTTATGTCGATATATCAATATATGAACTGTCAAAGATTATAGTGTGTGATCATCTGGATCTTGGTTTGTACCCTATTTTTGGGCCTTTTTTCAGGTGATGGTTGCCTGTAAAATGCCTTTCCCCAAAGTGAATGAACTCTAGCCAGCGGGCCTGTAACCACGGTGTTTTGGGGGAAATGGAACGAGGTCTTAGGTGGAGAACACCTGAGAAAAAGGATTGATTGAGGGGTGAATGTTATGATGTTATTGGTTAGAACAGGTCGGTTCAAGTCTACATAAGCGCATGTCATATCTTGTTTTATAGTTAGAAAAACCATAATTGGAATTTGATAAAAGAACACAAAGAAATTGATGCAATATTTTGTGAAAGAGACGCTGCTCATGTGACATTTCTTTCCATGAAGCATTGAGAAATTAGCCGAGGGAGGAAAAGGTGAAAGTTGGAGAGAAGGATGGAAAGATGGTTGTGTTGAAGGTGGGAAAGCGAGGGAGAATGCGAAAAAGCAAAAAAAACAGGACAGACAGGAAATTGAGGGAGGAAATGGGCAAAACGGAAAGAGTCCTGCTCTGGATGCTTCCTCGCAGAGACAATCAATCTCTATTTGAACTTGACGATTGCGATCGGAAAAGGTAAACAGAAATCGGGTGTTCTTATTATGAAGAGTTCCGTCGGGAATTTTGCTCGCTTAGTCGACGCTGTACTGCGCTTATAGCCCGGTTCAAAGTATTCGCCACCTTATTTTTAACTGGATGTTCCTTTTCTTCTGTCGCACAGATCTCACTGAATATTGAGATTGCATCTGTTTTGTCATTCTGAGCATGTCCTCACCTTAAAACACTCTTAAGATCTCTAAGGATAGGCACCGGTCTCAGGTTCAGGCTGAGTTGTACGGTTCAGTACATTAGTCCAAAGAAGAAACGAGTGAGGAAAGAGTGAAGGAGGATATATAGAGTAGACCATTACAGGACGGACTGAGACAGCACATTTTTATAAGGCGGAGGGTAGAGAGGCTTTATAGGGAGGGAGAGAAGCAAGAAGAAGGTGGAGAGGAGCGGAGGGAGGATTGAGAGAGAGAGAGAGAGAGAGAGGGAGGGAATAATGTGTCAGTGTGTTGGATAAAGAGCGTCCAATCCCATTTCATCCGGACTTCAAAGAACCGCAGCAGCAGGGAATCGGACTTCAGCTGAAAGGGGAGGTGGTCACCTCCACCAGAACCTGGCCGCTGTCGGCGCCTCTTTTTTTTTTTTTTTACATTAGAGTCATTTTAGCTGCAGCTTTTATCCACAGCGACTTACCAGCAGCCTCCGCTACAGCTATCAGCCGCAGCAGGAACTGTTGCCTCTGAAATCAATCAAAGCTGCTCTGCTGTGACCGGCGGAGGCGTGATCAAATAATTACACGGCTCTGATTCTCTTCAAATCTTCCTCGCGTCGAAATGATCTGAAATGTGGCTGAAATCAGTGCATGATGAGTGAATACGGAAACGTCTAATGAAACTTCGATCACATCGCGTTCAGCCTAACGTGCTCCAGTTGTTCTCTCTTTCAAAGTAAAATTGATTTACATGATGATGATGATGATGATTTCTTTTTAGTCAAATATGTTTTGGAGGAGGTCAAAAAAAGGTACATGACACGTCCATATTGGAAAACTATCGTGTGATATCGATGCCAGCTTTATTGTCCAGAACCAGACCATTTAACTTGGGCTGGTGCGATATGGCCTCATATACCTTGATATTTTGAAATCTTACATTTTAGGGCATTTAGCAGATGCTTTTACAGTAATTCATACATACATTCATAGACTGATGGTGGTGGCTGCCATTCAAGGTGCCAACCAGCCCATCAGTTTACAGTTTCCAGGGGAATCGAACCAGCAACCTTCCTAACAAGACGCTTGCTCTGCCCCTGAGCCACAGCCGCCCTTCCCAGACACGCACTCTTAATGTTTTTTACTTAACATGCACAACTTCCTTATTGATATCGCAACAATATCGTAGAGATGACTGTCGGTAGTTTCACAAAACCCACTGAGATTTCTGCTAAATGATGCTGATATCAGGACTTTATAAAAACTGTGACATCACTTTACTGTAATAAAGCCTTAAAAGACGAAACGATAACGGTATAAATCATATATATTTCCCAGCCCTACATGTAACACACACACACACATTGGTTTCAAAGAGGTTTCATTTTCATAACTGTTCCCTTCTGACTGAGAGAAATTAAATCAACCTAATAACCTTTAATATGCTTTATGGAAATGGTCAGCGGTAATGAGATGTAGCACAGCTCCTCAGAAAGACCCCGTCAGCCCAGGAGGTCTTTACTGAATATGGTAAAATGTAATAAAGACGCTCGTATCACCTCGTCATAGATTTATTGTAAATGTCGATGTTTTTTTTGGTCACAATGGCCGCTCTCAAGACATGTTAATCATAATTCTGCACAGTGCTTAAGTACAGCTCATAACACATCAGTCCCACACAATTTTAATACAAAAAAAAACAAAGCATTTCTTTCACGATAGTCTCACAGGACACAGCCCAAATCAGCAGCATACAAATTCACCGTGTTGTCGTACAACTCCTAATTCAGAAATATACAAAATAGATATTAATCAGAACAGATTTTTCTGAGAGGACAGTCCGACTCCAAAGCAAACAAAGCAGAGCAATAAAAACATGTGCATGTTATTTCAAGCAGTGGTTTTAGAAGAGGGGTTTTCAAGGACTCAAATCAGTCAATATTATTTAGAAATATAAAAAAGTACTCAAAAGAGGCAAGACATGGAGTAACTCTTAATAAATCCCCAAACCAGAAGACAAATTTGTCCTTAAATGGTGTAATTTGATGATCCTGGGCCTCAGCTGCCTGGAATCTTAAAGCTGAACTCTCTCCAAAATGCAACCAAGGCTTTTTTTGTGAATGTACCCGAGTCAAACCTTCGTATAAAAGCATAATTACGACGAAAGAGGCACTTTTAAGATTTACTGTATTTTCGTTTTCGGGTCAAACTCATTTTCAATGGGAGTGCTACCGGCACTTTAGCGATAGCATCAAACGCTCTATTTTTAAAACACTAAGAAGTCTCGACACAACATGAAACTTTGCTCGTAGTATCACCAGGGTCTCTACACATGAACACGAGCGTTGAGAACATTGTTTGTGTACACAGAGTTTACTAAAAAGAAGGTTTTAGAACAACTCACGTTAGCAGTAGCTTTTTCCGCTAGCCGCCGTCCTGCCAGTGAGAAGTATTGATTTCTTGAATTTCCGTAAAAGTGCCCGCAGCACTCCCATTGAAAATGAGTTTGACCCGAATACAAAAATACGGTAAATCTTAAAGTGCCTGTTTTGTCATAATTATGCTTTTACACGAAGGTTTGACTCGGGTACATAAAAACAAAAAAAAAAGCCTAGGTTGCATTTTGGTTGGTTTGAGTTTCGCTTCAACCTTCGTGCTGTGTTCGTTGATAAAATGAGATACAAATGTGAGGCAGTTTTTCAGAACTGGTGATCTAATAACTGCCAAACAGCTTAACTGCTCTGATTTGTCCGAAGACCAAGTTTGTAAGCAAAGTGCTGCCAACATCTCTCCCACCATCAATGAGATCCAAAACCACAGAAAAAAACAAAGGGACTCTTCTCGTTGAAAAGCTGGAATCAGTTTCACACAGTCAGAGTTACCGGGCGGCTCTGTGGTTCAGGAGCGGGGAGGCTCAGGCAGCATGTCTCGCTCTTTTTTCTTTTCATCATTTTTGATTTCTTCTCTTTGGAGCCGAGGATTTTTTAACGAGATCCCTTTTTTGATTCTGTTTGTTTTACCTGCAGAGTCGACATGCTTTGTCTTCTATTCTCTTTATTCTCTTTCTTCTGTCTCCTCCCCCCCCCCCCCCCTTGTGCGAATGCAATCAAACAAATATCTAAGACTCTGCCAGGTACGGGAGTTTGTATTCCAAAGGGAGACAAGAGTTACACTTTTTACCTCCTACTCTTTATTTAACAATTTTGAATCCAGAGTCTCTAAACTTGTGTTATCTTACTTCTCTTCTGTAGTGGCATATTCTGTTGGGTTACAGACTGTTAAATAATAAATCTCTTGATTTTTCTTTGTTCATTTGCTGTAAAATGGCAACAAATCTACAGTTTAGACCATAATTCACTTTTGATTTTACAGCCTTTTTGATCTAATCCCTCTTGGGAGAAGGGTTAATACATGGGATTTCTGTGATGTTTGTCCTTAAAAATCATATATTATAGCAGCAATTGACAGTTTAGGCATAATTGTTGAGAAAACTCATCTCAGAAGAGGCCTCACTGTCAGACCGGGTCGCATTCAACGGTCCGCCTCAAGTGCTGAAGATTCAGGGTCCAAACCAGAAGTCTCATTTCACAGCACGAATCTATCTGTCCTGTGGATGTTGATGCAGTTTGCCTCGGGAGAGAAGAAGAAGCTCTTTCTGCATCTATCTGCCTCTGTCTCGATCTATTCAAGACACTTTATCTGAATCATGAACCCGTCCCAGGACCGGGGAGAGCCGTAAACACACAGGTTTATAGACTCGCCTCCGTCTGAGAAACTCATTCAGATGGAATCATTCATCCTGCGAGGAGGAAAGATAAGATGGTAATTACTTCTTTTTCTCTTTTTAACATATTTTTGTATCGCGGGAAATGACTTCTACCTTGTAAACAGATAAACTTTTCATGATCTGCATCCAAAAGTATCAGGTTTGTCGATTGCTAATATGCTAACAACGGCGATTAAATACTGGTAATTTGTAATGTTTGACCTGGTCAACATGTTCTGTTATTATGTTTTCATGTGTCATCACTGCAAATCGTGTTGTCATAAACACCTGTTGTCACGGGAACAAACCACAAACGCAATTATGAGTCGTTTTTTTTTTTCCTGTCCGTCTTTGGACAGATTTCGTCAACATGATAACGTCACAACTGTGCAAAACTTTACAGTAGGGCTGTAAAAAAATCATTTTGTTTACATGCACCATGCTAACATTTAGCCTATCAGACGGAGCCCTGGATACAAGGGCCAATCAGATGAAGCCCCAGGTAGCCGTTAGCCACCCTGACAAAATTAATCCGCATCAGTTTGGTGGTGACTGCCAGGTTATGATGGCTGAGGGAGGAGAGAAAAGCCATGAAAATGTGGTCAATGAAGACCTTGTGGTGAAAAGAAACAGCACTTCTGCTATATGGACTTATTTTGGATTCAGGAGAGACGACATGTTACAAATACAGGTAACGTTACTGTGTAAAACATGCCGAGCAGTTGTTGTGACTTCTAGAGGAAACACAACCTCCATCACCACCTGCAATACAACCATTAAGACCTACACGAGCAATTCAAAACTAACGTTAGCCATCATTAACTGTATAG
The DNA here is from genome assembly GCF_900880675.1 of Sparus aurata. Lineage (NCBI taxonomy): Eukaryota > Metazoa > Chordata > Actinopteri > Spariformes > Sparidae > Sparus > Sparus aurata. Next base: position 6,459,609 of record NC_044192.1, on the reverse strand, counting down.
TTAATTATATGCAAACTATATTTGTTTATTTATCGCAAGTTATATCCTCATCGCAATAGTGAACAGTGTTATTGCACATCGCAGATTTTCCTCATATCGTGCAGGCCTACTTTACAGGTGTAAAGATGGTCAGGTAACAGGTTTCTGTTACCATGTTTGATAATTAGCATGAAAAACAAAGTGATGGGAGCTGATGGGAAAGTCGATAGTTTTGTAAGTATTTGGCCATGAACCAGCGTCAGACAAGTTAAATGTTCACAAGATGTTAAGAGAATCCAGACTTCTGACAAAATGATTGCAGTTCGTGGAACATGGATGAAAACTGTCTCGCGTTGACGCTCGTTGACGTCTCGGGTCAAAATCCTCGGACGGGACTCATGAATGTCCAGTGTGCTCAATTTCTTAGCAACCAATTTAATAATTATTGAGATATTTCTGCCTGGAACAAAGAGGAGGACGAATAACCAACCAACTAACATTCAGGAAGTCACACAGCTAACGTGGTTAAAACAAGATATTTATTTTGGGATATTTAACAGCTAACCGTTTCAGATTGAGCAGCCAAATGTACAGCGTCAGCTCTGATTGGTTGATTGTTATTGAGCTGCCTCTTATTGCCGAGCTCACTGATGTTTCAGAATGGTGCTGATTAAAGCTCCAACAACTGAATAATCTGTTCCCGAAACAAAAACACACACAGAAAAATAATGGAACCATCAAATACTTGACAAAAAAAAGCATTTCCCACTTGTTAGGGCCGACACGGGATCGCTCAAACAAAATGTCATCGCCGCGTTACTTCATGCATAAAAACGTTTCCTGTCGTTTATCCTGTCGAGATTAAACTTTCCACTGGATGTTGGGGAAGTGATTTTCCAGTGGATGATTTGTCGTGTTTGTGTGCGAGCAGCTGGCGATTAAATCATATTTTGACTTTATTGATGCTTTTGCTATAATTGCGCTTGTATATGTGACAGTTTGTGAGGTTTCCAGACGAGTTTGAGTCATTTTGTGACATGAAACGAGTGAGACTGTTCATTAAAACGCTTGAAGAGAACAGAAAAGTTTGTTAGAGAAAATTACAGAGCAGCATGTGGACGCTTTATTGAGATAGCTCTATTAAGATTTATACAGATAACTGTGTGTGTGTGTGTGTGTGTGTGTGTGTGTGTGTTTGTGTGGTACCAGTCCATTGTGATATGTGGAGTCATGGTGTGATTTCCGATGAAACAACCTCAATTATCATTAAATTCCCCTGCTGCCATTTATCAGACAATAGGTGAGAGAGAGTGAGCGAGAGTTTGAGTGTGTGTGTGTGTGTGTGTGTGTGTGTGTTTGTGTGTGTGTGTGTGTGTGTGTGCATTCGACGGCCACTCTTCAAAAGGAAATCGATAAAAAGAGATTCTTTACCGCCGACCTGCCTCTCGTCTTTTCACTCTTTTCCACTTTTCAGTCTTCTCTCGTTTGTCTCTCCTGCTCTGTTAGAACTGCTCAATAAACTACGTCATAGACTGGAATCGTTTCCATCTCTTACCTTTTCCCTCTTTAAATTCCCAACTCTGCCCGTTTCTCCGTGAAGTTTATTTACCTCTTGCCTTCTTCGTTTCGCTCCTGTTTTTATGCACTTCCCCTTCCTCTGCCCAGCCCGCTCGCCAGGATGTAATGTTCGCAGTTAACATGTCTGCAAACCAAATGTGTACCCGACGTGGCACAACACCTTCACCTTGATATGCTCATTAGCCACCTGTTGCAGCGGGAGACAGAGGGGGACGGTGGTGGTTATCTTTTTGAGGACGCCTGGAGACATTTCCAGCTGTTTTAGTGGCCACAAACTGGGTGTTTTTTTGTAGAGAGACCTGCCGACACAACATGCATGTTTTGTGGAAGGTCAGACCGTCTCCGTCTATGATCGTGGCGACCAAAAGAAGTGTTTTAAACGAGACCACGATGTTTTCCTGAACCTAACCGAACGTCTAAACCTAAACGTAATGAGCGCAGCGTCGTGAAAATAGAGAAATGGAAAATTCAACCTGAACAAACAACATGAAGAAGAATCCAGTTTGGACCTTGAATCAGTGGTTTTGCAGAAACGTACTTGGCTGGACATTTATTCTGTCCGTTAGATTTCTTCTCTCTCCATCTTAACATCAATTTGACTTTTTTCATACAAGGAAAAAACAAAACAAAAAGCATAATTATAAATGAATAAAAATGACATGTTAATTGGACCAGGTGGTAAAAATGACACAATGCTTGGTAAAGTATTGGAAAAAGGTATACATTGTCTGTATATTGTTCGATTTTTTTTCCAAGGTCTCCGTCAGGCATTAAATCCGGTGATACAGCACTGCAGTGACCCTGAATGCACCGCTGTGCCTTCACAGTACGTTGGGTAATGTGCTATTATAGAGCTGAAGAAACGCACAGTTCCAGCGTCAACCCTGATTCTCAGTTTTCTTTATTTACTTAATGAGGTTGATGTTGAAGCCAGAAGTTTCCCTGTTAGTACTGCAGTAATGGACCGCAGTGCAAATGGAAATCCATGAGGACTGAAACACTCATTTGTGTGACTCACAAACAACACACACACAACCGGACAGACACGAGTGCTTGCTGCGTAGATCTAGACACACACCGCCTACGTGATAAAGAAGCGAGCGTTTTTTTTCAGTCGGACTTCAGACACACAAACACACACACAGAAACATTTACACAAGATGTTGTCATCGGGCCGCTGAGCTCTTTGTCATGTTGCATCATCTGTACACGGGGTGGAGAAAGCAAGTGGCCTGTTGCTGTGTGTGCGTCACAGGCAGAACTGCTCGTGCTGAAGAAAGTGTTTTCAAAGTGAGGCTTGTGGGGTTTCAGGGTGGACGCTACAACATGACAATAGGTCCGTGTAACAGGCAGGATTATGCTGTTGTGGTACCAAAGAAAGCGAGCTGGGTCTTAGCCGGGCCTCGGTGCTCTGCACAGGAACACTGAGGCCTACTGAGACGACTGAAACTCTGATTTAACAGCCTGCTCAGTCGAGCCTGTGGGAGCCTAAATCCTCTGTTTGATGGTTAAAACTGATAATTTTTCAAATAAAACACGAGTTGTCTGATATGATATTCCCATGGACGATATTCTTTTTTACAGTCGGCAGTTTGGAAACTTGATTTGAGCGTTTGAATCACAGTGTCAGTCTCGCTTTGAGCTGAACAAAGAGACGGCTGTACCATTAAATGATCCCATACTGCACGACGCTAGGTTGGAAAAATAATAACAGCATCTATGTTGGTTCCAGCTGACCTCGATCTACGAAGAAAGCAAATATGTTGTGCAGATGTAATCCATACGTGCACCAGAACATCATCCACATAGAACTTGTTCAACATACGTGTTACGGACAGCAACTGGTGGAGGACGAACATTTACTGGAAGATGTGAAAGCGTTATTGTGTCTGACGATTTTAGATTGTGATCGATGATCTAATTTTCAAAATGGGTTTCTTTACAAACCTCACATCATAAAATTGTCCTCCAGATCCGCGCTATGTGAACAATGGATGCTGATTGGGCGAATTACTTCACATGGCTCTTCCTTTGATGCCGAGTTATTATAGATGATACAACGCGGCGCTTTAATGGTGCAAATGGAGGAATTCAAATGTTATTCCAAGTCTGGCTAAATACTCAACAAGGCATTTCAAAGTTGAGAAAAATATATTTTTGTGGGTTTTCACTGGTGATCGACTGTTTGGAGAACGACTTCAGACGCTTATTTGTTGGAGCTGTTGTAGTGATGGCACTTATTCTTTCGCTGAGTGCCTTTTTGTGGACATTTTTTTCATTTTGTTGTGTGTTTTAAGAGCGATATTGCTGTTTCTGTTGGTTAATAACACATTTTTTCAGTGTTCATACCATTTACTGTTTTGGCCTTCGCTGACATCATTTTGGTTTGCTCAATCGAGCCCCTTAACTTTATTGTCGGTTGCTTTCTGGTTGCTATTGTTAATCTGCTTTTTAGATGTGTTTTTCCTCAAATCATAGTAGTGATGAGACGGAAGTGTTTATTTATGAGCTGTTTTCCCTCATTTGTAAGACAGAGCCAGACGAGCCTTACTGATGTTTTGAATCACAAAGCAGCAAAGACAGCACATCTTCTTTTTGAGTCTAACTCTTCTCCTAAATATCATGTTAGGCTACAAAATTACATACAAAAACAACATTTCTTCCTTAAGTATTTCCGCGGCAGGAACAGGTAAAAGGAAGTCTGAAAAACATGTTCTTATTTATTCATTGATTGGACGAACAGCGCAAATTGGAGACCCATTATTGTGCCTGGAAAGGAAAGGAAAGAAAGAAAAGAAGGGCTGTTTAAGATTGTTTGTTAATTTGTGTGCTTTGTCCTGAATCGCAGTGGGCAGCAGCCTTCAATGGCAGCAGCAGGAGGAATCCAGCGGCGGCCATGCATGAGTACACAGCTGCAGGGAGGACACACACACGGCGACACACGCGCGTAAATACACTCACAAACACATGCAGCTCCGCACACAAGACACGCAGGGGTGCGTTCATGTGACTTGCATTTGTACCCGCATGTCACACACACACACACACATACATACTCTGGCCCACGCGCTCATGGTCGCCTCTGTGTTGTAATCCGCGATGACGTTAACAAACGACGCCGTGACAGAGACTGAAAAGGCAAGAAGAGAGCGACACAGAGAGAGGAGAGGACGGAAAAAGCAAAGGATAACCACCACGACACGACACTGTGACGGGAAATGTGTGTCACACACGCTGCAGCCCAGATGAACAGAAAAGAGAGCAGAGGATAGATGTGGTACAGAGAGGAGCCAGAGGTGTGGTCCTGTCAAATGTAACATGCTTATATTAGCGCGTTAGCTGAACGTGCAGCCGAGCTTAATGCCTCGGTATTCACAAGTAACTACTACATGACGTGAGTGCGGCAGAAGCAGAGCTAAGACTGATGAAGTATAGCTCAGAGTGACAGATGATCAGAGTCTGATAATGCAGAGCTGAGCTTCACAGGCAGAGTCTGAGATATATCCTCAAAGTACAGCGGATAAAACCCTGGGTTTATTAAGAGAGCTGTGCCACGTTCCAAGGCTCCTCTTCGATACGCTGCAAACATTTTTCAGGGCTTCCTGAACTTCTGGGTCCATTGAGCATGCACATTAGAGCGCCTCTCGGGCTGATTGAGAGCGTGAACATTAAAGACAACATGATGTCTTCTTGAAGTGTTGCAGCTCTCAGACTTCTCAGAGTTTATTGGAGCTAATCTCCAAACTACTGACGAAAACAGTCACTTTCAGTCTTCTGTGATGCACCAACAATCTTTAATTAATTCAAGATCATTTCTGTTTAACAGCCTTTCCTTGTAATGATTACTAATGATTCCTATTCCCAATGATTGTATTCTGTTTATCCTGAGCCCCCGCAACAGTCCTGGGCTCTGAGTTTAATATCGTTATTAATTATTGTTTAGAGGGCACTTGTCACTCATGAATGTCACAAACACTCACCTGATCGGCAGAATAAATATTGGCATTTGACACTCCTGCAGATTATAAATGTGTTGAAACTTTGTTGTATTTGCATATTAACTTAATTTCCTTACAATTCAGTTTTATACTTAATGTTGTGACAGCAGTTTACTTCAAGGTCTTGTTAGGTTTAGGCACAAAACATGCTTGGTTAGGGTTAGGATAAAAATCCTGTTTCGGTTTTAAATAACCGCTTTTGTTGACAGAAACAAGAGACAGTTGTCGCGACATGGTCTCCATGTAGGAAAGTCAGCTCATGAACATGCAGTCTATATATTATGACATTTATTGTATATAATTTGAATGTATCTGTGGTTGGCAGAAACGTACAGTAACAACATTTACAGTGTTTCCCACAGAATCAGACTTTAATTGTGGTGCTGGGATGCCATAGAGCATGCACACTCGAGACTTCCAACGACTGAGACTAAACTTCTGGTTTAGCGCCGAGCTAACTTGGATGGGGTTAAAATGTAATCGAGCGGCTCTTCTAGACTCTCCAAATTTTATTGGACCGAATTGCCAAATTCTTGCCGTAAAACAAGTGATTTCGCGGGTGTTGTGAAGCTTTTATTACTGTTTTACAGACGCATCTTTCACAATGTTAGCTTTCTGGAAAAGGTTCCCAGTCCATCACATGACGATGGAATCGCACGGCTTGTCCACGATAAAAAGTGGCTTCAAGGTCTGGCGCTCTTTGTCGGTGCTTGATCTCGACGATGCGGCCAGATGTCTATTAAACGTTAATTAGTCCACCTCCACTTCTTCTTTGGTTTTACTGGCGGACTAAAAACTACACCGCCATCCACTGTATTGGAGTCCTTGTACACGACCAATCATCAATGTTCATATTGTGGCAGACCGCCACAAATAAATGAATGTGTGGGAAACAGTAGCCGTTTTTATACTGGCCAGCAAGCCGCAAATTTGCTCGTCCTTTTTGCAGCTAGGTCCGCGGATTTAGACAGAAGGCGGTAAATTGGGAGTCTGTTTTGGTCCGCCAATTTGAAACCTCGGAGGGTACACTTATTTCCGCTTCCATTGCTATCTAAATCTGAGACGTCAATGTGCCGGCAATTGCGTGAGATAGGCCGAGGTGTCGATGACCTGCACTGTTGTGCAACCCACAGCCGGGGAGTTTTAAAACCAGGAAACAGCTGATCACAGCAGTCAGTCCATCGCTTCATCCGCGGACGTCAAGATGAGCAGCTGGACAGCCGCTGAGATCCAGGAGATGCTAGCGTCTCCTCGGTCTCTGTAGCTGTCTTCGTTGTCCGCTTGTTGTTGTAGCGACAAGCTACTAACGGTCGCTACTTTCAAATTAAAAGCCCCCCGCTAAGAACCCAGCTCTAAATTCCAATGGGGTACAATGTAAAGCTCTTATTCTGAAGACAAATTCGACCTGCTTCGTTGTTCATGCCCAACTTCGTGCTTCACGTCACGTCACATGTTTACGCCTACCCCAGTGGCGGCCAAGTGGCGACTTTTTGGAGAAGAAGGAATATTATACCTCCCTTTTAGATAGACAAGGCGGCACATTGCAGCCTTTACCTTGCAGCACATGTGCCACCTTTTCTATCTAAAAGGGGCTAATGATTTAATTCCGGGCATACTATCGAGTGTACGAATTCTCAGTCTCTTTCTGTTTTTATCTCAGGTCTCTCAGTTAGTGGACGTCACGTAATCAACCTACGACGTGTAAATCCATGTTTTCCTTAACCTAACCAAACTGCGACTGTTATGTGTGTATTTTGTTACCATGACGATAAAGGGTCACCTGACTATGAATCAGCTCTCCACAGAAGCTAATGGGGGAGGATTGGTGTAACACCTGCAGCCAAATTGGACCCATTGTGTATTCACCGCACACAATTTAACAGTGTGAAGTCACGGTGTGTGTCTGCGGATTGACTGGATTAGGTAAGAGCGAAGTGGTTCCTTCATCTTGTAATTTATTCAACTTTTTTTCTAGTTTTCTGGTGTTTAATAAGTCTCATGGGGATTTTTTTGTGTTCAAGGTTTCATTCTTTGACGTTTTATTACTCTTTGAGGTTATTACATGAAGTCTGAGGCTCTGAGCGGCTCACAGTGGAAGCAGCCGAGGATTGTGGCATTTTTCAACAGGGGAAACATTTTATTATGTTTTGGCAGGTTTTACATTATGTGGCAGTTATGACATTATCGGCTTTCACAAGGATGATGAAGGAAGTGAAAGATTTGTACTGGGAAAGACAAACACACACACACACACACACACACACACGGAGGAGGATCTAAATGCTCTTATCTTGTTATTTCTGATGTGCTCGTACTTTCTTGCTTTTATCTTTTGCTTTTGCTTTTTTTTATCTGTATTTGTTGTTCTCTGATCTCCGTAAAGCACTTTCTGACAAACCTGTTTGATAAAAGCACTTAGGAAATAAATCAGACTTGGCTCGTAGACAAGAGCGAAGGGAAGAGGAGAGAGGCAGCGAAGGAGAGGCTGATCAACAGGATGACGAGATGGATGGAAGAGAGTCCAACAGGAAACACAAGGCGAGGACTGAGGGAGGAGGGGAGGAACATTGATTAGATGAACAGGAGGGGGAAGACTTTCAGAAGGAGCAACAAGTAGAGTCTTCTTCCTCAGAAACATCAAAGTTTTCATGCATTTATATATAATCCTTTCTTTAAGCAGGAAATCTTCATAAAGATGGTGGTGTCCATTCTCAAGAAAGACCTATTTAGAAAATGAACATATAAAGTTGAAGCAGACAAACACACAGGCACATTATACAGTTTCATGATTAAGAAAAACATTTACAAGTGCAATCGCGAATATACAACAAAGAGCAAGCTTTTCAAATGTTCCAATGAAAGAGGAAAATGTAACGTTAAACCTTCTTGGAGCTCATCAGTATGCAGCATATCATTTAAATCTACTTTTTCCAAGTTTAGTGCGAACTGGAGGTTCAACCAACATCAAAACGGTGACCTAGCGTTGTAAACACCGTACTTGAATTTAACGAGACAGCAACCGGGTAGTTTTTGCCGTAGAGCTTCATAAATAAACAACATGTAATGCTGCTCCCTTCTGCCAAGTGAGAAATGTATCACAAGCGATAAAGCGCAGTGCGATGGGATGTGATGCACAGAGTGAAGAGGCTTTAAACTGGAGGTGGAGGCGTGCACGTATACGCTAACACCATGTCAAGCGCGGGCAGAATTGTAGATTGTGGATTAGTTCTGGCGTTGTAGAACTGAAATGGTAACTCACGCCGCAGATAGCGTAGCGGGAGCTGCGCCGTGATTAATTAAACACCGCCCAAACAATGCAGCGGGCCTGTCAACAGGAATGAAGTGCTTAGAAAGCAAAACGAACGACATGAACTGTTAATTTGGAGCGTTGTGCTGCGTTCACATTGTAGATCCTTCTTGAGGCAAACTTTTAAACTCAAAGCACAAGCGTAGCCAACGACGCCGATGATGGGGCTGTTCAATCAGTTATAGGTAAGACGTATAAGTTATAGATGTGTTAGGTCTGTTAGCGGAAGTCAAAATGTCGTCGGTGTCATGTGCAGCTAGTTCACAGTGAAACTACAATGATGTCACTCCAGAACCATGCTGCTCCACAGAACAACTCCAGAGACTACACGAGACTGAGTAATGGGTGCAGCTATCTGCTCCGGAAAAAACACTGTGCATAATTACCCCGAGACAATGCAAAGAAAATTCATGAGACCGCAAAAAATGTACGAGCTGGCGGAGAGTCGAAAGCGATAGTTCAAAGTGTAAATGTAATTTTCGTATGAGCAGCCAAATGCTATGCAAAATTACGAAAGACGGGTCAGAAGTTAAAAGCTTCTGTAATTGTGTTTTTCGCACAGCAAGTGATGTCTGGCAGTAAGAAATCCTCCCCTGATGAGCCGAAGCTCTTCAGCTGTACCCGACCAGAAAATGAAGAGGACAGCGTGCTTTCATCCAACGAGAGAAGTCAAGTTACAGTAAAAGAGTTAGAATGTATCAATCACCAGCGCCAGGAAACTGTAAAGTGACTTCCTGACACACCTGCTTCAACATAATCCCAAGAGTCCCACTGGAGTGCAGGCTGCGTAAACGGCACCGTTGTGTTGTGAACTCGGAAAACAGAAACGAGTTAAACTTAAAATATGGAGCTGTTTTAACCTCCCCTATAGCGCTGCCCCTGGGAAAACATTTGTCGAGCTGAAACCCACATCGGCGCTACTTAATGTAGCGGTCCGAATGCTCCAGCGGAGCCGATCGGTGACTGACAGTCGGAGGCTGCAGCAGGACCAGTCGGCTCCCAGGTGTCAGCGCTGTGTGAGCGCGGAACCAGATGCTGCAACAAAGAAAAACAAGGAGGCATCCGCAGACAGTTCTCCCCTGATATCACTCCTATGGAGAAAAAAAAGGAGGAAATAAAAAAGGAAAACTTCATTAAGAGTCCTGTGAGAGTTTTACTTTGATGTCGGAAATCGTTTTGTCGGAGTCTGAGCAGCAGCGTTCAGGAGCTGGAAGGAAACACTTTTAATCACAGACAAGGCAGAAAATGTTGTAACTGCGTCTTGTGTTCACACGAGTTGCGGACTGTAGAGCTACAAAAATGTGAGCAGCGTATATTTGTCAGTTTGTGTTTATTAAAAGAAAAAAAACAAAGCAGTGTCACGGCAGCAGTGTGTGTCAGGGAGTGTGTGTGTGTGTGAGAGAGAGATGAATGCAAACATTAAGAAGTGACATGAATGACCCTCGTAAACGTTACAGCCCGGAGAGAGGCAACCTTCATGCTCCGTCCCTTTCACCGTCTCTCACACACACACACACACGCACACACACCCATACACACACACCCTCTCTCAGACACGCTCAGTCTCACACAGCTAATTAAGAACCAGTGATCAGCCTGTTTTGTTCTCGCTAATGCGCATTTTTATTGCCGTCCCCTTCCAAATCACATGCCTGAGCAATTTAGTGGCGCTATAAGCACAACCGCAGAGCCCGTACGTCGTGATTAAAAGTCCCCGTCGAGCTCGAAGCACGACCGGCGATCGCGCTTCGAGCTCATAAATAACAAGTTGAGACACTCGACTCGCTGCGACGTCAAGGGTTTGAGAATTCTTCAGAGGGGGGACGGACGACAACGCGAGACTGAGTAGCACTTCATCTCGTGGAGTCAAGATTTTAATGACACGCTGACGATGATGATGATGTCGTGAACAAATACATCTTCATTCGTGGGTGGAAACGTGTTTATGCGAGCAGATTTACCTCATACATGCCTCAACCCCACTTTCTCCTCGGCAGTTTTAGAGTTCATTGTCTTAGTATCTATTCCCGAAGCGTTTCGTGGGCCGGCTCCCTCTTACCCCATCTGACCTTTTAAGTCCTCTGATCAGTCACTTGTGGTTGTGTCGTCTGGTCGGCGGAGGCTCAGGGGTTACCAGCTCTCTCAGTTGTCCCAATCTGTGGAACAGAATTGCCCCTCTGCAGTCATTCCAAGCACAGCTCAAGGACTACGGCTTTTCTTTCGGCTTGTGAACTTAAATTGTTCCTATCAGATGAACTTCTATTAAGGTTGTTTTTTTTTGACACTACTCAATTTTATCTTTACCTCTGCTCGAGTAAATGCATGATTTTCTGTTGACTTTGGTTTCTTTTGCCCTTGTGTGACAGCGCTTTGCTTCAGCTCACGCTCTTTTAATTGTGCTCGACTTGACTGGAAAAACCTCCTTTTTCCGTTCAGCTATGGAAACCGAAGTTTGGCAGTGATAAATGACAGAAGCAGCTGCACAAGAATTTTACCTGCGTCGTGTCTAAAAATGGTCTCATTTATTGAAACTGCATCAGGGTGAATGTAACCACCAGCAACAAGATGGTGATGATAATATTATCGTCATCTTCAAAAAAAAGTTTGATATCAGGCAAACTCCATCTGTCCATCATCTTTGACTGTGTGTAAGCATCGATGTTATAAACACAGAGTCCACCTCTCCTTGTCGGCTCAGAACAGGGTCCGCCCATTGAGAGTGTTCATTTCCTGTTCCTGTTACCAGACGTTATCCAGGAGCAGCCTTAAACCAAGCTGGATTAGCATGGCTCTTATTCGGACTCTGTCCCTCCCTGAGGTGGTCGGGTAAGGTCGGATGGTCTCAAAGTCCGCTGCTCTTAATCCAAAACACCTGCTTTCTTCTCCAATGATGATGACATTATTTCTACTATAAACAGTCCGTGATGAAGAAACGAAAATGTAGCGTAATTTTAGAGAAGCTCCCAGAGCTACAATGTCAAACATTTGCTGGTTCCAGCTCCTTAAATGTCAGGATCTGCTGTTTTCTTTGTCATTTTGGTTTGACAAAAGAATCGATCTGAAGACATCACTTCAGGCTCTGCGAAATTAAGATCCGCAGTAGTCTGTGACGATAAACGATCAATCGATTGATCGACAATGAAATCAATCATTAGCCCCTTTTAGATAGAAAAGGTGGCACATTTGCAGCAAGGTAAAGGCTGCAATGTGCCGCCTTGTCTTTCTAAAAGGGAGGTGTTATATTCCTTCTTTTCCAAAAAGTCGCCACTTGGCTGCCACTGGGGCAGGCGTAAACATGTGACGTGATGTGAAGCACGAAGTTGAGTGTGAACAGTGAAGCAGGTTGAATTTGTCTTCAGAATAAGAGCTTTACATTGCACCCCATTGGAGTTTAGAACTGGGTTCTTACCGGGGGGCTTTTAATTTGAAAGTAGTGACCGTTAGTAGCTTGCCGCTTCAACAACAAGCGACAACGAAGACAGCTACAGAGACCGAGGAGACGCTGACTGCTGTGATCAGCTGTTTCCTGGTTTTAAAACTCCCCAACTGTGGGTCGCACAACAGTGCACGTCATCGACACCTCCGCCCATCTCACGCAATCGCCGGCACATCGACGGCTCGGATTTACACAGCAATGGAGGTTGAAAAAAGTGTACCCACCGACGCGTCAAATTGGCGGACCAGAACAGACCCCCAATATACAGCCCTCTATCTAAATCCGCGGACCTAGCCGCAAAAAGGACGGCCAGATTGGCGGGTTGCTGCCCAGCATAAAAGCGGCTATTGTGGCAGTGTTTCAGACACTAAATGTTGTGGCGATTCTGTAGAAAATATATGCAAATATTTCTGCCTTCCTCTGTTGGGTTTTCTACCAAGCTCCCCTGAATTCAACACTCGCCATTTGAGCCGAAGAGACGAGTTCATCATCGACTTCAGGTTCTTCAAGTGCTTCGCTCGATGCCAGCAGTTGTTTCATAACAGAGGGTGTCCGTGTCTTGTTATTGTTGATGGCGGTCATCTGACACCGGGACAACATTCTTCATAAGCTCTCCCCCGTCAGCAGGGACAGTTTAGTCAATAGAGAGCCGAGACACTTTGTCATTATCTGCCAAAACTGTCAGCACTAAACCAGTTTGTGTGTCCTCGCAGGAAATCTGGTTGCTTTTTGTGTCATCTTTGAAATGTGAGGTTAGGGTTATACTTGACTCTTATTCAGAGTATTTGAAGATTTCTTTCTTCGCTTTTGTCACTTTAAACTCTCTGGTCCGGCTGTCTCTGTTCTTATTCCGGACATTGAGCTGAATGTAATTGTTCATTTTCTTAAATAGGCTGGCTGAGAGGGAGAGTGATCAGAAGAGACAGAATGGATATTAAGTGAAGATGACACCACTTTTGCGGCAATAACTTCTCTTCCAATTCTTTGACATCTTCAACGCTGCAGCAGCTCCATGGTTCACTTTAAGCAGATCCGAATTAAGTTTTTTTTTTTTGTGCATGCCAGGATTTAAGGTGTAGTGTTTTCATATTTCAATGTTCGGACAGTGATTTATTCACAGCGTGCATGCGGGGAGTAACAATTTTCTCACCACTCAACGTGTCGGCTTCGCAGGACGACCCTTAAGGCATATTAACACAAACGATTAATCTGGAGGATTAGGTTGCAGCCTTTCTATCCAGGAAGCTGTTTATATATGCAGATTGTGTTTTAGTGTGAATTGTCCCTTCTGGGGCTCTGTCTCAGGCCCATATGCTTCATCATCTGCTCCACTGTCGGTGTTGGATGAACTCATTAGCGTATGTAATCATTAGCGCCGAACTTCCTGTGCTTGAAGTGGCGATTTAGTTTCAGATTATTTCACAATTATTGCCCTAATTTGATCACTTTCGGTCAGGTAAAGATGTTTTCTGCACATAAACATCAGCAATCGCCTACACTGCTTCGTATTAAACAAGGTTAAACATCACAAAGCACGTCCACGCACTGATGGAGATGTGTGAAGCCTGTTGCGGAAGAGCCTGTTAAAAATCCAGAGTGGGAAATTAATGAGTGTTTGCCTTGAGCGAGGCTCTAATTTGACTCCAGTGGACTGCTATTAAAAATAAGTGTGGGAAGAAAAAGCTACTGTAATTCTGAGATTAGATTAAAGTAAAACTGTGACCAAGTCATCAATCTTAAATTTAACATAACCGTCCATGCGGAGAGAAAGATCAACCCCCGAAACGTAATTAAGTTGTGAGTCTGTGATGTTGTGCTGTGGGCGTCTCAGACCAACAATCTGTTCCTATGCAGTATGTAAACACGGTCGCACACGAAAAAAAAAAAGGAACATTAGCTAAGTTTTGAAAAGTTGCTCATACGGCACAACCACTCCTTAACATCTGTCCAGGTTTATTCTCCTCTGGGCGGGTTGAGTTTAGGGCGGAGGCTGGCACATCTGTTCGCATCCGCCAGCATTTCCGCTCATGTCTTGATGAGCAGGAGTGTCTCGAAAGTGTCTTATAGCGAAGTCTAGAAATATAATGGTCCCTAAAGACGTCTGCTGTTGATTGCCAGTATTTTGGACGGACCTGACAGAAGTTCCCAGTAGTGTTTTTTTTTTTTTTTTGGCTACTAATTACACAGAAGACTTGGAACAGCTGCAGATAGACTTTATTCCGAGGCGACGATACACAAAACATCAGCTGCGTCAGAGCCGTTATGCACAAAGCATTGTGGAGTTCGGAGCTAGCTGTCACTCAGAGCGAACCCCTGTCAAACTCTTGGTCTAATTGTTTTGGTCCGGTTCCAAGTGGGGCCCCGCTTGCTGCTGTTGTTGTCACGAGCCCAAATGAACTGAGCTGAAGGTGAAAAAACACTGCAGGCTTTTCAAACAAGCATGAAGACGAGAAATGAAATTTCTCTGAGGAAAGACAAGAGCGAAACTGTGAACACATGAGGTGGTTTTCAATGGACGGAACCAGATTTGTACGGGTAAAAAAAAAATAAGAATAAAAGATTCTTCATACCGTTTCATTCAAGGCAGTTCTTTCAAACAATACAATTACTGCTCTTCCAATAAGATTGCAGCGTCTGCGATAGAAACATCAGCTACAATTGTTTGGATTGAGACTTTATTGGAGAAGCTTGATCCCTTCCTCGTAACAAAAGACCTTTTCCGTTTATTAGGTTGGACTCACTGGAGAGTTTCAGCACACCACGGGTGGCTTAAATGCATTTTTTTTTTTTTTACGGGCTTTGTGACCCTGTCAGTTCCCTCCAGGACATTCCTGGAAGAAATAACTCGCCGCTTTTGCCGTGTAGGTTAATAGGTCCAGTTAATAGAGGTGTAACGGCACATGTATTCATCCTGAACCGTGATGTTACAGAGTCATAAAAAGAATACGTCTCCCTGTAGCAAGAACATATGAGGGTATGTTGACTGTTAAGGCTCTGCAGGACATACCAGCTATCTCAGGTGGAACAAATGGTAACTTTTGTTGTATGTAATCATGGTTAATCCGAGGTGGAGACCATGAATACTCGTGACCACTGCAGAGTCAGTTCACCAGAGAGTGAATACCAACTGTACATGTTCACATTGAAGACAAAAGCCAGATGTTAGCAGATGTGTAACCAGTGTGAAAGGGGTATCACACTAACTGTCTGTTACAAAAAGAAATAACAATATTTGCCTCATGCACTTGGGATTTTGAAACCAATCGCCGGAATGAATGTTAGTTAAATACGCTCAAGTTAAGGGCGAGTGTTTCTTTATGTTGCTACTTTTGTTTAGGTTGAATTTCCTTTTTCTGTCTTGTCACAACACTGTGCTTTCATGCTCTGGTTAGGTTTAGAATGCCTGTGTTGGTCTCCCATTCTTGGACAAAAATGGATGGAAATATCCTCAGGTGTCCCTTAAAACATCCACTGGTTTGACTCCGAACTCCCATCGCCCATTTGGCAGCCTTGTTGGCTGTAATGGCGCCACCCAAGTCCCCTCCACCATCTGTTGTTGAAAGTCAGCTAATAAGCATATACTGTGAACGTGATTTGTCCAACCTTGGACGTATCTGTGGTTTGCAGAAACATTAACTGCCATCGTTATATCCTGGCGCCCAAAACTAAGCACCAAACTGTGACTTCTGTACTGTTACATACCTACCAGTTAAAATCTTGTTGGCACAAGCTTTAATTTACCTGCAAGATGTCATGTTCTGGTAACATCTTTTTATTATTTTCTGTTCTGTAATGATTCACTGCCTCGCTGTAATGAAGCCTTGTTTGGCCCATTTTCGGGGTAGTTCAACCGCTTAACATTTAAACGGATAAACTTCTATCAAATCCTGTTTAACATTTCATTTTCAAATAAACTCAATTAGGATTTGGACACAGACGATGACTGACTTCAAGCCTTTAAAACTGTGTTCGTGCTTCCAGCTTTACCTTTGTTTTTTTTTCAAGCTCTCCTTGGTTAAATCAGTGTTAACAGACTGTAGTGTGTCAATCTGCTTCACTGACAATAACTCAGCGGATGCTTTGATAAAGCACCCTGGTACATCCGAAGCCAGACGGCATCGATGTTCCCTCTCTGCTGCATCCTCCGCTGTTGTCAGGGCTTATCGACGTAAGCGCTCACACACAGACTACAGGCTACGCTTTCACACATAACACACAGCCAACAAGCGCACGGACAAGGCATTGGCTTTAATGTGCTGAAACGACCATTGTTGTGTGCACTTCAAGCGTACACAGCCTGCTCGAAAGCATGAACTCGTATATCCTGGATATAGTCAGCAAATGCACAAACACGCAGTTCTGGGCTGCAATAAAAATGCTGCACAATTGCACATTACGTTCATTCGACATTAAAAATGTAGAGACAGGTAGCTCAAAACACATAAAAACGCTCATTAATGATGCACACAGATATGCAAACGATGTGCACGGAACATAAGCGCATACAAATAAGACACAAACCCTTCATGAAATATAAATGAATGCAGCCACAGTAGCGCTCCAGCCTCACACCCCGACATCCACACACGGACACCGTGTTTGTTGATTGGCATTGGCTGCGTCATTGCTGACAACCAGCCCCGTTTCATTTGCATAAAGCACAGGGGCGATGCACCTTTTCCCTCGCTCTGCTCCACAGGAGGATGATTGGCAGCGGCCCGGGCGCAGCCAGACGCTGAAAATGCGACTCTGCTATAACGGAATTCAAAGGAGCCGCTGGCCCCGACGCCTCTGAGGGCTACAAAGCTCCGCTCAATTTCACCTTTTGCTTAGATCCAATTTTTCTGACTGACGTTTCTGAATGTGACCCACATCTGATGCCAGTTTGATGGATGCATCCTAAGATGACCCAGGAGTGCAACGCTAACGTCAGAAGTCCCCACATTTAAACCTCTGTCACGGTCCAATAGCTTTATTACGCATGCATGTGGCTAAAACGCAATCTGCATGTGTTAAACTGTCTCCTGTCACATTCAAACATAATCTACCTGGAATGAGTTGTTGCACATATTCGAGTGACCAGCTTAATGTGTTTCGTTGCATTACAGCAATTTTTCGTTCCGATGACTTCAAGACCCCTGCGGTGCCAACAAAGTGCTCTGATCCAAATTGTTATTGTTATTTTCACACATTGTTAATTAGTGTGACCACAGTGTTTCTGATGCCTGGTGCATTGTGCATGTTCTCAAAAGTATGCTTACCATTTTATTGTTATTGTATTATATATTCATAATGAGGGATGTTGAGACAAAGCCCTCATGCAGAGTGAAGTAGGAATGTGACAAATGTGAAGAAAGCCATTTGCAGAACATTTGGAGTTCGGCCAATTTTCACACCTGTGCACATCTGGCCATCATCTGAGCGGACAGCAGCAGTTACATCGTCTTATAATGCTGACAGTGCTAATTATGTATGCTAATATGCTTCTTCGAGTTAACTCGCCATCCATAAATCACACATTTATTTATCATTATGTTCAACTTTCGTAGTATCGTGTCACCAATGGTCACCAAAATATGGCTCCATTGGCAGGTTTAACAGTGAACAGTGCTTCGGTCAGAAAACATAATGGAACTAGAATGGTTCTCAGTAGAGTGTATACCTCTGCCAAAGCTCAGCAGTCAAGTAATTCAGTCAAGCCTTCTCCAACTTTAAACCACCCCATAACTGCTTACATATAATTTGAGATCACCGAATGTAGGACGTGCACCAAAAAAGGTTGATTTTTTTCATCAAAAGCTTGCATCCACGAGAAATGAACAAAGACGTCCAGATGTCTCTCGTAAGGTTAAAGAAATCCTGGATCTGCCTCTTCATTCAGATCCACACATAAAGTTAGTGTGGTCTATTCTGAGCTGGGATCCATCCTCGATCCAAGGTTTTTGTGTGGAAATCCGCTCAGTATTCTGCTGAGAAGCCAACCAACCAACACATGGACGCGGGCAAAAAACATAACCCCCTCAGCGGAGGCAATTATCTGTGTTTGGCACACACTAGAGCAACAGCAAGTTACAACAACCCGGCTGAAGTTATCTTAACCCAAAATATGATCTTTTCCTCAATCAATCCAAGCTGTCCAAAAGTCCTAATATGTCATAATGTGTGAATCTTTGGAGGTCTAACAAAACGTTTTACATGTATTATTTCTAACTTGACAACGGAGCCCTTCACCTGGAAAACTGATGCTAAAGTGGTAGCAGAGTGTCGTAGTTTGAAGCCTTTTTTATATATTCACAAAGAGACGTGTGGGCAAATACATTGTTTCTTTAAAGACTTCAGTAATTACAGTAATCTCATAGTCTGCCTATTTGGGAGAATTAGATTGTAATGATTTGTGTCTGTTGTGTGATGATTAAAGAAAAAAGTATCGAGTCTCTGCGAATTAGAATCACAGAGGTGGGCTTTCTTTAACGGGATCCAGTGGACTGGGGGGGGGATTTCTACAATGAGTGTTATGTTGTAGATAACAAAATATCAAAAACCGCAGAAAAAAATTAATAATGAAACAGTTTTTCTTTGTGACACACGCAAAAAAAACATTCTTTCCTCATTAGTCACGAGCTGAAATCCCACCTCGCAGCTCATCTCCTTCCTGTCTCAACTCCCTGCTGTTAGAGTAATAGGAAAAATAAGAAAACAATAATCCAGCAACAAAAAAAAAAGCCTCACACTAATACATTCAAAATTGAGTAAAACAGTGTGAAAGTGCGTTTATATATTTATTTCGGAGCGTTACATCACTCCTCTGAACCCCCCCACGGGCGGATCCATTAGCATAATAATTAAGCCGGCGCTGTAATGCACGGTTTGTTCCTATATTGCTGCACACTGCAGTTGGTTTTGAAGTTTCGCTCCTCCACTCACACCCCCTCCACCCGCCTCCACCCTTCCCCGAGAAATTACCATGCATTTAGACAATGGGAATGAATTAACAGAGAGCTAATTTCTCCCAGACTCCTGTATACGTGCGACTGGTTATCAGCAGTGCGCGAGTGCACCCCTGAGACCGTGTGTGTGTGTGTCGCTGTGTGTCGCTGTGTGTGTGTGTGTGTGTGTGTGTGCGCACACCTCTCCCCACTTTCTCATTACATTTCAGTGATTGACTCAGACAGAGAGGGAGAGGGTCGTGTGAGATGGAGCAAGAGAAGAGGAGGAGGAGAGGGGGGTAGATTGGGAAAAGTTTCATTATGAAATTGAGAATGAGGATTCAATCAGTCCTCATTTAAAAACTAATGTTACTCTTCTCCTCAGTAATCCACTCCCCCCCCTCTCTCTCTCTGCTTCTCTCTTTCTATCAGGGGGGTTTGTGTGGATTGACATGATTTATAGTGAACTGCAATGAGAGCATAATGATGTTCGCGGTAATGAATTGATTAGCATTTAAATAGCCCGGGAGAGCGCAGTGCGGGCCGAGACTCGGACTGTCACGGGTTAAAGTTCAGAATGAGTTTGATTTGGTCGTCACAGAGGAAGAGAAGTCTTTGACAGTTTTTTTTTAGGGGGCCGTGTATGAATCGTTCTTGTCACCGGAAACTTGTGATATCGGTCCGTGATGTGCACAAGGGGGGGGCAGAGGCAGTGGCCCAATTGTTGAAAAACGCGTGCTAAAGTGCCCTCCTGGGAGCCAAAACGTGCGCTAAAGTGCCCTCTTGGGAGCCGAAAAAGCGTGCCAAAGTGCCTTCTTGGTTGGCAAAACACACTAAACTGCCCCCTTGACTGGTTAAAACATGATAGAATGCCCTCTTGGGAGCCAAAACACGCGCTAAAGTGCCCTCTTGGGAGCCAAAAAAGCGTGCCAAAGTGCCTTCTCGGTTGGCAAAACACACTAAACTGCCCCCTTGGCTGGTTAAAACATGATAGAATGCCCTCTTGGGAGCCAAAACACACGCTAAAGTGCCTTCTTCGGAGCCAAAACGCGTTAAAGTGCCCTCTTGGGAGCCAAAACGCGCGCTAAAGTGCCCTTCTTTTCGCCCCTGCCCTTCAAAAAGTCTGCGCACGCCACTGATATCAGTGCCGTAGAAGACTAGAAGGTTATACTTCAGCTGCGAGCTGCTCTGGATGAGCGTCACGTACGTCCCTCAAATGTCAGCAGCGTGGCTCGATGATGGAGGTTGCGTGAGACTGTTGTATTTTTGCGCTGCGGGAACTCGAATGTTTTCAGTGTTCAAAGTTTTCATTTGAAGTAAAAACAAACAAAAAAAAAAACTCGTCAGAAATTCATTAATGTCAGTCACTCTTCTGACGGCTGATTAATTTCAAGAGTTCCAATTAGATCTGATTAATCAGTCAGACTGATTTATTGGACAAACCGAGTCGCCATGACTTTGTTTTTCATCTGACAGGGAACAAATGAAGGTAACAAATTATGATTTAGCGGCGCAAAACTAATCAACTCAACTCAGTGAAATGTAAATGAATATTCAAATGTTTTTAATTGTTATTTCTTGGTATTTTTGCTGGTACTTTTACATCGCAACAACGGAAGTAATCTTCCTTTTGCCACTGCTATTCATATCAAACAATCAGTGCTTATACTGCGCTATCTTTAGTAATAAAATTAAATGTCTGTACTTGCACATCATTTCCTTAAAAGCCAAAGAAAACAACGTTATCAGATATGCACCGCTGACTCTATCAGTGCCCGTAGGCTGATACTGAAGCAACCGCATTTTAAAAAAGCTCCCACAGCAAAATTAGAGCTACGCAGGAGTATTAATATAAAAAGGCAAGTTGAGGAAAATTAGTTTTCAAGTCGCTCTGAGATGCTCTCATTGTGCTCCAGTGTCTGCACGGAAGTGTTTGACAGAACCCGGGACACAAATGCGGACAGCAGTGTAGCAGCTCTGTGTGCAGCGAAGCTCAACTGATTAGATACACAGTGTAGTCAGCTGCACTGGTTAGAGTGGAACCAATCTGAGTAGACACACAGTTAGTCAAGACTGTCCTCTTGGGAACATCCTCAGCCCGGTCTGAAGGATGTAATGTTAGCAGTTAATGTTTCTGCAAACCACAGATACAGCAGTGGCTGACATTTGCACCAAAAGTGGCATATCATGTTCACATTATACGGTTATTAGCCAACTTTCACATGAGGTGGGGGCGACGGTGGCGTTCCTGCAAGTCAACGAGGCTGCAGAACAGATTCAGATCACACCACTGGACAATCCAGCTGTTTTTGTGGTGACCTCAACAGGTAGTTGAAGCTCATCATGTGTAAGTACAGCGTCATGACAAGAGAGAAATAGAAAATGAACTCCAAACGTACTTAGCTAAGGCTTGTTTCTGGTGATTGGGACGGAAAAGTCACGGTGTTGGCTGTTACATTTGCTATCATCGGTTTCCTTTAACTGTGACCGGTCCGGGAATATTCCCCGACCCAAAAATAGTTTTTAGCCATTTTAGCCGGTCACTTTATAAGGAAGACAAATATATTTACATGTCAAGACGTTTCCTCTGAGTCGTATCAGAAGGTTGGCAAATAAGGGTGTAAATATTCTTAGTAAATGTTGCTTTGGCTTTTTGTGACACTTTATATTAACAGTTCCTCGGGAGATTTGAGGGTTTTTTTTTGCCACCCGAGCCCCGGTGGACCGCCGCTCTTGTGCTTGTCACTTCGGATTTGTTAAAGAATTTGGCAGTAGTGGAAAGTCCATTACTCAAGGTCTGTGCTAGCTCTGTGCTGCATTAAGGTACTTGTAGTTTATCTTTCATCCTTGATGCTAAATCCGGTACTACATTTATGTCATAAGAAAAGTCATGAACATACAAAATAAACAGCTATTAAACGGTGCATCCAAAATAAACTTCACTTAACGAAATCCAGTTTGAACATTGAAATAATCTGAAATTGAGCATTCTGCAAGTGGACTGCTTCGGCCTTTGATAAGTCAACAGGTTTTCCTGATTATTAAGGTGAAACAATAACATTATCAATACTAAATACGTCCCCTACTGCATTCTGGGAGTGTAAACAGCACCTCTTCCTGTTTCCTGTTTCTGAATCCAGCCGAGGTTTTATTGAAGTGGACACAGCTTGCATCGCAACAGCTAAACACCGTTACCTGATGCACATGTGCCGCTCAGAATATAAAGCAAGCGGTGACACACGCCTGCTGACTCGAAGCTGTTTTCTTGTCTTGAATGTGTGATCACACGTGGACTAATTTGAATGTTTGAGTGCTTGTGTGTGTGTGTGTGTGTGTGTGTATATGTGAGTGAGAGAGTTGCTTGAAGCAGAGAAAAAGGCCGCTTAGCTTGTAATTCTCTTTTAATAACAGTAATCTTGCACACAGCTCTGCTCTGCATCAATAGTCATTGCGCCATTATTCTGAAAAACTCGGGGAGGAAAAGGACGATATGACAGGAAAAGAGAGTCGAGGAGAGGACGGCGGATGATGGCAGTTTGCGGACAAAGTGAGCCGTCGTTTTTTTTTCGCTGGCTCGATATCCTCTCGGCCTTCGTCTTTATCGATATGGCCATGAGGTGATTCTATTGATTGCCGATTTCACTCCCTCAAAACACACTCACACATTCTAACACTCCCTTTCTACTCGCTCTGTCGCTCCCTGTCGATCCGTTTCACGTCCAGGCGGAGTGAGCGCTTGTCTGTATGCGTGAACACGTTTTAAATCACTTTTACACCCATCCAGACAGTAAAAACCCTTCAGTCTGTACATTATTTCACCCGGTTACTTGTCTTTTTCTACCTTGTCGACACACATGCATGCTCAGGTTCACATCCAACAGACTCGCACACCATCTTAAAACTCTCAGGCCTGTATTTTAATCGTGCATTCACAGTGAAAAAATGCCAAGCGACACCGACTGCGTAGAAAATGGGCGTCTCCTGCTACTCGGCTCTTGTATATGCAGCAGTCCACAGTATGCAGAGCCGGGTGGATGTAAATAGATCGATACACAAAAAGACTCTCAGTCAGTCACATCGTTGGTCTCCTCGCAGTGAAACAGTTGAAGGAATCACAGTGACGCACGAGGACAACACTTCGACAAATCCAAAAATGCTTTCGCTGGGAGATCATGTCGTTGTTTGGATGGTGCAGAGCGGCACGACGCGAGCACGGCGGCGAAACTCAAAAGTGTTGCGAAATAATAAGATACTGATAGATACAAATAGTTCGAGAAAGTTTGGTGAAGCTGTTCATGTGATCGACACTATTACAGCCACTATATAATCCTCTAAATGGTTACAGCATTTCTTCACACATAATGTTTGTATTCATAATGCACTTCAAGGATTGAACAAACTGCTGAATTTAGGATTCATCAACCTTAATAACACCTTGTTCTTGCAGCTGATAAAATATATATGAAGCTTGACAAAAACTAGTTTCAGAAAGGTTTATCAATGACGTAATAAATAAGTAAGGGATAATGCCCGACGAAGTGTCCATAAACAGAAGTTAATGGACGACGCGGAGGCCTAAGAACCGTCCGACGCGCAGCGGAGGACGGTTGCCTCCGCGAAGTCCATTAACTTCTGTTTATGGACACCTCGAAGGGCATTATCCCGCTTATACCATGGTCACTTGCCAAAGAAAAGAAATTCGGACCATTAATTTACATTTTCATGCGTTTTACAATCAAAATATAAAGTTTTTCACAAGCCATAACTTCGTTTCCCTGGTCACGCCTGAGGGTTTGACTAATACCTGGAACAATCATTACTCTCCCGTAAGATTCTTATGCAACGGAAGCCTTGTTAACTCCTCCAGTAAATAGGACGGACCATAGATACGATTTGGCAACGGGAGATATTCTAGTCCGCTCAGCGATGAGCCAGCAAGCTAACGCTATGCTAGCAAGATTCAAAGTCAATAACATTGCGCACGGATGACTAACAGTAAATATAATTTGACAGTATGCTAGCTAACAAGACTAGCTAGCTAACCAGTCATGTCATTGTCCCCAAATCAATAGCAAGATTTTCACGAACAAATGACCGGCCGTGTGTAACGTTACTGTGGCCGCAGCCTGAAGCAGAGAGCTGAACAGCGAACGGGATGTGAGATTATTCGCGTATCAGTAAATTTAGAGGGGAAGTGAACTTTCTGCAGCTTGTGTGTTACAGTCGCCACCCTGTGGTGTTCAGAGGATAAGACACTGAAGGACTGACGGACTGAACTCAGTGCTGGAAATATAAAATTCAGATTTGATATGCCAGGTAGCGCATTAATTTTACAGCGGTAAACAGTCAATTTGACTGGAACTACTTAGTAGGTGTCCATATATCAGGGGTTAATGGACACCCTGCAGCCAATCAGAATCGAGTATTCCCCCAGACCATGGTATAAGGTGGTTTAACTCATTAAATGTGTTTTAATACTATCATCTACAGTGTTCTAAAAGTAACTTTGAAGTTGTTATAAATGTTTAATAATCTCAGAATAATTTTATTAACAAACAGGTAGTACAAGGACGTTAATATAAGTGTTTTCAAAGTTATTTCTCTTTGATAAAATACTTTGTAGGAGCGTGTAATCAACACAATGTCTTTTTTAGACATTGTTCTACCTAATAAGTGAAAATTGAAGGAAACGCATCATTTTTCAAAAATAATTTCCTTTTTCTCTGCTGTCGTTCATTCCTCTCTTCTCCTCTGCTCGTTCCTCCTCTCCCTCCTTCTCCTCGTCTTGATATTGTACTTCATAGCTCACCACATGACCATTTGCACTCTTGTGATAACAATTAACTTGGTTCCAGGGAGTCAGCAAAGATTTTTCCTCTTCCTCTGTCAATGGACATTTTCATCCTGCTGATGTGAGCACTCTGCTGTGTGTGAGTGTGTGTGTTTGTGTGTGAGAGAGCGAGAGAACTGATGTGATCGTCTGTGGTTCAGTGTGTCTGTGAGTGTCAATCTATAACTGCTGTGTGTGTGTGTGTGTGTGTGTGTGTGTGTGCGTGTGTGTGTGTGTGAGTGTTGTATGATAGCCAAGCAGCTGAGGGAGATGGCAGCCTGTCTGTCTCTGTTAGCATCTTTACTTTGCCAAGGCTGCCCTGGCTTACGGCCTACAGCCCAGACAGACATGCGTACAGGCACAACACACACGCATGCACGCAGTCACACACACACACGCACACACGCACACACACACACACGTACTGACGCTCCATGACAGATATAGACGTTAACACACACACAAAGCTTCACTTTGACGTGAGCCCACATCAACACTCACTAGTAATTATAGACTATGACATAAACATGCATAGATGTGATCACTTACACACACACACACACAGACACACACACATTTATATTAAGCTAGCATTAGACACACACACTGGGACACACAAAACTTTGGTATTTTATTGTATTTTTTTGCTACCGTTCCTGTGAATTATGAAAAAAAAATGTAATTTGTCAATTTATAGGAGTTTGATAGGATCAAGTATTGAGAGCTGTTGAACAGGGAACTTATTAGACGCGGCCATTTAATAATTGATTTCTACCTGGAATAAAACATTCCTTTTCGACGGGGACAAACACTTTTGCCTTTCAGCTGGGGAACACTTTGTCTTGTGTAAGTTCACCTCAAGCACACCTCGGAATATGAAAACATGGTGGAAAAGAGCGAGAGATTGCCGTTCCAAGTGGCAAAAAGAAATGGTAAGAGGTGCCGTTACCTCGATGATGTGGTGCGTTCAAGGTGCGATGCGTGCTAAAAAAATTGACGGCGTCGCCTCTGACGAACACGTCTTCATCTACTCAACTCGCAGCTGCTGTTTCGTCTTATACGATTCCTTAATGTAAACCTATTTTTATGTACTGAGGAGTTGGCAGTCACTAACAAGGCTACAGGAAGATGAAGCTGCTCCACGGTGGAGATTAATGGCTGGTGAGATTCCTTTTTTCTGTCTGTTCCTGTAGGTAAACGGTGTTTGTGGCTGTACAACAGCAGGTACAGCTTTATAAAAAGTTGGGTTATCCAAAAGACGACTCTGAAGAAGGTTACCGTAAATCCTCTAATATTGGCCTGTATTCCATTAGCGGCCCGGTCTCTAACATTGTCCGGTCTCGCTGTCGGTGGAGGTACATAAAGGCCGGTCTCTAAAAGGGGCCGGGGCTATTATTAGAACCAACGTCTTTTTCTGGGCAGGCCTCAACATTATGCTTGTGATAGTAACATCCAAGTGCCACAGGGGGGCAATGTTTGCTAACGAATCTAAGCCATAGCTACGGTATCCTGGTCATGTCAATCACCTCGCTCTTGACTCGAGACTTCAGTCACCGGTAGGCTAACGTTGTTTACCATGGCAGCTGAGGAGCCAAAGAGGAGACGAACATTTGACATCAAGTTCAAAGAGAACGTGCTGGAGTATGCTGCAGAGCACTCTGGGGAGCAAGCTGCTAAACATTTTAACCTTGACCCGAAAAGAATAAGATACTGGAAAAAGCAGAAAATGGATCTAGCCGCAGCAAACAAAAAGAGAGCAAGACTGCCGGGAGGAGGGGGAAAAAAGGTTGGTAACTGGTGGTAACAGTGGTAACTGTACGTTTTCAATAAATGAACCTAGTATTTTATAGGTTCAAATAGACACAAAATCTTGTTTTTATTCATTCTACTGGTTGTCCGTTTTGCTCAAATAGAAACAGAGGCCTGTCTCTAATTCTGGCCTCCTTCCAAAAAAGGCCTGGGCCGCGATGTGCTTGAGTAAAATAAAGGCCCAGGCCTATATTAGAGGATTTACGGTATACGATTGTTGAGTCTCCTTTCAAGGTCTAAAAGTACAGACATTTTGGGTAGGTATTCTGCGAGAAAGTTTAACCCAAGACCTCGATATTTGACTCAGCAGTCCACTATCTTTCTGAAGAGTTGCTTTCCTTACCTCTAACTGAACATCACCGTTACGCAACATAATATGTTGAATTTCCAAGGTATTTTATTTTCACCCTGAATTTTCCAACCTTCAGTTTCAGCGTCGGCTCCAGAGGATGTAATCATGTAGCCTGGAATTGTTTTAAAAACAGGGATTAGCTTGAGCAAAAGCCTCAGTCTGGCTCTGACAATCGACTGCGGCATTTCGGAGCAAAGCTGCTGAACACAGGCAGCAACATCAAACAGTACACCGTGACCTGAGCTGGAACCTGTTCCCACCCACACAGCTTCCCTGAACTGGAATCAAAAGTGGGAAGTGGGTTTGTTTCACTCACAAAGAAGTCACAGTCAGAAGTTAAAACTTCATATGGAAGGTAATGTTCATGGTTAACCTTTTGGAGTCCGTTTGCAGTGAGGAATGCTCGTTGTCACGTTCCTGAAACCCACAGAGGAAAAATCACCCCTTTTTTGTTCCAGCCAAACAGCCCCAACATTAAACCACAGTTGCAGGTGAGGTGAATAGGATGAATCATCTTGTTACAATGGACTATTCTGCCGGGGAACCAGGGGTCCCTTAACCCATCGCGGTAATGGCACGCCACGATCGACCAAAACCTGCTCACAAATGGCCCGAGGAATGTGAGAGTTGGAGCCATTTACCTGGACTCCAAAATCCTCAGATCCCAATCCGATTGAACACCTGTGGGACGTGCGGGAACCAATCCGATCCATGGAAGCCCCACGTTGGAACCCAAAGCACACAATCCCTCGTCCTTGATGCTGGAAAGCTCAGGACAACCCCAGAGATGATGCTGTTCCCAGGTGGGTCCTCCGTAGATTGGCCTTGCTCTGGGAAGTCCCAAAGATGTCATGGACTTTGGAAGCCATGTTGATACCTCAGGTTACAAATTGTGGCAGCAAGATCAGTGTAATTCACCTCACCTACTAGTGCTTTTTAATGTTGCTGAACAAATGTGACTTTCTTCCCTCTTTATTTGGCTCCTCTCTCCCCGTTCTGTCTGCTCTCTTGACATTGAGCAGGGTATCAGACAAAGATCTGGACAGGACAAAACTTTCTTGACAGTTTGACAGTAAATCAATGGAGGACTAAAGAACCCTTCACAGTGACTGTGGCTAAATGGTGGCGCTTAATAATTAATAATATTGAGCGGATTTGGAGTCTGACCTGCTGCAGTCTGATGTAAGCACATGGTGTTCAGTACGACGCTGCAACAAAGTTAAACGACTGCTGCCTCTACGGAGACTTCCTCACCTTAAATCCACGTATCACCTCATCGCACAGCCGTTTCAACCTCCTGACATTTTATAACAGACAGCATGGACGTATCTTTTGGAAATGCATCAAAGCGACTATGAAAAACAGTGTTTCATGCTTGGACAGTGTGGAAGGATATTCCGCTGTTTGAAATGCAGGAATGAATACGCATGTGTGTCCTCGAGAGGCTGACAGGGATTTTGTGTTGCTGTGTGTGTCTAGTTTGTGTGTGTCTGGGCTGCTGCCGTCGTCCCGTTGGCTGTTGGAGGGTGAAATAGCAGGATCACCTTCAGGTAATCATAACGTTAGCTTCCCATACTGCACCCAGTGCTGCAGTGGTCCTGCCAGGCTCTGTGTGTGTGTGTGTGTGTGTGTGTGTGTGTGTGTGTGTGTGTTTGAGTGCTCTCATGTGTCTGACTTCCAACCAAATCTGACTACAGCTACCATGGTACTGCGGTAGTCATTCCTGCCAAGCCACAGCTTTCTGTGTGTGTGTGTCTGTGTCTGTGTATGAGTGTGTGTGCATGTCTGTGTGTGTCTGTGTGTGTGTGTGTTAGACAGAATGAGTGATATAAAGCAAGTTTAGTGGCAGAGGGAAAGACAAAGTAGTGTGGAGAAAGCGAGAGAGAGAATGATGCAGAAAACTAATTAGTGAAAAGAAAGATGACGATAGGCTGGGCGAGTGTGTGTGTGTGTGTGTGAGAGAGAGAGAGAGAGAGAGAGAGAGAGAGAGAGAGAGAGAGAATGAAAGGAAGACAGAAAGAGGAGGAGAGCCATGAGCAGTGTGTGAAATGCAGAATGGAGAGAGAGTTCAAGTTTGGAAGAGAGATGAGAAAGATTGTGTAAAAGACAATGTGAGAGAGGAAAGACAGAAATATCTAGTGTGTGTGTGTGCATGTGGTGTGTGTGTGTGTGTGTGTGTGTGTGTGTGTATGTGTGTGTGTGTATGCTCTCTCTGCAGTAGAGGGATAACCTCCTCCTGTACTTCCCTGAATGGTATTCAGTGAACCACAGCTTATCACACACACACACACACACACACACACACACAAACAGATGGACACATTTGTTAATACATGCTTATGCTTAGTCATTCTTGTTCTCTGTCTTTTCATTCAATCGCTCTTTTCTTTTTCTGTATCCGTCATTCTCTAACAAACTCATAAGTGCGCGCACACACACACACACACACACACACACACACACACACAAATACACACATTGGCAGGACACACTGCTGCAGTACCCTGGCGCTGAAGTCAGGCTTAGTGTAGGTTATATCAGACACATAATCACACACTCAAAAACACAATGACACAATCTGTCTGATACTGACACACACGCACACACACACACACACACACACACACAGTATGCAACAGTAAAGAGAACTCTTGCATTTAAGATTAGTTTTGGTAACAGCTCCACAAAGGCGGGGGGAAATGAAAAGTTCTTTCTCAGGGAAAGTTACCATGAACCTCCCCCATCCTGACATCCTTTGCGGACATACAAAAAACACTTATTCACTGATACAAAAATGTCAGCTAGTGAATGAGGGCCAGGGTGATGGCGCAACACCGGAAAATTAAATAAACCAAGTCAAAAAAATACATTCAGGGGGAAACTGGTACGTATCACAGGGGCAGCAGAGTGCCTCAGCTGTGAGCTCTGTGGTCTGTGTTGTGTACCGTGTTGACCCTGGTCCTGTGGGGTCTGCATGGTCGACCCGATGAGCTTCATCCGGGAGCTGTTTTTTCCTCTCACAGTCAAAAAAGCGAAATGTCTGCAAATCTGCAGTTTATCACGTCAAGTCCGGCTACAGTCGATTTATCCAGAGTCATAAAACTGTGTGTATATTTTTACTCTGATCATCCACAACATTAAACCCACCTGCCTGATATTGCTTGGATCCCCTTCAGGCGTCTGTGGACCTCTGGGTGTCCTGAGGCGTCTGGAGGTGGATCGTTTGAACTCTGCGGATTGGGTGGTTGGATAAGACCTCCTCCAGCATGTGCCGAGGACGCTGATCAGATTCACATCTGGAAGATATGGTGGCCTGGTTGATGCCTTGAACTCTGTAGTCATGGTGTTTTGATTGAGGGTGTCTTGCCAGGTGTGCCACTGTCACGCTCTGGACACATCTTTGCTTTGCTTTCTCTTTTGCTCTTTGGCTTTTGTTAATGCTTGGTAGATAAAAATGTAAGAGCGGGGCGCACAAGTGTGACGTCATCAAGAGGCGACATTGTTATCGGGTCGGAGTTTGCGGGCGAGAGAAGTGAATAAACGGAGTGTGTTGCTCAGCTCCAAAGAGTACCTGTTCATGAGTTTTTGTCAGCAAGAAAGAGTGATTTTAGAAGCCCTCAACACCTCGGAACGTTACATTGGTGGCAGCGGTAATTGGAGTGTTTCCTGGCTTTTGGAGCAGTTTTCTCTTTCGACAACTACTGAACTTTCTAGTCGGTCCGGCCGACCGGCTAGCTGCACTCGTGTGGTTGCTGTTGACCAGCATGCTCGGAGGACTGAAGCGCGAACTCCGACCCAATAACAATGTCGCCTCTTGATGACGTCACACTTGTGCGCCCCATTCTTACAAAAACATACTTTGACGTGCAGTTTTCTATCCACAGATGTCTGCATGTAGGGTAACATTATGATATTGACCACTACGTTTATCCAAGGAAGCTTGCAACACCATTTCTATTTTATTTTATCTTTTAGATTTAACTAGCCATCAGTCATCCCAGTGAGAAGATGGCATATGAACCAGGAACCTGGATGATCATGTAACTGATGCTCACTGAACTTTATGATGAACAATGCCAGTTTTAAAGCTTTCAAAGGTTTTTTCTTTATCTCACTTTTTTTTTTCGGGTTCAAGGGGTTCAGTTCTACTCTCCTATGGCTCTGCCTATATGAGCCTAGTGGAACTGTGAGACTCCGGATAAAAAGCCTCCACCAATTGGCACATTATCTCGTGTTGAGGTAGTGAAGGAAAGCGAATATGACAAATGTATCCCTGGGAAATAAGCCTTTGATCACCGCACCGAGAGACAGAGAGTGAGAGAAAGGAGAAAGAGAAAGGAGGGGGGACCTAAAAAAAAAAAAAAAAAAGCTGAGGTTAGCCTAATTGAAATGCAAACCACCAAACAGACTGTAACCTCAATAAGGCTGCGAAATTTAAGGCCGTGATGAGAGAATGAACGGCTGGAGAGGAGAAATAAACTAAAAGAGAGAGGGAATAACTTTTCCCTTTCCAGCCCTTCATCAGCATATAGAGAGAGGTGGCTGGAGAGAGGAGGGAATGAAAGAAAGAGCAGAAATGTGGGAGAGAGATGGACATATTCAAATGTAGAACCACCGAATAGACAGCACGCTTATCAACAAATAGATTGAATACATGAACGAAGGGAAGATAAGAGGGAGGAAGAAAAGTAAAAGACAGAATGGGTCAGAGGCTGTAAGAGAAATATTACCACGTCCTCCGCGGACGATAACCCTCTCAACATTTAAACCAAGAGTTCAGTGATAGAGGGAAGTCAGGAGCTCAACACATCACTGGAATGCAGACTGTTGAAACACGACCTCACTAATGAAACTCAATTAAAAACAGCTCTGCTTAATATTTGAGCAGTCGCACTAAACGGTTGTTAAATAATTTGGAGTTCAATTACATATTTGATTCAATCGTTCGATTCAGTATGAATGTCATATTTTGTTTTAAGAAATTCTTTCAGAGCAGTAAATTGAAATACTCAAACTTTCACAACTGTTAAAAATGATTACAGAGAAGCTATTATGCTAATTTAGGCTCATACTTATATTTTGGGGTCCTCCTGCAGCATCCCTTTTTCACACTGTGTCATGAACGCTCCGTTTTAGCTAGAGAATAAGACATCTCGCCTCTGTTCAATCTCTGATGAGAGTTGCCCATGCCCATTCTTTAAAGGGCAGGATGTAGCTAGTCAGAGGCAGAGCAGGGCTGGTCGTGACGAGCAAGGTAGTGTGATCTAAAATAACGGTGCTCGCTTTTATATATAAATATATATATATATATATATATATATATTTATATACTGCCTGTTACATAGTGACGAACATAAGTTATGGAAGTAAAGGCTCAACTTTGGCGTTTTCCCTTCGCAGACCTTTTACATGCACAATACGAGAAGAAATACGACCTCTTTAAAAACACCTCCACTGGCCGGCCTCCCACAGCTTAAAATGAAATGTGCCATCCGACACTTAACGTGGTAAATGCACTCTGTTATGGAAGTTAATTTCAAACAGTGGTTCATAGTCAATTCATTATTTCATTCACTTTTTGTTATTCTATTCTACATGAATAGTTTGTGGTCGTTTGTCTTTCCTTCTTTTATGCAGAGTTTCTTTGTAATAAGTTGACCTGCTGTACAACAATCATTAACACGCCTGATCAATCATCTTAATGCGTCTGTAGCACAGAGTTATTTATGTTGAACTCTACCTGCAGTTGAATTACCTGTCTGCACCCTTCACTGGTTAAAAAATGTAGCCAGGTGAGCATGGAGACAAGCGGCAGAGAGGGAGGGAAAGGGAATTAGAGGGATGATGGTGGTCGTTAGCAGCACACGGGCTCTCTATACAGCAGGGCTGCTGTGAAAGAAAGAAAGAAAGAAAGAAAGAAAGACAGAAAGAAGGAATTGGCAACGTAGAAAAAGGTAAATTAATAATTCCCTGATGTTGTTTTTCACACTAACATTGTAATGATTCCTAAGAAAAGGCACTGCGTAAGAGACGCTGTTTTTATACTGGGTAGCAAGCCGCCAATCTGGCCGTCCTTTTTGCGGCGAGGTCCGTGGATTTAGACAGAAGGCGGTAAATTGGGGGTCTGTTCTGATCCGCCAATTTGACGCCTCGGAGGGTACACTTTTTTCCTCCTCCATAAATCCGAACTGTCGATGTGCCGGCAATTGTGTGAGATGGGCAGAGATGTCAATGACGTGCACTGTTGTGCTGGTTTTAAAACCAGGAAACAGCTGATCACAACAGTCAGTCCATCACTTCATCCGCGGACGTCAAAATGAGCAACTGGACAGCCGCTGAGATCCAGGAGATGCTAGCGTCTCCTCGGTCTCTGTAGCTGTCTTCGCTGTCCGCTTGTTGTTGTAGCAGCAAGCTACTAACGGTTGCTACTTTCAAATTAAAAGCCCCTCGCTTAGAACCCAGTACTAAACTCCAATGGGGTGCAGAGTAAAGCTCTTATTTGAGGACAAATTCGACTTGCTTCCTGTTAGCTGTCTGGTGCTAGAGGCAGCTAACGGAGGGGGCGAGGCGCCGCACCCATGACGACACCGTGGCCATTCATGATTATGCTGCATCCCGCCGGCCTTGAGCGGGCAGCTGCGTAGCAATTATGACTGATACTGGTATCACAGGGCTAAATATTCTACCGACGCATATGTTGTACGTCACTGTTCATGCCCAACTTCGTGCTTCACGTCACGTCACATGTTTACGCATGTTCACGCCTTCTTTTTTGAAAAGATGGAAAGAAGGAATATTACACCTCTCTTTCACATAGATAAGGCGGCAGATTGCAGCCTTTACCTGGCTGTATTTTGGTGTATTTACTATCTAAAAGGGGCTAGACATGTTGCATTTAACTTAGGTATCAGGAAGGTTATTGATTGTTAGTCGACTAAAACAGTTAAAACTGTGATATGTGCCTGTGATGTCACCACAATTAGAGACTTCTTTCATATTGCATTCAGTCGCTTTTATCCATCGTTAATATGAAAATGTTAATCAGTACAGCTTTACGAATACATAATCCAAACACCACGGGAAGAATCTCACTGTGTTTTAAATTTCTCAATTTTTGACAAGCTGAGATAAGCAATAAAGGAAAATGTCACCCAGGCGCAGCAGTGCAGCTCTTTCATGTCTTTCTAATCGTTTTTTGGAAAACAGTGCTGTGGCATAAGCAATATCAGAATGCTGTTTCACAGACAGCGCTAGGTGTGAATAATAGCGGGATGAATTCAAAGCCGCTTTTTGGTCTCTTCAGGGGAACTATTTATGATAATAAAAAGATAAAATAATACCAGCGTTATCCTTTAATATCCCCCAGGCCAGATTTGAATTCAAAACGAATACAAATCAGCCCTTTTAAGACTTTTGTTTTGAAAGTTAGCACGTCTAGCGTTGTGTGTCTGCGCACCTCATCTGAGATCAACACAACTTCGCTTGTCCTTTTGATAAAATCCCTCTAAAGTATTTTTGGAATCAGCTATTCTCCGTTCCCATCGCATTAAAATGTTTGTTTCCTCCCACCTTTCACGGGAATGACTGAGCAGTGATGAGCAGTCTGATGTAGACGTACAGATTGTTTCATTAATTATGAATACACCGAGCAACGAGCCCCCTTCGCTCTGTCGCCTCCGTGAATGTCTGTGTTTGGAAGGCAGAAGGTGTTACGGTTTGTGTTGGATCTCATCAGACAATCTGCACGGTGATGTAAAGTCAATGAATAATAAATGGCAGATGTTAGCGCCTGTCCCGGTTGTGCGTTCGCTGTGGCTTGCCGGGCTTTGACTGAGGTTCGGGCTGGAAGTGGAGAAGATAGTTTGTCCACGCTTTGATCTGTTTTAGATGAAGAACAACAGATGGGATGCAAATCAAAAGTTTGGGGTTTTGGGGAAAATCTAAAAAATGAGGGAGACTGGGAGAATTATTGAACTATTGGGATTCTGCATTTATATGCTGCTGCTGACTGAAGATCATGAGCTTTAATACAGAAAAGTGTCTGTTTGCAGCGTCTATTAACATTTGACCAAATCACTTTTAACCTACACCACCTTAGTCTCACCTCAACCAAACAGCTTTTGTTGCTTAATCCAGTTTGACAGCGTTTCAACATTTGTAAGAGTGACACCACTGGGATATTATAAGGGTCGTTTGCTGGACAATGGAGACTTCCGGACATGTTCAACAATGTTTGTGGGAACAAAATCAGGCATTTTAAGCCACAACAAGATGTTTTCCTAAACCTAACCTAAAGTGCTTTTTGTGGCCAAATACACAACATACACCATGAATTGAAAACTGAACCTGAAGAAAAGGTAAGTTGCAACATAAAGAGGTGTAAAGTTTGAACATGTCCGTGGGTTGCAGAAACGTACATTGCCAACATTTGCTCTAACGATTGGGTTGGTTACACAAACATAGCAAAACTGCAAAAAAAAAAAATGTTCTAAAACCTCAGATCATAATTGGGAAAAAACAATTTGTTTTAATAATGTATTTTCAAGGAGACAGGTTTGGTAAGTCTTTCAATATTTTAATCTCAAAGTTCCCCATCACATCTATCTAAAATAACGTGATACTGTAGGTGTTATGGTTAAATGTCATGATTGGTTCTCACCAAAATCTTCCTTGAGAATCAGTTAAACTTTCCCTCTAAATGCTTTATGCCCCAGGTTTGTAACTTTGACAGCAGAACAGAACGACAGTGTTTTACCTTATTCACACAAGAAAATAATGGGACTTTCATTTCCAGGATTGTAAAATGATTACCGGCATCGCTGTCGTAGAAACACACTGAATGAGAGACATCTTAGCGGTGCCGAGTCGAATTTTGCAGTATTACAAATTAACTATGAGAGTTTTTTTTTCCCCCTGGACCAGCTACAGTTGGCTTCCTGCCTGAACATGTCCTTATTCATCCAATCAGCTGGTCTATCAAGCAGCCACTTATAATAGCGACGGAGGTTGTTTCATTATTAAAGAGTAATTCATAGAATGGAAATGCAAATGGCCCGTAAGTTTCAGGTCAGCGCGGCACATGAACTATATCACATACTACACATCCGGCCAGACTGTAAGCTTGTTGCAGTGTGTCTGTTGCATTATTAAAACCCCCTTTTGCCGCCTGTTACTATCGCTGATACAGACGGCCCGGGGCTACAGTGTGTTTTAGAGCAGATGGAGAAGGGGAGCGAAGGAGGGAGGGAGGGAGGAAAAATGCAAACAAAAAATGCAGAAACACCAAAATCCCTCCGGGTCACATGGTCTACAAACAGAGGGTGGGGGGAAAAAAAAGGAAACCGAAAACGGTACAAAGAAAGGTAAGGTTAAAACTAGCTTCAGGCTCTATGTTAATGCTGGGAGGGATGGAGGGATGAAGAAGAGGTGGTAGAGGAAAGGGAGTGAAATGAAGGTTAAGAGGAAGTTGGAGGAGGAAAAAGAGAGAAAGGAAGAAAGAAGGAAGTGGAAGCAGCGCAGGCACGGAGCGCGAAAAGGGAGGGATGGAGGGAGAGGAAAACTGAAAGGGGCGAGATGAAGGGCAGGAGGAAAATAAAGGGGATAAAAGAGAAAAGAAACGAGCAATCGGCTTAGCTCGTATGTTCAGGGAGAGAGGGAGGGAGGGAGGGAGGGACGGAGGGAGAGATGTTGGTAATTGCTGCCGGTTCAGCCAAAGAGGCAGAGAGGGGAAGAAAGAAAACTGTGAGGAGGAAGGAAGGCTGGAGGCGAGCGTTCATGTTTAACCTGGCCTGGCGCATACTTCAATAAAGCAGCGTCTCTATCTGCCGGAGCCCAGGGCAACACTGTACATCACAGACTCAGGATAGAGATACAGTGTGAGCAGACAGTTGGGGAGCAGCAGCAGCAGCAGCAGCAGCGGTGGCGGCGGCAGCGTTCATCGAGCTGAATGGAGCAGCGCGGTGTAAAATGTTGTCTGTTTGCCTCTCCGGGGAATCTTTAAGTGCTCAGATTCAATCTGCTTCAAGCTGAGCTACTGGGAGTACACAACATACACTTAAAACACGACAGCGATGCATCCACAGGGCTGCAGCCGATGCTCGATATCGATTGGCGAGACATGGATAAACAAAGCCCAGCATTCTGTCATTAGAGGCTCTCGTGTTTGAGGGGTTTATGCTTTTTTTTCTCTCCTCTATTGTACTTTAAAACAAATCTTCGGGGGGGCGTTTGGCTGTTTGCAAGCGATTTGAGGACGTCGCCAGATGCTTCGCCAACTCGTGGGTATCTTTCACTATTAGAAAACAACTGACAGGTTACCTTTTGCGGCCCACAAGTTCTGCTTCGTGTGAGATAGTTTTCCTAACTTGTTTGCTTCCAATGGCAATTGCTTCCTTGGCGATGAACTCGAAAATGTGACATTTTCCAGAGCACTCTCAAGGATCTGTGCTCTGAAAAATGTCAGATTTAATTTGATCATTGGACGGCGCTCGGGGTGAGACCGATCTCTCAAAAGAAATAATAAGTCATAGTGCTGGATATTTCGATTGTGTGCTCAAAAATCTCAAATTTCATGTGTTTCCGCCAGAAAAGTTGTCAGCTGTCGGAGGAGTGACTCAACCTGTCGCTCCAATGAAACTAGCAGGTCCACCTTAAAGGTCAGTCCACCTTAAGTGACTCAGGGTTGAAGTTGGCTTTTATCTTGAGGAGTCGTAGCACTTATTCACCGACAAATAACCTCGACTGTACACACACACACTCACACACACTCACACACACACACAGAGCCATCCTATACCCAGAACCCCAATATGTACAAACACACATTATGAGTATTGGTCCCTGGTGCTCTGTTCTGTTGGTGGGTTCGGTAAATGGTTCAGTGACTGAGAGCTTCTTCACATAGCAGGATGTAATTAAAATTCCCCTGTGTGTGTCTGTGTGTGTGTGTGTGTGTGTGTGCGTGTGTGTGTGTGCGCGCTTGTGCTGCAACAGTGATTAAGACTGCAGCAGAAATAGAGCTTCTTATATGAATTGATTTTTATGCTACACTCTCCTCTTTCTTCCTCTCTCTCGTCCTCTTGTTCTCTCGAGCTGACTCCTACTCTTTCTTTATCTCTCCTTCCCCCAAAGCCTCCCCCCCTCCTCCCACCTCCCACCTCCCTCTCCTCCATTACTCCCCCAGATTTGTCTGTATCTCACTCTCCATCGCTCTTTTTTTTCTCACGCTTTACAATCCTGCTGACTGTATAAAAGCTGAGAAGTGGGCTTTATTTTTAACTTGGTTCTGAGCGGGCGGATGCTCGGTAAACTTGGACCGTTCCCATTCTTGTCTTAACGCTTCATTTTCTGATAAACCTAAAGCTCCACTCGGCTGACCCGATATCACGCCGATGGAAGGAGAACGCGGTGTCGGTCCGTCGTGTATTTTTCACACGTAGAAGAGGTGAAACGTGACTCTGACATGATATCCTCCCTCTGGTGTGACACTTGGCTCGGCACATTTGTGGCATGAACCGGCTCTGAGTGCCTGTTTGAAAAGCTGAATGAATCTGTGGATGATGCGTTTGCTCAGTGATGACTGAACAAATCTCTTTCTAGTGTGGTATGTGCCATGTTTTCTCCGGGTAAATAATCCGCAGTCAGCTACAGAAATAGTGAAATAAAGCCACTACAACAAATTTGAATTAAAGTACAGTGTTTAAAATGCTTATTTAGTGACATTTATAGGTACAACTTGCATAGAGTAAACCATAAATTGCGACTTCCCGCTGCTACTCTCTTCTGTTATTTTGATTTTACAAACTTCCTTTGGATGGCACAAACGTCACACTAGTTGCTTCATCCCAGGGACAAACATTCATCACCTGATGCGGTCAACAGTGATTAATCGATTAGCTGATCGGGATAAAAGCGATTGGCCACTGTTTTGATTAACCGTTAAAGTAGTTTTTCATTCATTCAAGTCTTTTTTTAAACCTTGAAAATCATCGAGGTACACAAACGTATAGCGAGTGAAACATTTAGTAGATCATATTCCTGAAATCTAGTGCTGATAGAAACACTGCCCCAGTACTTTTCCTACAAGCCAGATCTGTTTCTGTACAAAAATCTGTGTTTCTGT
The DNA here is from genome assembly GCF_900880675.1 of Sparus aurata. Lineage (NCBI taxonomy): Eukaryota > Metazoa > Chordata > Actinopteri > Spariformes > Sparidae > Sparus > Sparus aurata. The sequence continues at coordinate 6,420,273 of NC_044192.1, read as the reverse complement.
CTTGTATTTTAATGCAAAAATGGAAGACAGTGTTGCTTTCAGCGTCTCAAATACCGACATTTCCTTCTTTTCTTGTGTTTTTTATCACATAAAATTTAATGTTTTTGTGCGTTTCGAAAACCTAAAGATAATCAAAGACATCACACTGAACTTTGAGGAAAATAGAAAAGAGATAATTCCCTAAAAAGGGGCGTTCAGAGACTAACTTTTCACTCACAGATAGAACTTAAGCCGATGGCTATACCAATCATACTGCACCTAGACTAGCTAGCCCTGGGTTAACTGTCCATTGCAACACACAGCTAATGCTAACATTTGATTAATCTCTGCAGAAAATCATAAATACAGTATCATTTACCTGGTTCTGGACCTCAAAATCTCCAGTTTGTTCAATAATTCAATTTGATCTGATGTTGTGTGCCTGTTCAGCTAACTAGCCACCAACATCAATAAAAGAAAACAACGACTGAGAACCCCAAAAGTCTGGATATAAATGTAAATCAACTCACAGAAATTGCATTGTTTCACAAAAAATGTTAGCCCAACACCACAGCTGCTGTGTCAGCTGAAAGTTAGCACCACATGGACGAGTGGATCCATCATTAGACATAATAAAATACCCTCTGAAGCAGAAAACTGATTCGAAATAGTCCAATTATCAGGATACAATAAGACGGCATTAATCTAAAAACTGAAACAACAATCTAGACTAAAATGAGGCAATTACAAGATGTGGAGCTTTTACATAATTTCACGATTAAAGGCAGAACGAGATCCATTAAAGGCGCAGGATGGTTCGCTCACCTTCAGAAAAATAAAATACAGCATTAGATGGAAAATGAATCACACGAAAAACCGATGCTGCTCCTGTCATTTGGCAGGATTGTTCATTTGTTTGTGTCTTTTCCAGGTTGTTCTACGAGCTGCGAGCCTTTAATGGATCCAGCGCTGGAGCGATTCCATCTCTAAAATTACATTTAATTTTTTAGTCGCCGGCGTTGTTGTTATTGTTGATCCCATCATGTTGTTTGAACAGCTTTCATTTTCAGCTCTGGATCGCCGTGGTTTTTTTTCTGCTGACTGTGCCTTTGTTAGCTGCGAGCCATAATGGAGTCGGCAGTGCAAAACATCCCTGTTTTTACTAAACGTATCACCTGTCTGACGAGCTGCTGCTGCTGAACTGCGCTGTAGAAAATGTTTGTAATTTGTTTATTGGACATCTGATACGCTCTCCGAGTTCTGTCGAGTTGACGAGCCGCTGCTAATAACAGAGTGCACTACTTCTCTTTTATAGGAGCTAATTGCTTACTCAGAAGATGTTACTGACTTTAAATGGTGAGATACTGATAACATTAGTCCGTACTGATGGTTTTCTCTTTCCTCATAATCCTCAAAATCTCTGTCTTTGTCACAGTTTTTCATGCCAAAGTGGAAGACAGTGTTGTTTTCAGCATCTCAAATACGGACATTTCTCACTTCTTTTCATCTTTTATCAGAGTAGATTAAGTGTCTCTTTTCGTGTGTTGAAAATCCTCAAGATATTCAAAGACATCACCTTGAACTTTGAAGAAAATAGAGAACAGATAATTCTCTAAAAAGGTAATGTTAGTCTGTTCTGATGGTTTTCTCTCTCCTCATTGACCTGCACATATTTCCGTGTGGATTCTAACATTAGTGGTCCACCAAAATATCGATACTACAATATATCGCGATATTTCGTCTTGAGGTACGTTATCGATACACTGGCGCCAAATATCGATATTTGATAATATTTCAATTGCAGTCAGTTTTACTTGGCTGTCATTCATGTGTAATTGATTGACAATGTTTTGTATGTTGTATGTATCGTGGATGAAATTTATTGCAATGTATCGATTATCGCAGAATCGCTGTATCGTGATATTATCGTTATCGCGAGCAAAATATTGTGATTGCGTCGAATCGCGAGGTACTTGGTGATACCCAGCCTTAACTAATATCAGTTCACATTCCCACGAGTATATTTATGCTTTATCTGGCAACTAGAATGTTTGATAATGAACATTTTCACGTAGCTAGATAATCATATAATAATTGTTTTTTAAAATAAAAGGGACTGTACTAAAGTTAGCATGCTAAGCAGCTAGCCCTCTGTCCTGGCGCCACTTTGTACCGCAAACTGAATAAACTCACAAAAAGTTAAATAAGGGGGATATTTTTACACCTGTTTTCCTCACTGAATGAAGCGACGCCTGCGAGCTAGTTCAGGCAGTCAACTCGAGCTTCACTGCCATATACACACGTGATATGCTTCTCTCCACAGACCATCCCACAAACGCACCCTCTCTATTGAGCGGGTTATTTAAACGCATGAATTTCGCTTCTCTCCCTCTGGCTCGTCAATGCTGCTGTTGCTCTGCACAAGCATCACCGCCCGCTCTTTCAGCCCACCACCACCCCAGCATCCACCTGCAGGCTCTGTCTAGGGGGAAATACCTCTATCATCACTCCCCAATATCTCATGTAAACATATCCGCGGGGAGCGGTGAGGTCAGAGCCTAGACGCCAAAACAAATCTAACAATGTTCTGCTTCTAATAAACATTTCAAACGTGAGTTGTCTGACTGAAATAGAAAAGTGCACCTTCAGATTTATATTTTCCCTCTTTTGCCAAACTAAGACGAAAACACACTGACCCAGTTTCCCAGCAGCAAACTGTATCGGCCTGTCACTGATTCCACAGGGGAGGGTGCTCCCAGTTTGCCGATTCATATTTACATTTCTCACGAGAGTTTGATTGATGGCGGCTGTCTCCCTCTTCATCACGTAGGAAACAAAGTGTGGACGGCGGGCCTGCCGGGCCGCTCCGCTCCGTCCATCAGTCGGGTAACGAGGAGACAGCGGACAGCCTCAGGGTTTAATTCATGGTTGAGGGGGGCTCAGGGTCCGAGGTCGACTTCATTACCCCGGCTAGAATATCGTGGGAAAAACAGGAAACACGCTGCGGCAACTAGAGTTACATGTGGTGAGACTTTTGACTCCCTCACGACTTAATTTAATCAACGTCACACCTTTCAGTAGGTCTGAGCTCACTTTGTTTCGATTTAAGTATATTTTTTATAAGCACTCCTGCAGACGCCGCTCGCTTCAGTCGTTTGAAAACAAACAAGATGGTCGGTTTGCTGTTGCGGTCCACAAACAGCGCCTGACGATCCGTCTTCTCTCTGCATCCGTCACAGCTCTGAACATGAGCTCTCTCACTGTCACACCCTCCTTCCCACAAATTAATTTCCTCCATCACGGAGACTTTGATTCATTTAATTTCCTTTTCAATTTCAGCCCATGCGCGTTTGTGTTTGACCGTTTCTCTCGATGATTGATACACTGGTACACATCGCGCGGTGAGTCGTTCATCTCGGCTCTTCTCTGTGTTCGGTTCCTCTTTGTCTTTGTGTCTTTGGTTGTTTGAAGACGCGTGTCTGTAGTTTGTAAAATCCCTCCTCAAGGTTTGTTGCTTTGCACAAATCAGAACTTTTTCTTCGTCATTACATTTAATTTTTTTAGTCCCAAGGGAAAAGTCATTTCAAGTAGAGGATTGCATTTAAATGCTTCATTTGAAATGTACTTCGTTTACATGGAAGTAAGATAAAAGGAGCGGTGCAGTAAATACAAAGTGAGGGAAAATGTTCCTTTCGCAGAACATTCATACGATTTTATTGCGAATCTTTAGACCTCGGGTAAAGACATAATTTTGAAGCGTGCCACACATTCTGCACTTCAACTTTTTAGGAACAAATGGAGGGAAATTGCTTTCCACGGTCGGAGGACTTGTTTTTTTTACTGTTTCTGTCCCTGGGGTCCAAACTGAATTAGACAGAGGAGCTTTCAGGCCCGGTGCTCGTCTCTGGTTAACTCTTTTGGAAAAGGACTTTTAAATTGAAAAGGCTAAACTTTCTGTCACTCCATCCATCATTCTGTTGTTTTATTTTTTCCTAATCTCCTAGACTTTTTTTTTTTAAATCGATTTGATGGCAGTTTTCATACTATTGACATCGTTCCTCAAAACAGCAGTGAGCGGCTCAATTCCCTGTGTTCCCTCTTCCAATGTGGAACTTCCTTTTTTCTTTATAATGGGTTTTTATTTGTCTTTTCTTCATCCTGTAAATAGAAAACATTACTATCATGCTTTTAAATATGTATATTTGTTCCAACTTAAACTTGAATGTTCTTATTTTTAATCCTGTGTGCAGCACTCTGCTGGTTTGGTCCGTTCTTCCGTTGAAGAATCTTGCGGTGATATATTTGTGCTGGCTGCAGTCCTCAGCGATCTTCAGGCTCTGTCTCTATCACTGACAGTGACTGAGTGCCTCGACACTGCTCGGGCCTCTGATGGAGCACACTGACTGCTTTTGTGAATGAAACTCTGTGTGTGTGTGTGTGCTTGTGTGCTTGTGTGTGTGCGTGCGTGTGTGTGGGCACCAAAGGCATTGGAGGAAATTGAGAGGAAAGAAGGATGGAGAGAGGTGAGAGAAAAATAACTTATTGGTTTTCTCAACAAAATTGGAAACTGTGAATGGAGAGAGAGAGAGTGTGTGTGTGTGTGTGTGTGAGAGAGAGAGGTGCATTCAGAGATAAAAGAAGACACGCAAGATACACAAAGAAATACAGAAAATCTGTTTTTTTTTTGTGTTCCCTGCTGTCATTTCAATTCCATGTTCTTCTCTTCTGCAACAAAAATAGCAACATGTTTGTGTGTAATGTGTGTTTTGGTGCCTGTCATCATTAGATTGCATCAAGTAGCGTCAATGCAAAGTGAAAACATCGATTCATATCGCCACCATCGTTAAGATATCGCCCTGCGTTCACGCTGCTAAAACAGCATGGTTAGTGTGGCCTGATCACCTCTGAATGTGAGTGAACCTTGACGCTCCTCCGCCCTTTATTCATTTGTATTTGTCCCACTCATTAACACGCATGCCTTATAGGAAAATAAACATACACAGCAGTGCTGATAAGACGCTCATCAGTAACCTTTGTCTTTCTCTCCGGCTCACTTTGATTCCTAAAAACGAAAAACGTGACGGAGGCAAAACTGACCGCTGGGAGATTTATGTGTGTGGCTCTATCAGGATAGCCCGTCCTGTTCACAATAACTGTTAGTTGTCCTTCTGCTATTCATATTCCTTATGTCAATGGTCATACCTGTTCCTGCTATCTGACGGAAAGCAGATACATATTCCCCTCCGCCGTCCAAGTACCTGCAATACTGATACTGGCTAATGGAGTGGAAAGCTTCCTGTGCACTAAGAGCCTCTCTGCAGGTTAATGAGCTGTGTGTGTGCGTGTGTGTGTGTGTGTGTGTGTATGGGACAGGACCAGTTAAACTCCATCATCGGCGGTTTAATAGGAATAAATTAAGATAAGAACAGCCCATTGTCTTTCCGTATGCATTATGCTATATATGTGTGCTGCTGCTGCTTTTAGCTATAGTGCAGAGAGGCGAGAGGAGGAGGAGGAGGAAGAGGAAGAGGAGGAGGAGGAGGTGGGTGAGGCATGAAGAGGAAGCCGACACCAAGGCTAGCTTTAAAGAAAGCTCACAACACTGTGAACCATGCGCGGAGATATACGTCTGTATATCCCCAACTGATTTTTTTTAGAATTTGAATTTCTGCCCGTTCAGGTCGTCGTGCAGTTTGTGCAGCTCCGTGGTCCGATCTTGCACATGGCTGCCGTTCAAACTGCAGCGAGCTTACTTGAATGTGACTGGAGTAGTGTTTTACATGCCGTGCCCTTAAACTGCAGTCTCGACTGAGACTGTGCTGTAAGAGACCATATTGTTGGCATCTTGCAGCCATCTGTGGCTCCATATTTTCCTTTTTTTTTTTTACATTTCTTACAGCCTAGTAGAATTGCAAGAGTGATGCTTTCCCTCTCTGTCCCTCTCTCTCTCTATTAGAAAGACTATTCTTGTAAAGTTTGTCACTTTCTGCGCCTATTCCCCGTTTCATTCTGCTATCCGTGTGTGCTGTTTTCGGAACCCCATCGCTAGATGAAACAACACCAACATCCATCGAGCTGGCAATCTTCTGAAACTGTGCAAGTCACTCTAAAACTAACTTTGTTGCTAACAGCACAAACATAAACCAGCTAGCAGCTGGTAGCTTTTCCTCTGCAGGGATTTAGCATCTCAAATCCAACTAATTCACTTTGCAAGCCTGCCTCTAACCTAACCCTTCCCCGCGATCTAAAAAAGTGTCGATACAAAAATGTCTCAATGAACTCCAAATGGCCTGAAACACGCTCCTAAACACTTTCAGGAGGAATAATTTTTGCTCCGAACTTTATCAAAGTTCATCTCAAATACCTCTAATTCACTTTGCAAGCCTGCCTCTGATCTGACACCACCCCAGGATCCAAGAAAGTGCAAATCCAAATATGTCCCAATCAGTTTGAAATAACCTGAAACATGCTCCTAAACACTTTCTGGAGGAATAATTTTTGCACCAAAACTTTGTCACATTTCATATCAAATCCATGTTTCTTCTAATTCATGTTGCAAGCCTGCCTCTAACCTAACCCTTCCCCACCAACTAAAGAAGTGTCAATACAAATATGTCCCAATCAACTCGTAATGGACTGAAACATGCTCCTAAACACTTTCTGGAGGAATAATTTTTGCTCCAAAACTTTATCAAAGTTCATCTCAAATACTTCTAATTCACTTTGCAAGCCTGCCTCTGATCTGACACCACCCCAAGATCCCAAAAGTGCCTGAAACGTGCTCTCAAACACTTTATGGAGGAATAATCTTTGCACCGAAACTTCACATCACCGAAACTTCACATCACTTCACTATCACATTTAATATCAAATCCATGTTTCAACTAATTCATGTTGTAAGCCTGCCTCTAACCTAACCGTTCCCCAAGGTCCCGGGCTCACCTCCCCACCTGCAGCCGAAGCTTCCCCCGACACTATTTTACAGGGGCGTGGTAGCTGCATCCCTGGTTAAACGCTGCCTGGGATGATTGGGATTGGTTTAAAGACATGCAAGCAAACAGCTGTGAGCTTCACTGAGGACGTTCTTTGAATGCACTCGATCGGGCTCGCCAGTGGACATGCTCATGATCAGCGTGATCACAGTGTGGCTGCTCAACTGATCTGTACGCTGTGAGCATCACAGTGAAAAGGGGCAAAAAGTTGTGCTCATGCATAAAGATCAGTTCAAACACCTGATGTGAGTTAACACAAGATGTTACTTCTAAATTCAACCCTGAAAAAAATCTCTATATTGCAAAGTGTGTCACCAATGCAACCTTTTTTTAAATGCCAAACAAAAGATCTGCAAGTTGTTCGAGAATGTAGGAATTATAAAATGTTCCATATATGAGTGTCTCTGTCTTGAAATTTAAGTGACTGAGCGAGTAGGATTGACAGCCGAGAGAGTTGACTTCTGCAGGATACTCTCATGAAAAAGAGAAAAAATAATCTGCTTTAGAAACAAGTGAAATGTTATTATCCCACAGGCACTTTGACTCGCAGCAGGGTGATTTCCTCCCCAAAAAAAAAAGTCTCACAACAGGCGAAACTACACGTGTGAAATTTTCTCTGTCCGACGCCTTTATTGATAAAACCGTAATTTAAACCTCGGCGCAGGCTGAAGGCCCGCTGCTCGACAATTTTTCCTTCTCGGCCCGTTGATTTCCTTGGATTTCAGCCAAGGTAACCCTCTGAAACATGCCATGAATCCACTGTCCACATCCTCCTCTCTGAGGCAGCTTCCTCTGAGTGATAAAGGGAATGGGAAGTCATTAGAGTCTGCTCAGGAGGACTGTCTGTGTCAGCCAAGTTCACGGGGAGTAAATGCAATGATAATTGTGTCAAATAATGTAATCACGTTGAGATTTGACGAGGCCTGAACGTCTGTAATGGTTGTTGAAGTGATAAGTTGAGGTTACAGATTTGTGTTTGTGCGCTTTGTGTGCAAGAAAAGGAATCAGAGTGATACTGCCATGTGTGTGTGTGTCTTTAATCAGTTTGTTTTTAAAATGTCTGTGTTGTGGATTCGCTCGTCATTTTTACATTTTTGTGTCTGTGCTCATGGCAACTGTGTGCGTGTGTGCGTTGATCTGTTTAAGTAGCTCTGGTCCATTAGCGAAGGCTGCTGCCGTAAACAGCTGTGTGTTTTGGTCTCAGGTGGAGGGCGCAGTGGTTGCCAGGCTCTCCATCAAACCCCAGGGAAACCAGGTTCTTTATATGGAGTCTATGTGCCTCTCTCTCTCTCTCTCTGTCAGGCCTATCTATTTATCTCTCTTCATCTTTAAAGTCCCTTGGCTTCAGGAACTCTTCCCCTCCATTTTATGGCTTTAATTTAAATGAAACATTAAAGGTTACTTCATCTCGAGATTGTGTGCCTGAATCCTCACCATAAAGCAGGAACAGGCAACTTTTCAGCTTCCCTCCATCACAGCGTTTCCCTGTGGAATTACTTTTGGGGCCTTAGCAAACATGGCAACTAGGGGTGTGCCAAAATATCGATACTGCGATATATTGCGATATTTCATCTTGAGGTACGTTATCGATACACTGGCGCCAAATATCGATATTTGAAAATGTAAAAAAAAAACAATAATAATATTTATTTTTTTTTGGCCCACCACCACCACCCCTCTTTGGAGGACAACTTTATCTTCATTCAAACATAGGTATACAACCAAATGAAATTTAAAAAATGGTTTAAGCAGCTCTGAAACCCACACATATCGATATTTAATGATAGTTGTAGTCAGTGTGTTAAGAAGAGTCACTGTGCAATATACTCTTTGTTTACTTGGCTGTCATTAATGTGAAATTGATTGACAATGTTTTGTAATTCCTGTGAAATGGATTCAGTGCAGTAAATTCTGAATTTCTTCAGTGACACAGATATCGTGATGATTCGTGGATGAAATTTCTGGAAATATATCGATTATCGCAGAATCGCTGTATCGTGATTTTATCGTTATCGTGGGCAAAATATCGCGATAGTATCGTATCGCGAGCTACCTAGTGATACCCAGCCCTAATGGCTACCGCAGCCTGGCTTCTGTCCAGAGCCAAAAAACAACATTAAGAATCCCAGTTTGACCCAGAAACCCTGATGTCAGTGTTATGAAACGCGGGAGTAAAACACTTTGTTGTATTAATAAGTCAGCAGGTTTCGTTTCTGATCTTGTAGACAGAATGGCGGTTCTGAACCATCTCAAGTCACGGTGCTGAGACGAAACACATCTTAACGAGGTTCCCTCTTGTTGTACCTCAGTCTTCTTCTGCAGTGTAGAGCTTCCACAGTTGTTCCATTTCGTTTCAATTTTGTTTCGACGCCTCTTCAACTCTAATTCTTCTGGGAAAAGACACAGAATTGCAATTACTGGCAGCAACGCTTGTTTAGAAACCAATCTGTACCAAGATGGTGTCATTTTTTTCTACGCTGATGACGCTGTGCAACCAATATTTACCTCGGAGCGATACACTAAAGCAAGAAAGTCTATTGTTTATTGCCAGATTAACATAAATAATTGTTGCTATAATCTTTGTGGTCTCATCCTCAACCCAGACTGTCATTAAGAGCGATATTAAGCCAGGGATATGAATGCATAGACGATAATACAGATGATGAATACTGAATGAGATGTTTTATTTGTTGTTGTATGTAAGTGGACGACTCTCTGGTGAATCGGTGCTGCTGCCGTCTGAGTCGGACTCCAAATGAAATGCTGTAACAAGTCGTGAAGAGAATGGCGAGCGGGATCGGGAGTTACTGTTACAAACTCTAAATTGAACATGTCCCCCTGTTGTAAACCGTTTTCTATCTAGACCGCGATTCTCTTATGTTGCTCTTAGAACTGAGTTGGGTTCTGAACCCAACGAATCTCCGACTCATCCCTTAACTTACAACATGGACTCCTAAAAGTAGTCTACCTTCTGACACGTAGTCAGGTGCGTACTGACTCGGGAAGACTTTAACAGCTAAAGGTGGTGTAGTGAGAAGGGAGGATGATGGAATAACTGTGAATTCTTGATTCTTTCATTTCCATCTACCTGCCTTTTCCTGTGTTTAAAGAATATTAGAAAGAAACGTGTGACGGCTTATTTTCTGAAAATATCCACTTTAAAAACAGTCAGCTCTCATTGTCATTGAAACAGCAGAACAGGGAGAGTCGGAGGTGTTAAAACGCTGGGAGCTGGCCTCACTTGTATTAGTCTTTATCCAGGGACGTGATCGCTCTTTGCGGGTGTTTTGTTCCCCCCAAAAGTACAGTCGAAAACATGTCATGCGTCCTCCTTTTATGAGCCGTGTAAACAGATCAGTCTCTTGTTATTTCCTGTTTATTTATTTCTGCTGCTCGAGGAATACATCAGTGCGTGGGCCACCCCTCCGTATCACCGATTCATATCAATAAGCCTACATTAATTTCCTGTCATGAGAACCATAACTCGTAGTAGCACTGCATCTCGCACGTCAAACGCCTGTAGTTTGTGATTTTCTTCACTTTCCCAAAGATCGAAGGAAGGTAAAACAGCAGATCTGTGTCTCTAGATCATCTGCAGGGATGAAAATGGTCAACTGTTGATGAACGTGGACAGTGAATGTGTGTTTGTTTATAGCAAAACACTCGCCAAAATGCAACCTAGGCTTTTTTTTGTGCGATATCTCACGTGACTTTTCCAGCCTTTTATTTTAGTATTGTTTCTTATATGAGGCTCCTTTTTCAACTTCAAGGTCAATATTGTTTTTCGCTAACAACAAAACAACAAATTGTCCGTGCATTTATATGGAACTAAGCTTTAGGAGCGTTCCACCTTAACTGTCCTCCAGGTTACGTCACATTCTGAGATCGACACTTCTCCACTGGCAGGAAGGCGGAGAGCGGAACAAGCTACTGCTAACATGAGTTGTTCAAAAACCTTCTTTTTAGTAAACTCTGTGTACACAAACAATGTTCTCAATGCTCGTGTTCATGTGTAGAGACCCTGGTGATACTACGAGCAAAGTTTCATGTTGTGTCGAGCCTTCTTACTGTTTTAAAAATAGCGATTTTGATGCTATGGTAAAAGTGCCCGTAGCACTCCCATTGAAAATGAGTTTGACCTGAAAACGAAAATACGGTAAATCTTAAAAGTGCCTGTTTCATCGTAATTATGCTTTTACACGAAGGTTTTACTCGGGTACATTCACAAAAAAAGCCTAAGTTGCATTTTGGCGAGAGTTTCGCTTTAAGGATGTAAATGACGTGTGCCGAGTGTGGCCGTAGATTAAAGCGAGTTGGGAACGTTTTTTGCTGAGAATGAACATGTGTTTACTGTAAAACGCCTGCTTTTTGAATGGAGTTTGGTTTATCAGTCCATCAAATCGAAGGACCACCAGGAGCAGAGGGTGTTTTAATGGTAAGAAATCATATAAATTGAGCTGACGTGCCTTCTAATGATGAACCTTGTAAACAGCATGAAGTAACATAGGAAGTAGGACTAAAACCCACTTCCTACAAATGATTTTCAATATTATAGTAGGGCTTAGGTCAACAAAAAACATAATTTTTTTATGATAACTGACTTACACTGGGAGGGTTTCTCTTCTATATGCCCTCAGGAAGGTGGGCCAGGAATTAAACAACATCATGACAATTGTTGTTGTCTGCTCACTTATGATTGATTAACCAATTACAGTAGCTGGTAGGTTCGAATGGATTAGAAGGGACATAGTAGAAGAGACAAGAGACATAGTTGGTCCCCCCCACAATGTCTGACTGAAGATTTTATCCTTTTCTTTATCGCAAAAACAGCTTGAAATTATAAGAAACTTGAACAGATAATCTTGAAAATATCTGGAATGACTGAGTAGAATGATGTGAGATGAGAAGTTCAGTAAAAAGGAAAGAAATAATGTCTGTCTCTCCATCAGTAACAGGTACAAATAACCACCAACTGCAGTTGGGGTTCTTGATGCCCTGTTTGGTAATGTTTTATGTTAATGTTCTGACTCCCTCTGGGTATCGGGTCACACGGAGGAGCCTCCCTGGAGAGGAAGAAGAAAACAGAATACAGCTCCTCAGACAGATCTACATCCTGCTGTGATAGTATGGCTGCTGTCGCTGTGGTAATGTTAGCAGTAACAGCATGAATAGGCGAGTCAGAGAAAGAGAAGGAAGCACATTTTCATCGCCACAAGAGGGCACCACCTCCACAGCATATGTGAGGAGGGAGAAGGCAGAAGTGGAGGCGAGAGGTGAAGGAACGAGGGGGAGAGGATGAGAAGAGGTGTGGGAGTCCAAATCCGGCGGGACGGGACAGAAGAGGTAAAGAAGGGAAGGAGGAAGAGTGATGAGGACGGGAGAGGAGAGGCCGATGAAGATGGAGGACAGGGAAGGGGAGGTTAGGAAGTGGGGGAGGCATAATGATGAGAGGGGAAAGAGAGGGGGAGGAAATAAAGAGATGATGAAGAAATGAGAAAGGAGAGGTGAGAGAGACGGGACGGCGACAAGCAAATGAGATGTATTAAGCAGAAAGAAAGGAATAGATTTGTCCTACTTACTGTGAATAATCTTTCTGCTTCTTTGGATTATTACTCATATTTATTCTGACTGCTGTGAATATATTTTACCTACTTATCATGCTGCGCCAGCTCAGGACCGGATGCATCGACGCAAACACGCACAAACACGTATCTGTACTTCTACTCGTGGTGACCTTCACATGAATCATTTTTTTCAATGTCTCCTAAGGAATCAGCATCATCTCTCCCCGGAGTCCGTCCCGTACAGCCAACATGTTCTACATCAACATGAGATGCACCACGTGATCCAACCGACTGGATGCTGTCCTGACTTTATTTTACAAAACGTTCACACTTTGAAAAGTGAAGTGCCCGCTGTTTCTTTTTCTTTTTTTTTTTAAAATGGTTTCACTCGCAAAGAATAAAATTCAAATTTGTCCTCAAAAAGTTGGAAGTACAAGACCAAAGACACACCACACACACACACACACACACACACACACACACACACAACACACACTGCATGCGCTCGGCTATGTAATGAATTTAAATTTGATCGTCAGTGTGCAATGAATTACACAACAGACAATGCGATTAGCAGCAGACTGAACTGTTTTGCATTAGTTTATGCGTGTGTGTGTGTGTGTGTGTGTGTGTGTGTGTTACAGCACTCTCTCCCTCCTCCTCCATCTCTCTGTTTCCTCCTTTTGTGTCTGCTTTTCTTTTCTTTTTCTACGAAAAACCATTTGTGACATTTTCATTACAGCGTTCTCGACACTCTCTCCACCTCCTCCGCCCTCTTCCATTATTATTTTCCCACCTGTTTTTATTATTTTCTGTCTGTTTCCTGTTTGTAGACGGGACACATCTCCCCCTTCGGGTGCGTGTCTCCATTCAAAGATGCCATCTTCCATTCACCGGTCAGCTGTCACTTTCAGCCGGGCGCTGCTGTCCTCACACGCGGTTTTTCTCTTTTTTTATTTAGCGACTGGTACGTAAGAAAAGTAGGATGATAAACTGAAGGGATTTAAGTGTTTGGTAATGCGTCTGTATTATGGTAATCCTGCAGTGATGTGTCGCACATTGTGGAATTGAGCTCGCTGCTTTCTTTTCTCCTCTTGTCTCAACCAAACGCCCACTAAGTTCCATCGACAGTCAGGCCACGTTTTTGAATAATAGATGTTTTTTTTTTTCCTACTGTGCTCAACTCAAACTGCAGCTTTTTTGTTAAGGAACAGTTGATAGAACAGACTTTCATGTCTGGACAGACAGAGGGGAGCAGCTCGCCTGGCTCGGCCAAGAAGTATGAAGATGTACATATCAGCTCCCTGCTCTCTGCGGCGCTCTCTTTATCGTGAAGCTCACTAATCGACGTCCGCGAGAGCATTTTCATTTTCTGCTACTTCATACCTTCGCTTCACTACATTTTGGAGGCAAACATTGTACTTTTACTTTACGCGACTGGATGTTTTATCAGAGCCAAAGCAGCTCAGCTTTCAAATCATTTGTTTTATCTGCAAGTGGATTAAAAAAATCTTAATGTTTGATCCAGTGGCGGTTCTAGACCAGTTTTAATAGGGGGGCCAGATTGGGGTCGGCTTTTTTGTTGGGGGTCACATAAATCCCTCATTCAGACAAAGCAGGGTTTACAATGTCAGCAATTTTGATTGGGTAGTAAACTGCTGAGACACTTTATTTCTGCCTTTCCCTTCAAAACAAAATCTTTGCGAGAAATCTGTCATTGTATTATTGATGCAGCTCCCTGTCGGGGGGACCACAGGGGGGTCCAGACTTGGAGTTACGGGGGCACTGGCCCCTGTTGGCCCTCCCCCTTAGAACCGCCCCTGGTTTGATCTGATAATCGAGCAGGCTGTGTACAGTATGTCAACTTTTACTTGGAATTTTGAAACTTGAGTACATTTATAGCCAAAATAATAATAATTTTGATACTTATGTAGACTTTACTTTTACTCAAGTGTGACTTTGGATACATGACTTGTGGTTTAACAGTTAGTTGCATCGAACAGTTCCTCCTTCATCCAATTCACTCTATTGTACGAAATTGTGGATTTCCCAAACATATCAAACAATTCCATTCATGCAAACGTTACATTTGCTGCGGCTGTAACACAATCGCAGCTTCTCAGAGTGCGCTGACTTGGATTATGAAGCTGCTCCAGCTTCCTGCTGCCTTCCAGTTTGTACCACTCACACTCAGTTTGTATTAACATTTCAAAAAAAAAATTAAAATTAAGGACTGAAATGAAAGTTAACTGCATGACCACTAGGGCGTGCTGTCCTACTGGTGAGAAACAACTCCGTACCGTCTCACTAATATGAATGTATCCTCTGTGTGTGTGTCACACTTCTTCAACTGGAGAGAAATGTAACACTCTCTTAGCAGCCGAGGGTGTTTAAGAATTGATGAGGACTTCAGACAGGTGGCTAAGTACCTGCCAAAGTGACGGGTGGAGCAGACTGAAGCACAAAAACACATAAAAAAAATGTTCAAGAAATCGACTTAATTCTGGTCATAAATCAGCGTCAAACTTAGCATTCACTTCTCCTTCTAACGGGTAAAAAGAAGATAGCAACAAACAGAAAAGAAGGAGATTTGAATCCAAGTCCATGTTTTATTCATATCATGATACAATGTCAGGTTTGTGCAGGTGGCTGGTGTCCTCAGCTTTAGACTTCTGCTAAACACAAAGTGATAAATTATATTGTTCAGTAGTGTCACATCCACAGAGACAGACACACAAAGGACAAGAGATGAATTAAGGATGTCAGCTCTCATGTTGACTCAAATCACCAATTTCATGTCTGAAATCATATTATCATACTTTGAAATCTGGCTGCTCATACCAAGCCTTCAACCACCTCATTATTAGTCTCCTGCTCTGCTTTATATTCCTTCCCATGCATGGAAAAAGAAAACCAGGTCACAACTCAGATTCGACCTCATATGACTGATAGCTGTGAAATGTCTAAAGTCTCTAAGTCTCCACAGGAGGAAACGTCTCAGCTGTCCCACTGTGGGTCTGATGTGAAATCCCAGCCAGAATGTTTTTTGGTTAAATGGAGCTTCCCTCAACCCCAAAATGTTATACCAGTCTGGTTCGGTAATGTTGTTTCCAGCTCAGAAAAGCTCTACGGGGGTAAACAGTCTGACTTTACACTACGGGCTTGCTGCGAAAAACTTCAGAAATGATACGAGAGGAGTCAGAAAAAAGTGTTTCCCAAGTTCATGAACTGTTTTCAACTCTCTAAACTAAAGTGGTTGAATTGAATTAAGAACATTTGCCAAAATACTTTTCCAGAGTATTTAAATTTTCTGCTACGTTTTGGAGGGAAATGTTGTAATTTTATTTTTTTATTCAACTACATTCGGTAGTTGCATGTCACCAGAGTAGCCACTAAATGCTGCTAACTATAGCTAGTTCAGAATCAGAATCAGAATCAGAAATCCTTTAACGTCCCGCAGACGGGGAAATTTGTTTGTCGCAGCAGCGTCAGAATGTTACAAGAACAGAGCAATAGCAAAATAGACACTAGACAATATAATTAAAAAGGGAGGAAAATAGAATCAAATCGACGTATAGACATATTTACATGGTATAGTTTAGGAAGCTAGTTAGCTCAGTTAGCAGCGCAGCTAGTGGTTGGGACGACTGGTTGACTGGGACGAACCAGGGTTAGCTGTTTAGCATGCTAACTTTGAGAGCTTACTTTTTAGGGGGATCATTTTAGATACATTTTTAACGTTTTCAACTAAGTTTCTTTAATTTTGCCCCTTTAAGCTACCCAGCAGTACATAAAGTAAGTGAAAAAACCTCCGTCTTCACCTGCTGTAACATTAAGTGACAAATGCATTTATAGCTCAAGAATAATTATAGGTAATACTTTTATTATTTTCATTCTAAAACTTTTGTCTTTATCTAAGACCTAACTTTTATTTAAGTCATGCAGTTTAAGGCCAGCCAGTTACGCCAGTTCAAGTCCAACATGTTCCAACATTTGCAAGTGAGAAACTACTGTATATTTTTATTTATTTTATTACCATGGGGTCAACATTTGTAAGATTTAAACTGTTTTTGTCGAAACATCTCCAGCTGTCATTGTGGTGACAAAAACTGGTATTTATTAAAGAGACCTCGGACGTCTCCTGCCATGTTTATAGCAGTCAAAACAGGTATTACTGTACATGCCAAAACTTCATGTTTTCCTAAACCTAACCAAGAGTTTTTTGTGCCTAAACCTAACCAGAGCGTAAGCACAGCGTTGTCACATAAGAAAAGCTGCAACAAATAAAGTGTAAAGTTTAAAAATATCAGTAGTTTTGTACTTTGCCAACATCTATTATGGCAAGTGGGTTGCTACAGTCACCTGAAGACATAATTATGAATAATATATTTCAATTCTGCCAATATCATATATTCAATGCATGCCTCTAATGCCCACTAAATCCCCCAAGATCTGAGTACTTCCTCCACCACTGCTAAATTGGAGGATATTCCAGAGATTCCTGGACCAGCGGGAATTCTGGATTCAACCCCACATGGACCGAAGTAATCACCACTCGGTAGGAAGCCTAGTCGAAAGCCAGGCAAAGCACTAGCTCTGACAAGCAGAGGCTCGAGTGGTGAGGGCGAACGGAGGAGTGTTGGAGCGAGTATTTGTATGTGTGTGTGTGTGTGTGTGTGTGTGTGTGTGTGTGTGTGTGTGTGTGTGTGCATACGAGTGGTGGAACTCTCAAGGGAGGCGAGGCGAGCCAAGACCTGGTGTGTGATCATCATCGCCACGGGACAGCGAGACGAGCGCACGGCTTATTAAGGGAATCGCCACAGGAGGGCGAGTCGATCACAGAGCCAGTTGGAGTTTCCTCAAAGCAGTTATCAGCAGAGAGAGCGAATGAGAGAGGGAGACTGACACGGAAACTGAAAGATATACACAGAGAGGAAGAGACAGAGACCGTAATCACAGAGAGAGGGGGGTAGAAAGAGTTAGAGACAGCTTGGTACAGATATGCAAATGGAATCAAATGAAATATCAAATCACCAACTAACAAGATCGTCTCGTCCAATAATGGGATCACACAACAGGACATCAACCCAGAAATTGACTCTTTCTCCAAACATAGAAATTAAGTTTAGAGCTGAAAAAACAATATGTTAGTTCATTCTGTGCAATCTCTCTCAGTGAACTTGATCTGTATCTGGGACGCCACATAACCATAGAAACTCACATGTTGGTCGATACGTCGTTGCTTTTTCGTGCCTGATTTGACGGTGGACACAGTTGGTATTGATCCAGATCTCAGGATTCTGTTTCCGGTCTGATCACCTTTTGACATCATGCAGGTATCGACCGGTCAGAGCTCAACATGTAATCCAACAGGTCCTCTGGTCGCCAAGATATAACAGAAAAAAGGAGATCGATCTTGGCATTATGCGAACACGATGACTGACACACCTGTCAGGTCTCGTGTTACCTGATTGTTGTGAGATTTAAATTGAAGATCAAAAATGATGTTCACAGCCAGGCCGGAGGGTTAGGCAAAGCAATCTGGCAGATTGTTTTTGGTAGTCTGAGAACTACAAATGATTTCTTGACAATAGTGAGGCACTGGCCGAAATCTTATTAAATAAATCCAGACGTATCTGTGTGGCTTCATACCAGCAGTGGTAAATGAGAATAGTTGAGCTCTACATCAACAAAACGGACTGCAGTGAAGTGGAAAAAGTGGAACTGAAGGTGCAAAAAGCAATTTAGGAGAAAGATAATTGTTGTGCCTCATTCATACATTTTGAGTTGGTAGGTCGGGCTGGACACCAATCCACCACATTAGTATTCAACGACCTGGGAATGCTACTATCTTCCAAATTGCACCTTTAAATGATGTAATACCAAGTATGTGATTGTTCTGTATTTCTGAGAAGTTGAGGCCGCTCTATGTGTGTGAGGTTCTTATGATACGGAATCCCCACAGAGACATCCATTGGACTGTGGACCAAATTGTGAATTATTTATTTGTTTTTTATCCCCCAGTTGACCTCCATGTTAACTGTTTAACAAAAGTTTAGCTAATGCCATATATAACTCTGCTACTGGGCATACTGGTTTAGAAACTAAGTGAAACTGAACTCATTAATGCTGTTAGTTACGTTGACGATGTAACGATTTTTCTCCAGGATTGTTACTTTTGTGTAAAACTTAGTTGTAATATCTTTCCGACAGAGACGTCAACACCTTAAAAAGGTAGACTAAACACATTTTCTGTTTCTATTTCTGTAGTTTCGTCAGAACTGAGGTGTGCATTAACAACGGAAACATTATGAATACAAGTTAAACAACAGAGACGCTGTCAAGACCCAACATCTGGATGTTCCATTCAATCATGCTGTGAGGTTCATCAGTAACATCAGGGGAGCTCAGTTGTATACATACGATCAGGCTTGTTTCTGTAGACACACAGTTTGCATGTGGCTTTGACATCAATTGAAAGCTTCCAGAAGTGTTTCAATCTTAGTTCTGTAATGTTTTTTTTTCCTCTATGGTCTCATTTTCTAAATTCATTTGGATGTGAAGTAAGTAACTACATGTCAAACAATGGTTATATGTCAATCCTCTACTGTAGATATCTAAAATATTTAACTTCAAACTTAATTAAGCTGATTTTTAATGAACAGTTAGACTTAAAAGAATAAGTCTTTTCATTTAATTTCTAAATTACGGTCCTTGGGGTAATTCAAATGAGTAATTAAAGAGTAAGGCCGTGCTGAATCTTGTGAGGAGTGAAACCGAAGCTGCACTGACCTCTGTGGGTGGAAATGTCTTTTGAACCTGAGATGTAATGCCACACCACCGGGGGGTTTTTCCATACCGAGACGCTCAAAGAGGCCTCAAAACGAAGCAAATGTTCTCCTGTCGTTGTGTGATTCCTCCTCAGTATTCATGAAATAACCGTCCTTTTGTTTCTGATATGCAGCTGTCTGGCCTCAGAGCCAGAAATACACAACACAACACCAAGTTAGACACACACACACACACACACACACTTGCAAACACACACACTGTCTCACCAGCCTTCTAACACGCTGCATATGTAATTACGAGAACACTATCACAGAAAAAGCACAAAAAAAGAACCAGAATGACATTTTTTTATAATTATACCACACGCTCATTTGTACACACACACACACACATACACATGTAAATGCAATCCCACACAAATAGACAAAATGACTTAACGGAGCCACCCGTACACATTTTTCTCTGCACACTCACACATGCAGCCAGTCAAAGTCCTGAGGTCATTGTGTTAATTAATTAGCCTGTACAACAACCCAGCATGGAGTTAATTAGAAAACCCGTCACCTCCTGCGAGTCTCCAGATATCACAGTTTCCTCGGGCCGCTTTTCAGCCACTATCTCAGCCTACGCAGGCGCGCGCACACACACACACACACACACACACACTCTTACACAAACACAGGTGGTCTTTGACACGGCCCCAGAGTGAATGATGCAGGTAAATCCTGGCAATTTTATGGGTAAGCAGGAATTTTCCGAACTTTTGACCGATTGAAAATACATGTTTTTTACGTTTTAAAGCTGCTGTAAGCGCTGCTGCTGTTATGGCTGACCTCCTGTCTGTTCAGCAGTCCCCCTCCCTCCTCTCTACCTCACCACACTTGCACGACTGCTTCCTTTTCTGCCAGGCAGTTCGTTTCGCCTCTTTATTTTCTCCAGTCGTTTTTCACTGCTTGGCCTGTTTGGTAATATAAGCTGTAACTGGGAGCGCTGGAATCGGTAGCGTTCCCTCTGTTCTGGTGTTGCAAGTCTAAGTACCAGAACAGGAAGATCTCGCTCTCTTAAGTGATCCCAGAGACAGGACAGCCTTTTTATGGAGATCTCCGTCTGTCTTGATTGAGTGCAGTAAGTGGGCGGGGATACCAGAACATTTTGGAGAAGGAGAAACATGTGTTGCTTCCTAAATACTCTATCAACAGCAGTCCCTGTTGGAATATAGAGCTCTCAAACACGCATCTGATTATACAGCAACTTGTATCATCCCTGGAAATTACATTTATTAAAGCACACCAGTTTTTTCGAAAACCTGAGCCGTATCAGCATGAAAATCAGACTGAGAGAACCTTTTTCGACTCTTCGCTTTAAACCTTTGAGTCAATTTTGTTTCCGTCTCAAAGAAATTGTGCCAAAGTAAAAATCTAATTACTTCCCCTGTAGCAGTTTTTGTGCTTTCCATTCCCTCTCCCGTGTCTGCTGAGGCACCTGCTCTGCAGTCACCAAATGATATGCACACACACACACACACACACACACACACACACACACACACTTTATTGTTTCTTCACAATATTAAAAAGACTGAAACGCTTGAACACACAAACACTGGTGAATATTCAACATTGCATGCACAAAATTACCCACAGACACACATTCACACTCTGGTGAGTGTACGTGAGGAGTTGTTCGAGGCCTGTGGGATTTCTGTTGAGTTTTGAATTCTCATCACAGGCTCGTCGGGACTAATTTGAATTAAGTGAACAGTTTGCTCAATCTTCGATTCCTCGTACGACCAGTCTAGGTTTCACATTCCATTTTCAGTTGTTTTTAGAGCTACAAATGAATTCTGTTACATTAAGGTTTTTATTCTTTCAAGTTTTCATTTCAGGTGTTTCAGTCACGGCTCTGTTTGGAGTGATTAACGGTGTGCAGCAGCAATGATCAGTTCGGACTAAAGTCGCAGCAGCATGGCAAGAGATGGGTCAGAATTTTGCCATGACTGTAGATTGATTATGTTATAGAATAGATATTTCTTCCACTCGGAGCAAGGTTTTCTGTAAATATCCCCTAGAAAAGGATAAATAATAAGGAAAAGTATAATCTTTCTTGAGAAAAATACTTCCAGGTTCTAAAAGAATCTGATGATTTCTCTGAAAAACACAACGGAGGTTGAGCTATTTGCTTTAAGGTCATCAACGTGACTCACAGAACCATTTAAAGACATTTGGTTGAGTAAAGTTGACCCTCTATATTTTATACGTATATCAACAAGAAAAGTATGTTTATACTGTAGTTTGATAGTGGCACACACGACGTGGAGAAGTGAAAGAGAGTGACGAAAGATTAGATAAAGATAAAGCTGAGAGTGACTGAAACCGAGCTGGACGGAAGATGAGAGGAAGGGAAAACTGGGCTGTAAATATGGTGCGAATGAGGATACAGAGAGAGTCGTCATTGAAACCAAATGTAAATCCTGAAAGTAATAACGTAATATTGCGTGTAGCCCAAAGCTGATGGATTTTGCGGTGAGAAGCTCTGAAGCTGGCAGCAGCACAGCGCTGTCTAATATTTTTACTGTGCCGCCATCCGTGTGGAAACAGCCACCAGTCAAATACCAACAATGAATACATATAAATAAATACATATATTAAATTCAGCTATGTGTGTATCTTTATGTTAATGTTGTCGTTTATTTTATATATTAATTCATTTACGTGTTGGTTTTGGTTGAGCACAGACAGCAGTCGTCGCTTAAAGTGCAGACGGCATTATGGAGTTCCAGGTTATAAACTGCGGACTAATTGACGCCTTTAGCAAAAACAGAACATGTTAAACAGACGTAAGGACGTAATTGAGCTAAAATAAATGCGATCACGTGGGAGTTGATGTGTGTCATCAAACGTTAACGCGACGACTCAATACCTGTAGAGAGTGCAAGTGTTTCAGGAGGAGAACAAAGTTGGTTCTCGTTGACTACTAATGACTGAAAACCACATCTGTAAATGTTCTGAAAAACGTTACTGTTGCAGCAACAGATTTATGGGTCCAATTGTCGCTCGGTTGCAGTACGGTAAGGTTTAGGCGAGAAATGACTTGGTAAGAATCATGGTTTTAGTTTAATAAATACATTGTGTAACTTCAGTTACGCATAACTTCATCTATACATGATGTACAGACATCACTTTCCTAAGTTACTTACTTTAAATAACTTACCGTTACCGTTAAGTTTTGGTTTCACATTAGACATGATCAGCAGTGTGTCGGTATCGGCAGTATTTGGGTTCATAAGCTGACGTCTTCATTCATTGCTTCGAGTCGACCTCTTTTTCTTTTGAAGATGGGCTGGTTACTACTAAACAGACTAAAAAAAACATGGCTGACTACCTTTATTGATGCACCAACTTTGAGATTCAATCACAAGAATTAGTTTCAGATACATGACTCAGATCTCTACACTGGTAACCCTGGTGGAGTAGGATCCAAATGATTTAATTTGGTGAATGAAGTCTGTTACAATCTTTCCAATACCTGAATGTCAGCTGATACCATGTACCGATCCTATACCAACGTATCATGTATAGTTATTGTCTTTTAGCAGCTGTAGATTAACTCTGTACGGATGTTATGCTACTTAAATCTGTTAGTTGCATACAGGTGTACGGGACAGGATCCTCTTTATGATAAAAAAATGACATGGTATCAGATCGGTGCATGGACTCCTGTACCTGCCGATATCTGATTCAGCATTTCTGACAGTTTTGGAGGGATTTTCATAACTGGTGTAAGTATTGGAACGTCTCCGATCTGTTATAATTTAGAGTTATTGTTCGACCGTTGGACTGTGGAAGGAAGCCGGAGCGCACACACTGAACTGTGAGGCGACAGCGCTAACGACTGCCTCACATATATACAGGGTACATTAAACACACGCATACATAATTCAGCACTCTTTCACACGCCCACACACACACACACAGACACACACACATGCTGATTCACAGCATACCGCTCACAACACTTGGCTTATCCAGTCATTAGACTCAATTCATCCATTTGCATTGCTGGACTATGTGAGTCACTCATTGGGCATTCTGTGTGTGTGTGTGTGTGTGTGTGTGTGCGTGTGTGTGTGTGCGTGTGCTCGGGAGGTGCAGCAGTGTGTGACAGACAGCTCAACACTATCTCTGCTGCGCACACCGCTCTGCTCCTCTCATGACCCATTTAATTTCCTCTGAACACCGCTGACACAGTCCCGTTACCCGTGGCAACGCATGGCTCCAACACATGTGTGTCGCAAAGTCATTGCGTGTACTTGTGTTATATCACACGAGTGTGTTTTGAGGGACATCGTCGTGTTTATTAGAGAGAGTTTAACATGTCTTTGAACATCGCGTGTGTGTTTGATATTTCCTTTATGGCTGCATGTACTTGTGTGAAAGTGTACTAATTAGCATTTGTTGCCTCACAAGAAGAAAAAAACTACTCAACTCTCGTGTGTAAGAACATTTACGGCTGAGTTCACAAAACCCCTAAAAAAGCCCGAGAAGCACAACGTTATGACAGGATCATAATTAATCCACACATATGTAAATGGGAAAAGGTGGTTGGAGTTAAATTTGTTGTAAAAACACCAGCGGTGCATCGAGGGTGCGTTGCTCAGCAGCAGGAATAGTGCCAGCTTGTTGTCTTTTCAAGTGAACAACAGTGAAAGTGCTGTTCACATTGATGGTGTAGCAGTGGTGTCTATGTATTTAACATATTAATAAATAAATGCTGTAAAAGTGCCAGTTGTGTAAATAGCTAGGGGGCATGTGTCATCAGTCACACCTGATAAGAAATCACAATATGATTTTAAAACTTACAAAGATGGTTCCTGAGCATGCAGAGCAATTTCAAAGTTAGGTCTTGTGTTCCTACACTTCCCTTCAATTAAAGGGTTAGGGTTTAAGGAAAGGGTTAGGGCCTAACCCCAAGGAAATGTGGGAACATGGGGCCTAATTTGGGAAAAAAAAAAATCTTAGAAATGTGGGAACACAGGGCCGTGGGAACATAGGCACGCTCCCTTTAACGGAATATTATTGCTGGGAAACAAAAAGCACATGAAATACATAAATCATCGTGGAACAATTAAAGCAAAGCCACAGTGATCAATTAACATAGTTTAGAAATCATCAAGCGAGGATGATCACAGCCAATGGACGCATCTCAGTGAGATCAATGGACAAGAACGAAGACATGGACAGTGGAGCCACTGTGTAGGAAAATTGTTTTCCTTGCTAACCTTAAGTTTGAACCTGGTTTAACTTCAATGTAAGAGAGAATTTGTTGGTATGGTGTTGAAATAATATCACAATATTTTTAGGCTTGTACGGCAAAACACGACACATAACTTGGTATTTTGAAATTCTGTCAAAAGTGCTTCAAAAATAACCCGGTTGACATATTTTTGAGCAGATGCATCAATATCAACGTTGCAACAACGCTGGCGCTTTCAATAACATTTACATGAAGGAGATTTATGATAAATGAATCAGTAATGTGGATATGTTAAGTATAGACCAGTCTTGTCAGTAAGAAAAATACATGTATCACACAACACTTCTCAGACAGTTTATAGTCTTATACCACGTTAAAGATACGTATCGTATGTATTGCAGAGCCCTAACTGGTGTGTGTGTTGAATGAATCCGTTTACGTGAGTACCTGACTAATTGCAAGGCTCACATGAGTGTTTTGTACCTGCCACACACGTCAGTCTGCAGTCACGCTTCAGGAACCGCTTCCGTCGATGTAATCATTGAGAAGGCACGCGCTCGACTTGTCTGTTCTTTGGTTGAAACGAAGAAGGAAAAAAAAACTCTTTCTGAACCAATGAGGCATGTTCGATAATCGTCCAGCCTCTCCCCATCTGAACATTCAGCTGCTCCCCAGACGCTGAAACACTAGATGCTGTGATTTCTGCAAGTGTTTTCAAATGTATTCATGCAGATGGAGCCAAGTTGCTGTATAACAATGACGCCGTAAACACAATGGCTTAATCAGCAAGTTTTCTCCCTGCAGAACCGAGCGCTCAAGCTGAGCAGTGTGTTGCAGCTCGTGGTGAGGTATTGGTTTAGTTCTTAGCTCACTTTCATCTCACTTAAGAACATTGTTCGTTTCTCACCAACAAGTATTTTTTGCCAGTCCTTTCAAAAACCGGTCAGAGACGACATATGGAAATGTGTTTCCCCAACCTGCTCCACTTCAGCTACCAGGAGCCTTTATCTCTTTCCATCTCCTTAGTTTTGCTGCCCTATAGGCTTCACTATCTCACTTTATTTCTCTCTTGCTGTGTGCCACATATTTCTTAACCCCCCTCCCACGCAGCCCATGTCAGGGGAAGTTTTTCAGTCAAAACCAGAAAAAGAAGAACCCAGTGAATTTTCTGGAACACGGCCTGGTTTTTTTTCACACCCTCTGTTTGTTTATCTTCACAGTGTGTGTGTGTGTGCGTGCATGCGTGCGAATTTGTGTGTACGTGCTCATTTCTGTTGAATTGTCTCGTACGTCTTCTCCGGGAAAAGAAGGAGCCGGGAAATCTTCAGAAACATTTCTCGGCAGAATATGCATGCGGCGTTTCGCGCGCGCGTGTTTGTTCGTGTGCAGTCGACCCAGAAGAATTAAGAGAGGCCGACGGAGAGAAAGTGTTTGCTCTGCAGTTCACGTCTATAATTTGTCCTCCTCCCCTCCCTCGCTCTTCCTCTCCTCTTCCTCGCTTTACCATTCCTCTCCCGTCTCATTTCCTATTCCCACCCTGCGCTCCTCTCTTGGTTAAGAAAAAAAAAAAAAAACCTATACTAGAATGTGTGTCTGTGACTAATCGTCTCATTTCTTTCGGTGATGCAGTGCAGTGGTAGGCTCTGATACGAGTCACCTCGGCCATGACTTGACTCATCAACACTAGAAATGCTCTATTACAGCCACTGATGCGTGCATGTATCTGGAGAATCTCCCGCTGTGGCTCCGCGGAAAGGTCCTCGACAGATTTTCCCCCTAGAATTGGTATAAAACAAAATACTGTTATATAGCAGAGCGAAATGTGACAGCTACGATGTTCCTCACAGGGATGAGTATGTTTGCAATGTAGACTGGGACATCTACATCGCTGGTGGAGTGTCAGATTACCGAGTATATGGAGGGAAGCTATTGGATGAATCAGTCAAGGGGGCTCACGATGACTTGTTGAAACTTGTTGTACTTGCAATGTGTCGGTCTGCAATATTCTGAAAACCTGCCAGTTGATGTCAATGCAACTTTGCCAGACCGTGCATACTCTTCCACTTCCTGTAATCATAATCACAGGCGAACTCCAGACAGTAACCAGCGAATCAGATCAAGATACTGTCCACATTAGCATGTTCACACATGCAGCACACCGCAGACTGCTGCGTAAGATGACTGCTTTGGACGTTAATATCAATACCACATGTGTACATGGTATCCACAATAGTAAGGAGAGAGTGAAAAGTAATATACAAGCATGCACTGTAGACACAACCCAGACTTTTTTGTGGAGAAACTCAGAGCGGGGAAACATAATATTATATTAAATATACATAATATTCACAAAGCCACTGCGGAGACGTTCACTGAAAGTAAGTTTGACATGAATTAGTTCCACAGATTCTCCTTTTGTATCGTGTGTAGATCTGCCTCGGGGAAATGTCGTGCAAATGTATCCAAGGTGTCTTGCAACACGCCCGCTTGTCACTTTATCACTTCGCCGTATGTTGCACCGCATTATAATTTAGCACTTAGTGTACAATTCTGCTTGTTAGACTGAGATCATTGCTTGACAGGACGAGTGAGGCTGGGGCAGGAAAACAATAGCAAAGTAAAGGAGTGGGAGAGATTGATGGACGAGGGAGGGAGGAGACAATCATTCGGGAACAATAAAGCCTTTTACGAGAAAAAGTAAGCCTTTTGTTAGACGTTATGTGATGATTTCCTCCCGAGGTTTAGGATAACAGATGAGAATGTTGACACATTTACTGGCTTGATTTCTTTGGTTCAAATCAAAGAAGAAAGGAGAGAAGAAGATATACAGCTGCATGTTTAGCCTCGCATTTACCTCATTAACAGCAGAGATAATATTTTGGGCTGCGCATGAACGTCTTTGCAGGTGTCTCATGAACATTGGTAGATCATCATACATACCTTCGTGGCTGCTTGGATGAGGACAATATGGTTCGATCTTTGACTTCATCTCAACAAATTAGAAATCATCATGGGTCCAACCAAGTAAAATGCCAGGTTTGACACTGTAGGTGACCCTGTAGCGTCCGTTCCTGAAGCCTCCCTCAGTTCGAGTAGCTCAAAGAGTGAGAATAGTCTGTGTCGAGGTGTGTTTGGGGTGGATGGATGGGTCATACGCTGGACTTTCGCATCCTCTTTGAGACCAAGAGTACAGGGTTGACATACTTAAGTTAATGTGTGTTAATGACTTGACTTACTTTAGGGGACTTTAGTTACGGTATAAGTTATGAGACTGGATGTTACTTTAACCCAACGTATGAGGGATGGGACCCAGAGCATCAACTATTCGTACAAATAGCACCTTTAACGTCTTCTTTGTCCATAAATTTAACCCAACAAAGACCTGATACCTGTACCCGGTAACCATACAGATTTCGTACGTGATTCCTGGTTAACATTACGCACAACAGCCAAGTGGATCGAAGGAAGACCCACTTGTGATCAGACAGATCTCGAGAGAGCAGTAGACAAACTTGTGTCATAGAGCATGGCAAATTAGCAATGCCAACGTTAGCAGCTCTGGCAATGTCAGATATCATAGTTCAAAAGGGCAGTTAGTTGAAGTTGTCTGAATCATGCTAGATGCAACCTTTAAAATAATAGGCTGATCTTGTTTGGTCCAAGTTTTTAGGTTAGATCACCAATATTTGGACCTGTGATGACCTTTACACCAAATGAAAACCCAATGAGAACTTCGTATTGTCTTCGTATTAGCTCTTGAGTTAAAGTGAGCTTTGCTCAACCTTAAAAAAAAAAGAAGTAGATATTCTCTCCTCTGTTATTTTAAATCCCTTTTTTACTATCTGATGAATGACTTGAATGTTTTATTATTCCTATAAAATGTTATAAGGATTAGCAAAATCTAGTTCTCAGTAGATTTATCAAGTGATTATATCTCATTCTCTTCATCCTGACCACATTTGCTTCTGTTGCTTCTGATTTGCAAACATCGTCAGACAGCCAGTCAGTCAGTCAGTCAGTCAGTCCACCTTCCAAAGCGAGGAATGGAAAAGTTTGAGTGAATTTAGAGCAAAGTCAAACCACAAAATGGGTCATGGGCCTGTTTTTTTCTTGTGAGTTGCCAACATGACACAAGGCTGTTTTTGATGCGACCGGTTCCCTAGGTGTCACACTTCGAACCAAACGCAAAGTGAATATTCAATCTGAAATATGAGATGTCGAGACTCAAAGCTAATCACAAGGTGTCCCATTGACATCAGCTGAAATCCACATAAATCAGTAAGCATGTGAAGCTGCTCTCTTCTTCTTCTTCTTCTTCTTCTTCTTCTTTTCATCATTCGGGAGTTTGCAGACGCCCAGAACCTCAGACGACCCAAACAAATATACAGACATCATCTTTGTTAGAAAGAGAGAAGCTTTTTTATTATGCTAAATATTGGACCTGGGTTTCTTTTTTTAAAGTCTGAGTCAGAAGTCTGTTTAAAGATTGCAGCTTTCAAATGTCATCTTTTGAGTTTAGTTTAGTTTTTGATATTTTTCTTTTTCTTATCTGACATTTCCCGTGCTTCACTTTTTGAATGTGCGCGTCTGTCCCGAACACTGTGTTCCTGACTTTTATAAATCCCTGCATCTGATCTGTGTGTGTGTCTGTGTCTGTGTGTGTGTGTGTGTGTGGGAGGCATGAATTGGGATTAACATTAATGCTCTAATTGCATAATTAGGAGGGGGAAATGGTGGAGAAAACCAGCATTAATGACAGATTTGTGTCCCATAAACATGAATGTTTTATAGAAACTGACTCATTTGGGTTTTTACAATCCATGACTCCTCCGCTCCAACGACTCATCAGAATGTGTACTGTTGATAATTTGGACCGCTAAAATATTAATGTTCAGAAAACATGTCAATGTTTTTTTTAATCTTAGAACTTTTTGTCACTAGAGATGAGAACAGTGAGATTAGAAGAGCAACATCCTGCTTCTGATCTGTTCTTATTTCATGTCACAAATTCTGATAGATCACACAGTCTTTTGAGTTTCATTCATTTCTTTTTTTAGGTACATTTTGCTCATTTAAGCAAACTAGTTCATGCTGTCAGTTGAATATAATTAGATGCAACAATCTTTGTAGCATCTATGTAAACAGGCCAAATAAAGCAACCACACAGTAACTGTGATCTCACCTCACCTCTAATATATATTTACGTTGAGTTTTAGTCTTGACTATCAGTGCTTATAAACATTTTCTTTTTTCTTGAGCTCTTTGTGACAACTCAGAAGGTAAATATGGTTCAGTGTCGTCCTGCAAGAGGTGCTCAATCAACATAATTTGATTTTCCCTGAGCAGTTCCATTTTGATTCATGGTGGATGGAACGCAGTCCAGTGAGTGATTTTCAGTCTGCTAAACTTTGGGTTCATTTGCCAAAAAATCACTGGGAAAATTTACAGGCAACAGTCAGCCTGTTCTCAATCCAGGCTCATCAAATACAAGAGCTTGGCCAGCGGTCCAACACTTCAAACTATGTGCGAAAGTAACTCCTCTAGGGCCATTTCTCAAGGCACCCTCTAGTGTTGCAGTATAAAGAATGATAAAGTGCATCAGGTGCATTTCTTTGCCAGAAAAAAATGGTGGACTGAGTTCCTGTGAGCTCTGAACTCTCGAGCTGGAAGGCTAAGCTTTCAATTTTACAGGTTGATTTACGTTCCAACGCTCCCCTGTGGTATTGAGCGTTGGGTAGTGACTGAAAGAATCAGGTTGTGGATGCAAGTGGCCCAAGTGAGTTTCCATCGTAGGGTGGTCGGGCTCAGCCTTAGATGTAGTGTGCTGAGCTGTGCATCTCGGGTTAGCTCAGAGTAGAACCGCTGCTCCTTCACATGGAAAAGGAGCCAGCTGAGGTGGTTCAGGCATCTGATCGGGATGCCTCCTTGGCGCCTCCCTTGGCGACCAACTGGGAGGAGACCCCATTGCAGATGAGTACTCACCAGAGAGATAATTTATCTCAGCTGGCCTGGGAACGCCTCGGGATCCCCTAAGAGAAGCTGGGAAGTGTTGCAAGGCAGAGGGATGTCTGGGATACCCAGATTAGCCTGCTGCCACCGCAACCTATAGCCCAATGTTGATGTTCCCGTGAACCTAACCAAGTAGTTTTGAAGGTCTAATTCGATGTTGCATGTGTCTTATTTCTAACTTGACTTGCAGCAGTATTTCACGAGAGACGGGGACCTTTTCATTCAACTCACACGCGGCACCCTTTAAGAGGATAATACTGAAGCATGTAAATGGCTTTTTAATGTGTAGCTTTATTCAGATATCAGTGGGCTGCTCAGGTTGCGCGCGTGTCCGTGCACGTGAACGCGCGCACAGAGTTTAAGTAATGTGAAATCTGAACTGCTGTGATTAACTCACACCCCCATTCGGTGAGACTGTTTCATAACCAGTTCATGTGGAGTACCAGTGAAGCACACTCATACACACACGTAACGCACACTTACACACACACACACACACTCTGTATATATCTTGTTATGAAACTTTGAACACCCTCCTGGCATCAGAAAATTCATCCCTTTAAACACCCTCTAAGTGAATTAATGAAAGCGTGCCAAGTTTGTGGAGCCGGTGTGTGTCTGTGTGTCTGAGAGCAGTGGGTGGGCGACTGCCTTTGTGTTTTCTCTTCTCATGAGGATCCACTGAAATAAATTGATGAGAAAAGAAAAAAATCTTTAAATACACCAAACAGAAATATAAACGCTCATCTTTTCGCTTACCACCTCTAATGACTTGAAATGAAAGGTCTAGGACTCTGTTCATGGATTTCTTTAAAACCAAGTGAGTGAGCTCTTCTCCTTTGCCAAGATGATCCATCCGGCTGACAGATGTGGCAAATCAATATGCTGATTAAACGGTATGATTAGTGCACACTCTTGAAAAGAGACATCCTGGATTTTACATGACAAGTGTTACAGATATGGATTAGTTACCATCACCTGCATCAGGCTTAGAGTCGACCAGGCTCTTGATTGTGGCCTGTTGAACGTTGGTTGGCAGGAATTGGAACAACCTGTTGAACACGCCGGTCCAGAGCATCCCAACATGGTCAACTGGTGATGAGCATGTTCTGGGTTTCTCCAAGTGCTGTATCGTAGGCAACTGGACTTGTTTGAGTTCCTTGAGGACCTCTCATCCAAGAGGCTTCTTCATATCTAATTAACTGGAGGGGGATTTCAGTCTTTTAACCTCCGTGTGGGTGTGTGAATATGCACAAAATATGCACAGAGGTTCAAGTCCAGTTGCCTACGATACAGCACTTCACCACGACCTGGATGACTGAGAAGCTTCACCAGCAAGGACTGAGCTGTTTTTAGCTTCCACTGATTATGTAGAGATCCTCGCGACATGGGGCTGTGCATTAACATGTTGATACAGAGAAAACTGGGATTCATCCATCTTCAGCCATCGTAGGTGAGAATTTACCCACTGAAATCGCTAAGGACAGTGAACTGCAGTCACAGCCCAATCGCTAGAATAAATGTTAGTCTGTTTCGGTTGAATTTTCTGTGTCTCTCGTCACAAAGTGCTTATAGGCACAAAAACCCCTTGGTTAGGCTCGGGAAAACATCATGGCATGGCTTAAAACTGCCTTCCTGTTTTGGTCGCAAGAATACAGGAAGAAACGTCCCCAAGTCTGCAGTTTTGTCGCCACTAAATTGGGCGGAGATGGTCCACATTCCTGTTCAAAGAATAGCTGGCATTGGTTGTCACGTAATCTCTCATCAGACTCGCCCACTTGGCAGCCTTCTGGTTTGTAATAACGCCATTGCGACGCCAAACCTACCATTGCATCGGCCGTCCAAGTGGCCGGTCTCAGGCCGTCTTGCATGGCTTCACGTGTTCTGCTGTTTGGAAGGTAGCCTGACACTGTTCTCGCGGAGTTGTTTAGTGGGGAAACTATTTAGTCATCACATCACATCACATACATAATGTAGAAGGTACAGTATATTAAAGTAGAAGCTATCAATCCTCACAAGTTGTGTTAGGAAGGAATTATACAAAATATAGCCCACAAAGCAAAATCACGCAGACGATTTAAGTGCAGTACATGAAATCCTGTCCCAGGATGCCTCTGCTGTGGAAGAGTTTAATTTCCTCTTAATGCACTGCAGTAGTCAGAAAGAAACAACTGGTTTTAGGTCTCGGAATCCGCTGACAAAGCCAAATGCTGAATTGAGTCTATTTCTGTCTCTCTGACTTCCTGCAGACTCTATAATACTTTGAAAGTTGTTACACTGTGAGCTGAGGACAGTCGCTTTACCGCTCAGGATGTCTGACAGTCTGCAGCTGACCTCCTTTTCAAACTTCGAGTTCAGTTTCACTCAAGTTATTGTCGAGAGGTTTTTTTTTTTCAGGGTGTCTTGTAGAGACATCAACTGCCGACATGATACTGTGAAAGCAAAATAACTGAAGGATGAAACAGATTCATCCGCCCTTTTTCTATAAACACTTATCTTACTCAAGGTTCTTCCAAGGCCAATCCATGTTCGCGTCATACGGGATTTAACTCTGAGGCTCGCGACTACTTCTGCAGGAGAACCGAGTTGTCTGATTACTAAATCTTTTTCATCTCCGTCATCTATATATAATAGAGAGATATTGACTTCTGCATGGTTAAAAGGAAACAGACCTCCACTGCTGGTAGGGTCCAAAATCACTATGTAGAAAGACTGTGCCTGAACTTCCACACAAACCTTCTTCCTGTGAGGTTTTGGGACTCTAAAACAACTCCAGTTTTACCTAGAGGTGGATGCAATTCATCGATGTGGCGATGCATCCTGATGCGTCACGTGACGATTGGCATCGATTAATTAACCTTGATGCTTTGCCACAAGACCGGAACAAAAAACACAGAACCGGAACCTTAGCGTGCGTGCCGCCCGGACTGTTTAGTGAGTGGGACCACAACAAATGGAGCAGTAACGCCAGTTTCTTTGCAAAATGGCGACAGCTTTAGCAGCCCCCAAAGAGCGGCCGATGCTCTCGCCACCGGGGTTCACTGCAACCGTGTGGAAGCACTTTGGATTTTACGAGAGAGCAAACAAGACGACTGACAAGACCTACACGATTTGCTGTTTTCAGTGTTTTCCGCCAATAGAGGGGGCTCTCGTGCAAGTGGAGCTTTCTCTGGTCAAAGTTAAGTAGGTCAAAGTGCAAAATGGAAAAATGCAAAATTAAAAAGTCATAAAATAAAATATTTTGTGTCTTTGAAAAATACAAGTCAAATGTTCAAATAACCTTGTTATTTACTTAATGAG
Organism: Sparus aurata; assembly: GCF_900880675.1. Taxonomy (NCBI): domain Eukaryota; kingdom Metazoa; phylum Chordata; class Actinopteri; order Spariformes; family Sparidae; genus Sparus; species Sparus aurata. The sequence goes on along the minus strand of NC_044192.1, from coordinate 6,386,384 downwards.
TGTAGTTTTAGAGGAACTGAGTTAATTGATAGGCTATTTATTTACAAATGTAGCCACAGATAAAGACAAAATCAATCTTGTATGGAAAAAAAACATTAAAAATCACAATAATCGAAGGGCGGCTGTAGCTCAGTGGGTAGAGCTGGTTGACTGGTGATCAGAAGATCACTGGTTCGAATCCCGGCTCCCCAGGGCGGGACTGAGCTACATGTCGAAGTATCCTTGAGCAAGATACTGAACCCCAAAGTTGCTCCTGATGTGCAGTTGGCACCTTGTGTGAAGGCAGCCACTGCCATCAGTAAGGGTCCTGAGATGAACTGGCGACTCATCCAGGGTGAACCCTGGCCTACGCCCATAGATGAAACTGGATTTGGCCCCAGTAAGCCCCGCAACCCCTTAGGGGGGAAAAAGCGGCAACATCCCGCGACCCTCACGGATAAGCGGAAAAAGAAAACGGAACGGAACAATAATCGAAGAATCGTGGCACCAATAATCAAATCGAAGTTTTACCTTTGCTTCCGAGACTGAATGGTCAGCAGCAGCCTGCTCTATCCACCTGACCATCTAACAGAGGTTCCTGACATGTGAGTCCGGTCTTGACATGAATCTAAGGGTTCACCAAAGGATATCTGGGGCGGGAGATAATGAAAATTAAATCTACATAAAAGTGTAGTTCTTTCATCTTGATGTCCTTTAATTAACGCTGAACGCCCACAGATGATAACATCCTCCTCAAGTGCAACCCCGGGCTCATGATACTCAGAACCCGTAATAATCTTCATGGGGGGGACTTTTAATTTCCTGCCAGCAATCAATTTTGTCAGGTGTCACACTTTTAAAAAGGATGAAAACTCCACTGCGGGATCGCGCCGCCTGTATTGGATCGTTCTCGGGTCAGTGATTAAAGAAGCATGTCCTAAACCCCCGAGTGAGTTTTCATTATAGCTTCCTGAAGTTCACACTGTCAGCTCTGCAGTGTGTGTGTGTGTGTGTGTGTGTGTGAGAGCAACTGCAAAAACCTGAGTGTGTATAATAGATGGTATGACTATGTGTCATTTTGTGTGTGTGTGTGTGTGTGTGAGGGGGCTAAAGAGAAGTGTCCACAGTGTGTGTCATACCAACCACCTGCTTTAACAGTCTGAGTGCATGCCGTGTGTGTGTGTGTGTGTGTGTGTGTGTGTGTGTGACCTCCTCTCCAGAGAGGAGGTGATGAGTTTATTATGGAGAAACACGAAACAGAGATTAAAGTTCAGATGAGAGAAGGGATAGAAGGGAGAAAAGAGAGAGAAGAGGGAGGGCGTTGAACCGGAGAGGAAGGCGACGGAGGGGTGAAGAGTGAAGGGGAGGATGGATTGTGTCGGGGGGTTAAGGGGACAGGTGGAGTGGGAGGGATGGAGAGATGGAGGGAGGACTAGAGAGACGAGCACGGCACTGTTGGGATAAACTAAAGGAGGAATGTAGGGAAGAGGGAAAGAGGGAGGAAATGAAGGAGCGAGGGGTACACGACTGATTGAAGGAGTCAGCCTCGGTCGCTGTTGTGGGAAGAGACAATCTGTGCGTGTGTGCGTGTTTGTGTGTGCATGACACAATGAAAAAGTGTGTCTGCGTACGAGAGAGAAAGAGAGATAATGAAGCATAGAACTGCAGAGACACATACAAAAAAAAAAACAGCACCACGCTGAGTCTTTCTTAAAAAATGTTGTTTTATTTTTTTCCCTCTGCTCTTCCTCTGGATGTACCGGAACAGAGTTTTGAAGGTTTGATGTGGGAGGTGGTGGAGGGAGGGGGTGGTGGGGGTACATGGAAAGAGAGAGAGAGAGAGAGAGGAAGAGAGACGAGGGGGGAGTACATGTGCTGCCTCTCCCATTCTCCCTCTCCTCCCTTTTCCCTCAGTGTCTCACTTCTCTCGTCGCTTTCGTTCATCGGATTGTCTGTGAGCTGAGGAGGAGGGAGGTAAAGAGAGGGAGAGGAAGCAGAAGACAGAGGAACAGGCAGAGAATGAGGCTGAGGCGTCCGTGGGTCTAGACCTGTGCAATCATACGCTGCGTTTTGGGAAAAAAAAAACAAGGGAGGAAAGCACTGAAGGTGAGGAAAAGAAGACGAGAGGAGGAAGAGGACGGATTTTGGGAAAACCAGAGAGAGCCGAGGGAGAAGAGAGGGAGAGGGGAAGCAAGTGAACGCAGAGTCGTGAAAGTTGTCAGAATTCCCCCAAAAAGGACAAAGAAGAAAGACATCGGACAGAAGAGTGAGACGAAGAAGGGACGAAGGAGTGATACAGAAGAAAGGGGGAGATAAGAAGGTCTGCCAAAATTGGGAGCTGATAGTCAGCTGTCAATCATCCAGGATGGACAAAGTGGAGCGAGTGATGAAGATGGTGAAGAGGATGTCGCCGAGGAAGAAGAGGAGAGAAGGAGGGGGAGGAAGAGGGGGAGGACCAGGGGAGCTGGAGAGCCCGGACACCCTGTGTGACGAACTCTGCCGCTTCAGCCTCTGCATCAGCGGTGAGAGGTCGCCCCGCCACGTGTGTGTGTGTGTGAGTGTGTTTCTGACATCATCGCCTTAATGTCTCATAAGATAAAAACAACATGGTTTGAGTGCAGATCTGTTTCTTGTTTTAAGTCTTTATTCTCATCTGCTTTTGTCCTTTGGGATGCTCTGATTGGACGGGACCGCAGCATTGTTTAGTTTGCTTTGCAGACAGCAGTGTGTGTGTGTGTGTGTGTGTGTGTGTGTGTGCTTTCTTGGCGCACATAAACAAATAAAACAACGCGGGCACTTTCAAGTATATATTTCCAGCATGTACTTAATATTTCTGTCGTGTTGGTTTTTACCTGATGATCAAATGACTCATCGTTGCATTTTCTCCTCAGCAGATCTCATTAATGTTATTAATGAAGCTTCAGTGTTCAGGTTTAAGTAACCAACACTTACAGCAGCGAAGCCATTAGCTGTCTGACATTCTTAATCAGGGTCAGATTACTTTGAAATATACTGCAACAAACTACATGGCAGTTTCTTTCTGAATCAAACAAAATGACGATCACACTTTTATATTAAGAAACAGACACACAAAGGAAGAACAGATGCAGTCTGTGTTTATTTAAAGGCTCATTATTGAGACAGATTTTGCCTTTTGTCCTTGTTGCTGTTGTGTCAGTCTTAGTTGGACTATTGAAATGGTTTTATAAAGTGTTCCTGATCTCATGTATTTATGTCCTTTAAGCGACTGAGCCTTTTGAGGACGCCCCCTATCATGATACCATCACCTGTTACCAATGCACCTGTTTACCTGTGAAGGATCCAAACAGGTGTTTTTGCAACTTTCCTGAACTTTCCCAGTCTTTTGTTGCACCTCCCCCGACTTAGTTTGAAACGTGTTGCTGGCATCAAATTCAGAATAAGTGTATATATATATAAAAATCAATGAAGTAAATCACAACAATATATATATATAACAATATATTCTGTCTCAACCTTTCAGAATCAGGGTTGCAGACAGTTTTGACCTACATGAGCTCAAATGTAGCTCCAAATAAATGGTTTTACTAAAATGGCTAAAACAGCATTTTCTTTGTTTTTTTTCCCAACCTTTGTGTTCCTGATTAATTGGACTTTGCTCCATTGGTTTTGACTTCACTCCTTCTTTGTGTGATGAGATTTTCTGATGAAGAGTTGGTCATGGTTAGGATATCTATCATCACCGACTGGACATTTTTGGAAAGCAAACAAATGCTGCCGTCTTGACAACCGCACCATGACTGAGCATTAGTTACAGCACGAGTTGGCCCGAAGTTTCTTTCTCAGAAGTCTTGTATGTTAATGTAATACATAGGAGACTGGAGGAAAGTGGCACTGCTGAGATTTTCTTTCCTGCAGCGACAGAAAGTTTGATGTTTTTTTTTTTCCCTGTTACGCTGTTTTTGTTGTCCGCCTGCCCGGCGTTCGCTGCGTTCCCCCGTTCGGCCTGCTTGATTAGTTAGCGCTACCATTTAATTAGCTCTGCGCTGGTTAGCGGTGATGCTACAGTTTGTGGGGGGATACCTCATGTTCTTCAAAGACTTTGGAAAGTGTTTCGCGGAGAGCTTCGAATTTTTTATTTATTTTTTTTTCTAACCTGCTTTGATGGTGCACAAACAGCTTGGCGAGGAAAGCGAGGGGGAGGGGGGGGCGAGCGTTGGAGAGGATGTATGGAGGATGGGGCTGTACAGTAAACCCTGCGCCTGCCTATTTTCCTCTCCCCCCTCCTGTATATCCTTTCATCAAACAATCTTTCTAATCACTCAGCAGAAACAGCGGCAGCCAGACTTCAAACAGCATCGGGCAGCCATCAGAGAGCCAGACATTACACTGCAGGCGGGGAAAGGTCACTTTGTAAACAAGAGGGAACGCCAGCATATCAAGGCGAAAACCCCTCCAACATTCCCCCTCTGTTCCGACACAACAGATGATTTTCGTTCCTCCTCCATGACACCTCCTATTTGCTGGGTGCTTTTATCCGGTGCATCCTCACAACAACAGATCAGAAATGTTTAGTATTCCTGCTGTGAGCGCGAGAAGGGTTTCGACCAGCGGACTCCTGTCGCTCATCTTAATGCTGGTTGTCAACAATCCAACCAATCGTCTTCTCTCTGATATGTTGGCAACGACAACGCATCTTCTGGTTTTTCTTCTTGTTTCGGGGCTTCTGATGTAGCCGGCAGATATCCGAGTAACAGACTTTAATGCCAAGTCTTCCTCTTCAGTGCATCGGTCATTGCTTACGGTCCAATTAGCGACCTGAGGCGTGGCGTTTTAGGTCCAGACGACATTTCAGTTCATCTCTATGAACCATTATCTTTATATACATGGAGATACAGCGAAACAAAGTTAATTAAAACTTAAATTGTGTTCAGATGGTTGCCAATCTGTTCCATGAAAGGACCTGTGTGCAACAAAAGCCCGCCTAAATATGATTGCTTGATATTTCTGACAGCAAAATCATGTTGCATACACGTTCAGCATCCACATGAATACATCTGTTTGTATAGAAGATGGTTTTCCTCGCCATTAAACACAGGTTATTCACTTAGATGCTTCTCCACTTCGACAGCATTAACACATGAACTTTTAATACACTGAAGTTGGTTCACAGCCTGTGCCGATCCCTTTCCAAGTCCAGTTAATCAAAGACACGCACCTTTGACAGCCCATTTAATCTCCCTTGTTAACTGCAGGTCTTATGGCACTGTTCCTCCCCAACTCAGTGCAGTAACTGACAGATGGTGATAGACTCGCTACAGAACACCGAGAGCAGAAGAGCTCTTGGAACAATGGATGTGTGTGTGTGTGTGTATGTGCACGTCGGTGTGTAAGCGTTCAAATTGTGTTAGGCGGAGAATAAAATGGAGCATTACTAGTTAGAATGAAATAGAGGAAAGTTGTGGATTCGCCGGAAAATAAGAACCTTTACCTTTTAGAGCGGTCTGGACCATTCATCTGTCTCGGAGCATGATTTTCCCTCGGAAATAAAACTACCACTCTGAGCTAAATTTGAACGAGCATAGTGATGTGCCCTGCGGCAAAGTATTCAAAGTCACCTCAGGTGGATTTCTTGAAAGCAGGCACAGGTAGGAGCAGGCAGGCTGCACATGCAATCAGAGGGGAGGATGAGCACAATAAGTCAGTCTGTAGGTTGACACATGCACAGACGGCAATTTGCACACGTGCAGAAGCGTGATGTTCAGTAGATCTCAGCCCGACGCTTTAAATGTGATGCAAACTATTCTTGTATGTTTGTAAAGAAATCTTTGTGAGTTAATTTAAAAGCAGCCTGGATTAAATGTTGGTAGTTAACGATACTGCTGATTCGTGACCCAACAGGAGGCAAGGCAAGTTTATTTGTAAAGCACAATTCAGACACAAGGCAACTCAAAGTGCTTTACAGGCGCATACAAACTACATTAAAAGACATAAAAATTTCATTTAAAAGACATTAAAAAAAGCATAAAAACAAGTGAAAACATTAAGAAACAAACATCAAAAGAAGTTGGAGGTAGAGGTTTCAACATTTTCAACATTTTTAAACATGGCACCATTCGATATTTTAAATGGAGAGTTCAGGGACAATTTCCAGTCCGGTTTGTGGCAACAAAACACAGAGATTTTTGACGAGGAGTCGGGTCATCTCCTACCGTGTCCGCATCAACTAAAGTAGGTATTTTAAGCCAAAGCATAATTTTTTTCCTAACCCTAACCAAATGCCTGAACCTAACCAGACCATGAGCACAGATTGAAGAAAGAAATTAAAAGTTTCAACATATCCACGGTTTGCAGAAACATATATTTCTATACTAGTTTGCGTGATTCTGTTCATCAAAAACAGATGAAGTGAAACACAGTTTGCCATGTTTTGTTGGTCCAGTTAACATAGATGTGTGTAAAAAGTGCAACCAATTATGAAAATGAAGAAGGCACTGGTGTGTGTCTTTGAGAGGCTGTGAATGTGCTGTATAAGCCTCTCACATTGTTCCCTTCCACACTGGGTTTGTGCATGTGTGTGTGTTCTGGTACCTAAATATACCCCAGAGCTGCTGAGCCTCTGCAGTATTTCCCTGAGAGCCAATTTTCATCTCAAATCTGCATCTTAATTGCGCCTCACACACGCAAATTATCAGTTCCGCCAGTAAAAACTCCGGCTGAAACGCCGCGGCAGCCGTCAGATAATGCAAACGAGGTGTGCGATAGAGGTGGGGAAATTACCATCAGCTGGCAGCTAAAATTCTGCTCCGACAGTCAAACTTTCACCTTGAGAGGAGCCGTAGATAAACATAAAAACCCCGCGGCGCATTTCAGGCGTGTTCGGGGTGCTCCGGGGAGGCTTTTAACTGTGACCTTTTCATTTAACCTGCAGCATATCAAAACAGAGCAAACGGTAAAATATGGAAGCTTCTTATGGATTAAAATTCGATTTTGTCTCGGCTAAATGACAAGTTCCCAACCGTGCTCTGGCTGAATGACAGTAGGAGGTGACCACTTTTTTTGTGCTGTAACTTGAATAAGACGATACGTGTGTCAGCACCAGGATCAGTTTGATTGCATTGTTTTCCATTAGATTGTCTGAACTAGGACTGCGCGGTTGTGGTGTTTTCTGCTTAAAAAGTTCAAATACAGGAAGCTAGGCTATTGTAGCAAACTCACCTGATTGTTACACCTCCAGTCTGATCTCTAGTGCACAGCCAATCGTGCAAAATGGCTTGTTCACCTAGCAGATGTGAGCAGAGAGCGTCCAGTGTGACAAGTTGGTTTTATGCTCAAACCCAAACACACAACATTTCTTCCCCTAGCTTTTCCCAAGTGGTATTAGCGTTGGCGCCACTGTCGCAAAGACGACCGGATCGCTTTATGATTTCCCTTCAACAACTCAGGAGGTGTGAGTTTATTCATTTTATTTAGTTTATAATGGAGACGTGAAAGCAGATGGAAATCGTGCCAGCCTGACTGGATCGTTAGTCAGCTCCTGTTTTCTGAGATCTCGAGCCAGGCGGCAGAGAAATAATGGCACGTTGAAAGCGAGGATGATAGGAATCCATTCTAAAGGCAGATGGTGTCGTTATTGTAAACATGACATCATAATGATAACTTAAAGCAAAAAACTATATCTAGTGGCACTTGAAATAAAGTTATGTCTGCATGGTGGAGCAAACATGATGTGACAACTGATTTCAAAATAAAATTCCATACCCAACCAATACGAAACTGTTGTAATCCCCAACATTAAAGTGCGGGAGGAACAGGAAGTGTGGTTGACGTGTTGATGTATTGTAAGGAAGGTTAAGTATTTTATACATTTTTCCAATTTCCATGTGTTTGTGTCTGTTTGTGTTCTCTCACTTTTTGTTGTATCTGGCAGAGACATTAGCATTTTTGAAACATAATTCTGAAGGCTATGCCGGTATAAATATCTCTCATGAACAGCAGCAGCCAACTAGCGTGACAGCTGAAATTATTATTAACCAAAAGACAAACGCCTATGTATATTTGGCAGCGGCTTGCGTGGTTCCCTGCTCTAACAGGCACGTTGGCAGGAAAACAACCGTCATTAGGGGAGTCCATTTTTTAGTCTAACCGTCTTATCGTTATTAAAAATAATGAATCTGGCAGGTGAGTTTGGGGATGGATTTGCTATCGCTGCTACTCAGGGAGTTAGAATTAGATCCACGGCGTGTTTACGCCAACTGAAGTGGGTAAAGACCTGTTAACTGTAGAAATGAGTGGCTGCACATCAAAAAGTACCTCAGATGGAGACAAAATTTTCAAATCAGCCTGTTGAAAGCGGCTCACAAAAGGCTGAAGAGGCTGAGTCCCATCCACGGCCGGCTGAATGGCGACATGGGCATCAAAAGCGCATCAGAGAGGGGAGATAATTGAATATTTCAGCAGGGGGAAAAAAAAAAAAAAAAAACAGATCAGAGCAACGGGAAGGCACCAAACAGGGCAGGTAATGAAATGTGACATTGGAAAAACCCGCTCCAAATGGGTAAATAACATCCTGCTGATGGCCTCTACAGCACGCCGCCCCTCAGGTAAATATAGATGTCACGACGCAGCCGTCTGTACTGTGTGACCTGTATAGTATAGCCATTAGCTTGGTGGCTATAGTGCTTTTAACCATTATGCCATTATTTTGAAAAATGTGGCCATACAGTGGCCGCTGTGAGGAAAGACACGAAGGCCGGATTTGTGACATCGCAAAGTGTCACTCTCATCGTCTGTCTTCACACCAGACATTTCACAGGTCCTTTAATCGCGACAGCTGTACGCAGATGTAACAGCTCACGTTTTTTTTGTTTTACTAATGCTCAAATGCACAACCAGATCACCGGAATAAATGTAAGCTAGGTACACAAATAAGTCTCTTTATGTTGCAGCTTCACGTTTGCTTCTGTTTCTCTCCCGCCACAACGCTGTGCTCATGCTCTGGTTAAGTTTATGCACAAAAAACCACTTGCTCAGGGTCAAAACAAATCACGGTTTGACTTATAACACCTGCTTTGGTTGCCATAGTCACACATGCATATCCACAGGTGTCCTTAAAAACATCCAGCGGTGTGACGAGAACTACGGTCGGCCGTTCGTCATCCTCGTTAGCTGTAATAATGTCACCACCGCTTCCTCCACCTCCTGATGTGAAAATCTGCTAATGAGCGTATAAAGTGAATGTGATATGCCACATTTGGTACAAATGTCAGCCCTGACACGTATCTGTATTTAGCAGAAACATTAACTGCTGACATTATATCCTGGTGACTGCGCTGCAAATGCAGCGTCACGATTCCAGTCTATTTTCCTCCTCTTCAGGCTGCAATCTTTAAAAGTCACTGATTAAAGACATCAGAGGAGGCTTGACTCCGTCAGCCGAATCGCTGTAGTTGTTTTATTTTAGCTGCATCACCGTACACAGAGCGACGCAGGCGGACGGGAACGACAGGCTGTGAGCTCTGTAAACTCTCTTCTCAACGTGACCAAATTACAAACCTAACCCCGACTGAAAGCAGAGACAGGTGATGGAAACCTGCGAAACACGGCAGCGTGCTCACGTCTGTTGGCGCTCGGCTCCGGCACTGACTGACAATGAAGCCAGCTGAACTACTTTTATACCAGACGCTGGTCCATCCGTATCAACCGCCGCCCGCTGTGACTGACCGTTGTGCCGACAGAGCAGCCCAGAAGATGTTCTGTGCCTGACAATTTTCAATCTGATCTGTGACCTTGGCTTACATTTTTAACTTTCTCTGACTGTGAGGAGTCCGAGTGATGGAGAAGGCCTCAACATCTGGGTCTTGCTGGTAAACCATGAGACTGATGTGAGCTGATCGTGGGGCAGCTGCTCTGCAGGTGCACTGAACTGGAAAATATTATATTTCTCATAATTGTGAGGAGCAGCGAGGAGAGAACATCTATCATGGTGTTTAGTGTTCGTGTATAGAAGGAAAAGAAGCATGAACCAGAGACTCACAGGACTCCTTACAGTCAGAGTCAGTAAATTATCTCGTGTTTGTCAGAGAATTTGTCTAATATTTAACTTGCCTCCGAGTTCAAAGCTTCATTTTCATTCCAGCACTCTGAGAAATTCGATCAATTATTAAAAGACGAGGTGAAATCTAGGACTTCTCCAAACCATGTGAGCAAACACCAGTTTGATTAACAAGGGCTGCTTAAGAACTGAGCTGACATCGATGTCAGTCCCAGGGAACCGGCTTGAAGAGTTATGAGGTCGAGTTCTGGTTCCAGATCTGCTAAAGTTTGTGGATCAGAGTTCAGTCGAGCAAAATTCTCACTGCGAAATACCATCAGCCTGTTTCCCGTTGGATTGTTAGAGAACATACTTGAGTTGAAAGCGTCGGAAACATTTGAAAGTTAGATGCAGGTTTGAGTTTTCGGTGCTCGAGGTTTTTTTTTCTTTTCAGAAACACTTCACCTTCACTGTAGGAAGAACGGCTGATACCTGAGTGAAAACCTTTAATATGTCCTCCTTTCGACGAAAATCAGCACAGTGACGCTGAAATGCACTCCCCCCTCTCCAAACGCGGACTTTTTGCATAATGCATGAGCGTCTCTTTTACTGCATGACTAAATATGTGCAAATAAAACATGATAAACAAACGCGCATGAACACAAAGAGGGCAAAGTCAGAGGAGAGCGTGCAAAAGCAGGTGGAAACGTGCAGGAGGAACATCCTCAGCTCAGTCTGTGAACCGTACATTTATCAGGTGTTGGTTCTTTATCAAATCAACACAGTGAAGCATTAATGTACATCACTCAGCTGGATGCCAGAGGGTTTTTTGTAATGTATGAAAAGAGATCAATGAAATGAAATGCAAGTGTTACTGTAAAAACAGGAGCTTGATGTTTTTCTAAGCCGGTGATCCTGAAAAGCACCAAAGTATCGTGACTGGCTGGCTGCCTACAGCTGTCATCATGTTAAATTCTAAATTTGTACATTTCAAATACATTAATTCATAATGATCCATAATATTTCATGTTTATTGTGCAGCGTTACACATCCCTGTCAGTACTCTTTCAGATGAATGTACTGTACAAGAGACGAGCATCTCTGATGTTGGGAGGCTGCATCTTTAATCTTTACGCATATTTTAGTATATTTTATTTTTAGGGGCTATTTTTTTCCTTTTTGCAGCTGGAGTGACCCAGATTTGCCTCGGGGATCAACAAAGCTCATCAGATCTTCTTACTTATCTCATTGGCTACATCTGTAAGGAGACTGATAGCAGTGTTGTCATGTTATCTCTCTCTGTACATTTCTACATCATTACACGAGCGCTTACAGTGTGATGACAGCGGCTACAAAGATACTATAGTTAGATAGAAAGACACTAACTATATGATTACTAGTGTGTGTCAAATTATGGTTTAAATATCATCATGGCTAAATATGTTCTGGATTTGTTTTTTCAATCTTAGAAATGTGCTTTTTACATGTTCAAATATTTAAGACAAGGCAGGTTTATTTCTAGAGCACAATTCAGACATATGGCAACTCAAAGTTTGCAGTCGCCCCCTTGTGGCCCAATTGTTGAAAAATGTGCGCTAAAGTGCCCTCTTGGGAGCCAAAAAAGCATGTCAAAGTGCCCTCTTGGTTGGCAAAACACACTAAACTGCCCCCTTGGCTGGTTAAAACATGATAAACTGCCCTCTTCGGAGCCAAAACACGCGCTAAAGTGCCCTCTTGGGAGCCAAAACATGCGCTAAAGTGCCCTCTTGGGGGACAAAATATGCGCTAAAGTGCCCTCTTGGGAGCCAAAATACGCGCTAAAGTGCCCTCTTGGGAGCCAAAACACGTGCTAAATTGCCCTCTTGGGAGCCAAAACGTGCATTAAAGGGCCCTCCTTTTCGCCCCTGCCCTTCAAAAAGTCTGTGCACGCCACTGGTAGCAACCGTACTTTGAAAGGTAACCCATAGTCTTAATTGGACCAAACCAACCTGACATAATCCTACATATCCAAAACTACTTCCAACTAAGCTAACTTGCTGCTACAATCCTATCTGAACGGTGATGAATGTCCTTATCGTTACATTTTTGGGTATTTTGGGGTGAAAATATAAAAACATGTTGAAACACGAGTGTAATTCGAGCTCTAGTTGTGCCAAAATTGCTGCTACCAAACTCCGATGTGTGTACATTTGGAGTAATGACATTTCCGAAACTGTTGTCATGTAAATGAGCCCTATTCATGTGACAAGTATCAACAAGGAACTCATTTGATTCAGAAATAAACCCCCCACGTCTGTTTGTCATCCGGCTCCTTCGCCCGGGATGAGTGAAGTAGGTATATTACTCAAATTCACTGACATTATCTCCCAAATGTGACGTCCAGACTCTTTGTTACCATCATAATATATCATAATGATATACTGTAGTTTAGAGTTGCCTTCTTTCTGCATGTGTTACAGGCATAAACACACATTTTCAGGTGGTTTGGATCAGTTAAAAGATGTTTTGTGACAACATTGTGTTGCTCCTACTGTCCTCTGTGTCTCATTATAAACATAAATATATAGCTGATCTCACAGCGGTCGACTGCTGTTTAGCATGTTTTGAGCCATAATCATACAGTATTTTATTCACGGTTGGTTGTCTCACAATATAAAACAGAATACAGCCTGAAATGACAAAAACGTGACTCGTACAGGACTCATTTTGTCGCAGCACCTCTGTGTTTGGTAATTTGCAGTGTAGTATTTTACTTTGCAAATTACAGACACAGCAAATTGGCATGGGAATTAGATCAGAGAATGACCCCAGTAATTAATGCAAATTACCAGACGTCCCCAGGTAATAACAGTCCTGAGGGACTTTAGACTTTAGAGGGATTTTCCTCCTCTGAAATCGGCACTGTGACTGGCCGGTTAGCTCTACGTTCATACTGAGACTCCAAAATGCACAAGTTCGTTGGTGGCAGAAAAAAGAAAAGGACATAATGACCAGCTGGTACCACCTCCTATTGTTGCTGGTGAAACTAATCTAATATCAAACTAATATCTTTTCTCAGGCAAAGACAGAAATGAAGCCTTGTTTGTTACAATGCCTGACAACATTCTGTGAGCCAAGCACTAAAAAAGCACAATAAAAAAAAAGAAAATGTGAGATCGTTGCAGCCGATTCTCTCTCAACGTTGAGTCATGTGCATTTAAAAAAAAAAAAAAAAAAAAAAACTTTAGCTGTTTCCAAAATAAGAAGGTCATCACTTATGCTAATCCAGTCTCTGTTATTTGTCTCTTGATCTTCTGGGCATGCTGTGGGTGTCTTTTAGATCTGGAATCTGGAACATCCACATCAGTTTTTCTACAGTTCAAACAAACCGACTCGAGTGATACGTTATTTCTTGTATGATGATAAACGTCTCCGCGGCTTCACAACAGGAGAATCCTCCCGGTATTCGACCCTGAATATCAGATGTTATGGCTGCTGTATCTGTCTGTGTGTGCGCTCATGAGACACATTTAGCGGCTAAATTTAGGTGTTAAATCCTTCTTTTCTTCTGCTCTCTCATTTCTCCACCCCCGGTCCTCTTTCCATCTTGCTCCTTTGCTCTCTCTCTCTCTTTCCCGCATATACTTTGCCCTCAATCTCTCTCTCTCTGGGCGATCGTGTCGTGTGTGTGTGGGTGGATGTTTCATTCCTTCCACCTCCCGTCTTCCAGCACCAGAACCTGTAACCTGCTATCAGTGACTGCAGCTCCACGTGTCCTTTATCTGTCGCCGTCGCCGCCGCCGCTGCTTTGTGTCGTCTCGGTTTCCCCTTTTGATGTGCGTGACGCACATTTGCAATGCAAAGTGTTGTCGGGAATGATTAATGAGGCACTTTGAAATCACTGCATAAAATAACAGTATAAAAATGCGCTTATACGTTATACTCTTTCCCCTCTTTTACTGTAGATGTGTGAAGATTTAACAGTATATTTATTCTGACAACGACAGTCAGTGTGAGTTGAATATTCTTTTGCGTGAAGTTTAACTGATATTGTTGGAAACCAAAGTTTGGGCTGGAATCTTTAATACATTCTCCATGTAACACCATTTTCAGGTTCTCTGTTTTATTATTTTGATTTTTCTATTTATAACTTTGTCCAGTCTCATTTGATATGATAAATTACTGTCTGTGACCACTTTAGCGCTGACTAAGCTAGCTAATATACCAGCTGTCTGAAGCTAATATGCTGCTAATTAAACTTTCTGGGTCACATTTTAAGTTACACATTCCAATGTTAAAGATTTCCTTACTTTGGTGGAATTTCCTCATGTTTACTAGATGAATCACTGCGTTGTCCTCGCTATGGTGACTTAACGTTCAATGTTTCATTCGTTCATAGTGCAACCTGACACAGGAGACCACTGTTGGCATCGCGCTCGCTGTAACTAAGCTTCTTTTTCAAACCTCGCAGTTTAAAATGTTAAAGTTCTCCACCCTCCTCACGTCAGAGAACAGCGGCGCAGAGCTTCCCGCATTTCTGTCACGGGTTGAGAACTCATCTAAGTAAGCCGTGCCTCCCCCCGCTGACTCAAATAGTCCAATCTCCTCCACTCAGTGTAATTGATCTCACGAATACCTCTCCGCCTACTTCTTCTCATTTTTCGCTGCGTCTGAATGTAGACAGTGAAGCTCATTCCAGTCTTAACCTCATAAAAGCATCAGGACAGTGTCCAGAATGTAAATGTGCTGTTCTGAGTGTGAAATCCTCCCTGAAGACGCTCCATTCTGGCTTCCTGACCTGTCCGGAGATTATTACAGTGGATCGCTTTGGCTTGTGTCATATTAGTTAGCTCAGCATGAGTCATCACAAACACCACCCGAGCTCTTGACCGAGCAGCAACCCCTTTAGCGCACTGCAGATTAGCCCTACAGAAAGTTTTTTGTATATATACCTCTGCCAAGCCTCACCAGAAGCTCTACTTTTGATTTAGGGGATGGTGTCTGAGTTATGGCTCTCAGGAGTGACTGCAGAATCTAAATCAACTGCAGTAAAACAACCCCAAAAGACAAGGTTTTAGAGACAAAGCTGACATCTATACAGCCAGCCTCACTGCAGGAAAGTCCTTAAGGGGCACTTTGAGGCACCATCCGGTGAAATACCTGCTCGGTATTGCGGCTGAGGATTGAGTCTACCTCTGAACACCAGAGGAAGGAGATTGCAGCAGAGATTGCATCCATCACGATTGCATCCGTCAGAGAGTCCATGGTGCTTAGCCGGAGTTGCAGGCTGATGTGTTTCCGTCACACATTTTCAAATCTCACGGGGGAAGCAGGTTGCCAGCGCTCTGTCTTTAAAAAACTACTTTTGAGTTTGAGTGGCTTTTTGTTCACAAAGTCTCAGTTGCCTGGATATTGCAGATGAATGCAAATGTGCGACAAAGATGGGGGGGTAGCAGGGAGAAAAAAAAAACTTCAACTGATTTTCAGCACAATGCAAAGTTCTTCAAGGACATTTCTACTAAAAATACTGTCACACATCAACAATTTATAAGCAGTGAGAAATGAATGATTTCATGTTTCAGTCAGCCGCCAGAGAACCGGCGGGAACAAACAGTGCTGACCTCTGAGGAAACAGACAGACGGAGGGTCCAGAATATAGAAATATGATGTGCTAGTTAGCAGCCGAGCTTCCATTAGCATTTCACACAGTTGCATTAATGAATGTGGCCACATATGAGACCAGGTGCTAACACAAGCCGTTTTTACACTGGGCAGCAAGCTGCCAATCTGGCTGTCCTTGTTGCGACTAGGTCCACAAACTTAGACAGAAGGCGGTATATTGGGGGTCTGTTCTGGTCCGCCAATTTGACGCCTCAGAGGGTACACTTATTTCCACCCTTATTGCTGTAAATCCGAGCTGTCAATGTGTCGGCAATTGCGTGAGATTGGCGCGAGGTTTTGACGACGTGCACTGTTGTGCGACCCACAGCCGGGGAGTTTTAAAACCAGGAAACAGCTGATCACAGCAGTCAGTCCATCACTTCATTCGCGGACGTCAAGATGAGCAGCTGGACAGCCACTGAGATCCAGGAGATGCTAGCGTCTCCTCGGTCTCTGTAGCTGTCTTCGTTGTCCGCTTGTTGTTGTAGCGGCAAGCTACTAACGGTCGCTACTTTCAAATTAAAAGCCCCCCGCTAAGAACCCAGTTCCCAACTCCAATGGGGTGCAATGTAAAGCTCTTATTTTGAAGACAAATTCGACCTGCTTCACTGTTCACGCCCAACTTTGTGTTTCACGTCACGTCACATGTTTACGCCTGCCCCAGTGGCGGCCAAGTGGCGGCTTTTTGGAAAAGAAGGAATATTACACCTCCCTTTTAGAGAGACAAGGTGGCACATTGCAGCCTTTACTTTGCTGCAAATGTGCCACCTTTTCTATCTAAAAGGGACTACACCTTCTGTCTTCTCTCTCTGATAAAGTCACACATGGTCTTGAAACGTTCGGATCAGTCTGCACTAGTTTCGTCTAGCAATGTTTCCAAAAGATCACTACCAAAGTTTAAAATCCTTTTTGAATACTGATTGTATTGCTACGATATTTCCACGTGCATTCTCTCCGTGAGCTGGACTATATGTGCCAGAGAATGCAATCACAAAAACAGGAAGGAAACTGTGACAGTTGATGACTTCATGGACAATCTAAATATTTATGATCGCGATAACTTTAACATTCATCTACTAAGATAAGCATCCTATCAAATCCCATTCAGACTTGCTTTACTTATGCCACCAAGCTCGACTGTAGGTGCGCTGGAACCGTCTCTGCATGCCTGTCTCAGTTATATAATCATCACAAGCGACTTAAACTCTGCTGGATGTTGTTCAGTTGCATTTCTCCTTTGATTAAACACTTACCACGCGCTCCTAGCTGCCTGGAGGACAGGCTCCTCGTCTGGATGGCCACTCGATGGGACTGATACACACTGTGGAGGTTGTGAGCAGCTTGCAGGGGGAAGGAGCGGCTATCTGCTTATAACAAGTCCAGCCACCTCAGCAGGCTCTGACAACAAAATTGGCAATTTGCTTCCACTCCGAAACGTCTGGGTCAAGAGGTCGATTGGCTGGCAGACACCCATGATAGAATCAAGATAACCGAGCCATGCGCCACTACCCAGTGACTCCTCCAGGCGTGAGAATTAACAACCAGACCTCATTTGGTCAACACCTCCAAGCATCATATCACTGAAAAAACATTTGGCGACTATGTCTGATGGCTGTAATTCGCTCCGAGTGCTTTAATAACACCTTCTGGGCGCCTTTAAAAGAGCACGTTTCATGAGATAACGCATTATTTGTTGTGCACAGTTTGGCAGATTGGAGATCTGCCATCTGCATTCCTTAATAGAGTCTGACCTCTCTCATTTGATCTGTCAGCAAAATTGGCAATTTGCCTCTCGCCTGAAACATCTGACTGGGAGAGGTCGATTCATTTCACCCTTCGTGCGGGAGCTGATGGAGGTGAGCCACGCACGACTACGTATGGTGAGAGGAAGCGCTGCTGCGGATAAGACCTGTGAGAAAGCGGCGATATCTCGATGGTTTACACAGTTTGGTGCAAAATCTGGCACTGCAGTAGAGTGTCTAGATTGTCGGGTGCTTTCCAGGATAGCTCATATGAGAAATCCATGAATTATAATGGTTAAAAGGTTGGATTTGACTTTTTGAGTCTCATTCAAAACTCGTCAAATACTGACTGTTTGGGTTTTCCATTGGAATGAGACTCAAAAATCAACTGATGTTGGTGTTTGGACCGCGTTCCAGTGTTATCTGCACTATTTGGTGCTATAAAAATGGTCATGATTGCACGACTGACAGCTGAGACCTGCTCGCAATTGAGTCAGCTCTGTAAGTAGGGCCTCGATGCCGCCACTCCAACCGGCTAATGACCGCTGCCCAGACTCCGGCTTCAAATGACGGCAACAGAACAAGAGTGCATTGCCTTCGTCAACTGTGGGAGGAAGCAGAGAATGAAAATAAGTTCAAGTCCCTTCATGCTACATAAATAAAAAAGGTTTAAAGTGAGGATGCATCGAGGAGTCTCACAGCCCGAGGAAAAAGACGCTGCTCTGTAGTCTGGTGGTACGGCAACGGATATTTGAGCTGACTTTGGCTGCGGTGGGTCTTGTCTTTTCGTGTCCTTGGGGCTCTGTGCAGACGTCTCAATTCACCAAACTACTGATGCTCTGTAGATGGATGCCATTGATGCTCTAAGCAGTTTCAGTCACCCGCCGTAGAGCCTTTCTGTCCAGGGCCCGGGCGATGCTGGCAGTCAGGATGCAAAGACACAGAAATGACGTACAGATAGAGGGACATTCAGGAGGATAAAGGTAAACACAGCAAAGGATTCTGGGATGTGTAAAAGCTGACAAGGAAAAGAAAAGAGCCTTTTTTTCCTGTGCTTCATTTCACCCGGGTGGTGATGTTTTATTGCTATTCCCACCCTCGCCCCACCTCACCTCGTCTCGTTCTCTCTTCACCGCACGTCACTCATCATGACGTGCTGTCCATTCTGACTTTGAGCTACCTGGAAACCTGCATGGATTGACATTTCAGACAGCTGGGGGAGTTAGAAATGGACACACAGGGTCAGGGACTGATATAAGGAACCACACATCTCTATATCTATATGTTCCAACTTTGAATATGTTTAATTATATCAGTCTGTTACATGCAGTCGAGCATCAGCCTGGAGCAGCAGTTAGCAGTTAGCCGCAGTGCTGCGTCGAGAGGAACACGAATGTTTTACAGTCACACTGACGGGTCAAGGATGGGCGAGAGATAGCGAGGTGGAGGACAAAGAGTCACGCTTCTGTTCATTCGCTATCTCCCTCTTACAGATGCGCACAAACAAAGACGGAGCATAAACCGACACACAGAAACTCTCTGACACACACAAGGTGATGTTAAAACAGAGAGCGTAAGAAGACGGAGATCAGCGGGATGCCAGAGGAGAAAGGGGGGAAGCACTCCATCCTGAAGCGTCTGCTTTTCTGTTTCAGACCTTGATCTACCGGGGGGGGGAAGAACAGCATCATAGAGCGTTTTGCCTTCGGCGGGGAAAAGGAAAATGAAATAATAAAATAATCTTTGTCGCTGCGTCTCCCCGTCGGTGTCTCTTCCTCCTTGATGCTATTCGGAGCACGAGGAACACCATGTGTTCTGTTAGAGCCTCTTTACATCTGCCTGTGCTGTCATTGGGCGAAGAAACTTGCTGCTTCCTGCGTCAGTCTCGACTTCCTCATATGCTCTAACTGTACTTTCTCATTTTGAAGGTTATATACATTTTTTTTTACTTTTAAAAGTTGCGCTGTCACTGCAGGTTTTTTGGGCCGGGGATCGGCAACACTCTTGCGACTTTTGTGAAAGTTTGTGAGGCAAAGATATTTGTGTCCGTCCTGTGAGGAATACGGGGAAGTCTCTTTTCTCTGTAAGTCTTAATAAATCAAAAAAGGCCAACTAATCCAGTGTAGTCTGCTTTCACTAACCGACTGCCTGTGACCTGCAGTTGATGTATGGCTTGTGTAGTGAAAGGATTCACATTTTTTTCCAGTGGGTGAACAGATCAGTCAAGCATACGAACGTTGGAATTTATTTTTGAGTTGCGCCTACATTTTTTATGAGATGAAAAATCAATGCAAGAAGCTCCTGAAAGTTGTGGGAGGACATGAATGTGTTGAGGACAGGCGGAGAACAACCGAGTGCCCCTCTGTGTCTCTGTATAGTTGGGATTACCCACCTTTTATACCTTCGTATAAAAGCATAATTACGACGAAAGAGGCACTTTTAAGATTTACCGCATTTTCGTTTTCGGGTCAAACTCATTTTCAATGGGAGTGCTACGGGCACTTTTACGATAGCATCAAAATCTCTATTTTTAAAACACTAAGAAGTCTCGACACAACATGAAACTTTGCTCGTAGTATCACCAGGGTCTCTACACATGAACACGAGCATTGAGAACATTGTTTGTGTGCACAGAGTTTACTAAAAATAAAGTTTTTGAACAACTCACGTTAGCACTAGCTTGTTCCGCTCGCCGCCGTCCTGCCAGTGGAGAAGTGTCGATCTCAGAATGTGACGTAACCTGGAGGACAGTTAAGGTGGAACGCTCCTAAAGCTTAGTTCCATATAAATGCACGGACAATTTGTTGTTTTGTCGTTAGCTAAAAACAATATTGACCTTGACGTTGAAAAAGGAGCCTCATATAAAAAAACAAGACTAAAAACAAAAGCCGGAAAAGTCACGTGAGATATCGCGTGGATAGTTGCTGCCGGAAGACAGTAGTTCCACCTTAACTGTCCTCCATGTTACGTCGCTTTAAAGGTATGTTAATTATTTCAGTATCCAACAGGCCGGCTAACATAATTTCACTGCTGAATTGAACTTTTATGTTTTTGGAGAGTTAGTTGTTGAGTTGTTCTGAGTTGTAACGCGTCACACATACAGCCAGCAGCTTGTGACAGATGTGACTCATAACTGATTTACTTTGCTGAGAAGAACTAAAATAAGTCTGACAGAAAGTTTTCTATACGTCTGCTGTTTTATCCCTTAAAGGACAGTTTCACTGGAACGAGCTGGTAAACTGCCACTGCGTGATCAAAGTGAGGCGATATAAATATGTACTGCAGCGTGAATTCATAACGAGCGGTCCGACTTTATACTGTACGTTACAGATTTGTGGGTATAATGACTCGAGCAGTGCGATTCTCATACACAACCCGTCATGTGTCAGTGTGAGTTTTGTCCCTCGACACACTCGCTATGTGTCGTTCAGTCATGTTAAAGACAAAAAAAAACTCCCACACTCTTTAGATGTTGGGTTGTTTCTCCCTGTCAGCTTATTACAGCTTTTCCATTATGATATTCATGAGTCTAATTTCCCTCTGTCCTAGTTTTCAGATTCTATAAAACGCAGGCTCCACTTCTGCAAATGTACGCTCGCATCAGTGGTGTGTGGACATCACATTCTCATACCCAGACAACAGAGCAGGCATATTGTTCATGATGATGATGATAAGTCCAGAGATGATTCCTCACCTGTTTCCCACTTGCAGGCACAGACGTAATCGCCAAACATCGCTTTTAGTCAAATAATATTCAAAGGTTTGTCTCATTTTTATTCATCGTTGATTGTGACCACATCAGTCCAGGGTTGCAGATGCATTTCAACACATGACCGGGTATAAAACTGTCTTCAGAGGAGCATTATTGTTCAAAGTGATTCAGTGAAACAGAGCTGAGATGTGAGGTTTAAAGCGCCGTACAATATGAGAAAAAGCAATAAATAATAATAGGATAAAAAGTAATACTGAAGATGGATCTCCTGACACCAAACACCATTTTTTATATTACCTTTTTTTTTTTTTTTTTTTTTTTTTTACCTAACAGAGAATTAAAGTTCAGGCTGTTCATCAAAAGGAAAGTGCTGAAGTCTTTACGTACTAACTGGAAGAAAAGAAGAAATGTGAACAGCTTCTTGAATTACGTCATTGATCATCGTTAGAATGTGGACACGAGCTGTAAATTTGTCATTTTTGCAAGTGAATATAATTACTGACAGCTCTTAAAAAGAACCACTGGGTTAAATCTACCATTCATTGCTTTGTAGGAACAGATGTCATTTATTAACAACACAGTCTTACACTGAGTGAAGGGGGGGACGACAGAAAGAGCAGAAAGAGGAGAAGAACATTTTCCAGATACGAGGCGCGTGGGAGGGGAGGAGCTCTGTCTCTCCCTCCTTTCATCTCCGTCTCTTCCCATCATGATTTGAATGGAAAGTGGTCGGCACAAATAGCGCAGACTGTTGCATGAATTCATTCTCCATACAAATTATGAAACTTAAAGAGACGGGGGGGGAAAAAAAATAAAAGGGAAAATATGCTGAAGCCAGAGTTGGCTGGCTCACCGTGTGCGCTGTCAAATTTTAGGGAAATTGCCCTCCAGCAGTTCCTCTCATGTGGAAGCCTGCTGATACAGGCTGAGAGTCCACCGGGAGTCTCTCTTTGATTTCCTTATCTGGTTGGTTTTTTTTTTTGTTTTTTTTGTGGGAAGGACACACTTGGCACGCTGAGCGCTGAACATGACAATTGAAGTTGGCAAATTGCTGCTTTTTGGGTGAAACCATCGAACTCTTAAAATGCCGGTTCGATAGCGGTGAAGTGGACCGGCACAGCCTGAGCTCTCAAGGGATGAAAAAGTCGGGCTCCACGTGTTTATCTCGTCAGCAGAACAGAACCAGCAGTTGTTGTAAGCCTCGAATTGAAGGCGAGTGCACATGAATGTTGAAAAAAATACTGTACCGCAAAGTAAAGGTCTGTGAGGTCAAAGGTCGACCAGGAAGTAGGTCAGCGACAGACTGAGAATTAACTGTATTATTCACGCTGTCTTTAGTTCCAAATACATCTGAGTAACTTGACCCGATTAGGTCAGAACCTCTAATCACCTGACTGCCCACGGCAGACATTTTGGCATTCATTACTGTCATTACCAACA
This sequence comes from Sparus aurata, assembly GCF_900880675.1. NCBI lineage: Eukaryota > Metazoa > Chordata > Actinopteri > Spariformes > Sparidae > Sparus > Sparus aurata. The sequence goes on along the minus strand of NC_044192.1, from coordinate 6,363,859 downwards.
CTTGTGTCTACCTGGATCTACTCTTCCAGTCAAGTTTGCTGCTGCCAGGTCTTTTTTTTCTTTTTTGTTGAGTTCTCTGCTACATTACTGTGGGGAATGTGTTAAACTAACTGATACAAATACAAAAGCTCAAGTTTAGAAACAGAACTACATAACTTGGTTGTCAAGATGTGGGTCGAACACCAGCAGCTCCTGTAAGTCATTGTATATATTGGTGTTACTTGTTTAGTCTAAAGTATACTCAGTTAGGATTGGTGTATATATCTGTGCTCTTATCAACGCGCTAGGCTAGTTAGATAGCGTGGAAAATAGCCACAAGTTAGCTTGACAGACTGCAGGTTAGATGCCAGATCCTCTCCAATATAGATATCGAGAGATAAAAGCCGGATTTACGTTCATTCATTGGTGCATCGTTGTAGTTAGAGTTGATGAAAGACTAGATAATGTCGCTAATTTTTGAGAATAGAAAAAAAAGTGCTTACCTGTTGTCCTCGTTTCTTGTTGTAGCTTCTTTGTATTCCAGTAAGTTGATGGCCTGTTTATTATGGTTATGTATAGTATGTAGCAAAGCCATGCTGTACTTGATTTGGCATTTTCAGGATGTCATATAAACCCGTAGGAATACAAACTGCTTTAACAGTGTTTAAACCTGTTGCGACACATTGTTGAGGGGAAGCTTTCCCACGCTGATGGCTGATGTGTAGTTGATGTAAAAGTTCCTGATACATGCTGTCCATCCACCTGCAGGTGAACAGGTTGATCCAGCTTTCTACAACAGATGTGTGTTAGAGGTTTTATCTTCTGCGAAACTAAAACTTACCTCTGTTTCAACGTCATCACCTTTGCTGTCTTCACCCTCCTCAACACGTCATTTTAAACACATGAACATTTTTACTGTAGCTGCATAATCTGTGTTGCCTTGAGCCGACAGAATTCACCCATGAAACCAACACTTTGTATAATCAACAGGCGAAAAGTCCAAAAGAATGGGAGATCTCAGATCCTCTCCGATGATTGTCGTCGATATCATAACCTGATGTCACAGTCATTTTTTTTTTCTGTGCTTTGATTGCACACATGCTTTATTTGACTTATAAAACTATATGTTTAAAATGAAGACCAGTCAGTGAGGATGGCTGCAGTCTTTCGACTCTGCTTGGATAAAAAATGGTCTCAGGCTCAGCGGGACAGTCAAGACAGAGATTCTACTGGTGTTACTGCCCGCTGTGGGAACAATACAGATGCTGCTGTATTCTTTTTTGTGTTTTTACAGGCTCGGGGAGCGCGGCGCTCCCTCGTTGCTATGTGGGAGTGAAGCAGCAGTGGGTGCTGTTGCTTTCGGTTGCATCAGATCTTTAAACGATAAAGAAATGTTTGGACTAAGAGGAAAGAAGTCAGGAGTGGGTGGGAGAGGAGAGGGGAAGGAGAAAAGAACTGGGGCGAGTGACGGGAGAGCAGGGACTGAAGACGGTGAGTTTGAGGGGTGTGGATGTAAGAAGGGACGAGAAGAAGGAAGAAGTATCTATCTATCTATCTATCTATCTATCTATCTATCTATCTATCTATCTATCTATCTATCTATCCCTGCTTTTGTGTTTTGTATGCAATGTATTCATATTTCCATATTAGCTATTAGCTGACTGTATTTGCTGACCTCCGTATCCGTGTTCTCGTCACGTTGTCTAAATGTTTGTGCAGCAGTGTCACTCATATATGAGTTGGTTCAGTGTTTGTGCTTCTCTGTTTGCTGTGGTTTATTCTGCCTGCACGCTTTTAATCCTGCTGCTTCTTTTTGGGGGGGTTTTGTTTGGTGTTTTGCTGCTGTATGTTTTTACAAAGTGAAGATTGTCTGTTGACACTCAGTGCTCAGAATTTAAAGTAGCCATGAAATCAAAATAGATGTTTTTTTTATCGCATATGTCTGACCCTAAGCCCCTTACCTTACCATTATCCGGCCATGCAATGGTTAAAAGGTCATTTTGTAGGTATTTTTAATGGTGTTTTAGACTCATTTTGCATCCAAATGAAATGCCTTTTTCACACATTTTTTGTGAAAAAGACTAATAAACGAACAACTGTTAAGAGGCACAATCATACATACAAAAGAAAGGGTACCTTTTGAAAATCATTCAGCCCAAATCGGTTAGCCGACCCGCTAAAATCATTAACAATCACTTCTTAAAACCCACTTTTACCAACTTTATTAACTACTCTTCTTGATCTCTTTATGTTTGAATTCATTGAATGTGATGTCCCACCTGTGTTGTCTTGATAAACTGCCTACTTTAAATAATAACAGACTTATTAACACACAAATTAAAAATTAAATATTTCAAATCCATTCTAATACTTTTTCAATACTTTTTTTAAACCTGTACTTTTCTTGTATGACTTCCTCTGACTACCAATATTGAAATGTATAAAAAAGATTAGTTATAATATATATCTTACTATGTTTTTAATTAAGTTATTATTATTGCTGCTGTTGTTATAATCAGAGCTTTATGCTACTGAGTTAGCAGGTTGAATGATTGTTCTTTGCTTCAGTTGGTTTTGTGCTCATGTTTAGAGACTTTTTTAAAGTTTGGAGTTAAAGGCTTTGAGGTAATTCAGTAAAGTGTTCCTGAACACACATTTTCAGAAGGTAATACATTTTAACATATAATACAATCCTGTAGTGTGCTGGATTTGAAAAATGTCCCAATCTTTAGTTTTGTGAATGTTAGATGTTAAGTTTGCGTTTACCTTACCACACTACTGGCTTTGTGTTATATGACATTGTTTGTGTCAGAAGTGAAAGAGGAAGTTTGATGCCTGATGAAAATTCCTGTATAGACAACATCACCTCCATCTTTCCCTGATCTACAGTGCAACCAACTAGTTTAAGTGCCTTAATTCATCCCAACTATAATCATCATAGTGCCGGCAGTTTATATCAGGCTCATGTAAAAAAAAAACCTTGTTGTAACTGTAATATGTGACAGTTTTGGAGGACGAGTGATTCAACCCTGGCAGTAAGTGAGATCAGAAAAAAAACACTTCTGTGCCCTTTTGAAATGCAAGGACAGAAAAAAAGAAAAAAAAAAAAGATGTTCTGTCATTGAGTTGTGTTGAGTTGACTTGTTTTTGGATCCGACCACTGGAGGGTGCAAGAGAGAGAAAAATCACACAGTCATCCTCTCCATCTCTCTCCTTTCCTTCTCTCCGATCTGGAAATGAAGAGTGCCAAGCAGCTCTGGGATTCCCTCACCTCCACATCCACACACACACACACACACACACACACACACACACACACTCCTCTGACTCTCTTACTTCCTCTCTTCCGTTTCTCCGTCCATTATAGCTCCATTATCCCTCCTCCCATCTGAATAATAAAACATGGCTTTAACTTCTTAATGGTTCACTTAAGACCCTTTTAACCCTGAATTTACTGTGTGGTGACTCCCCACAGAACAACGGGAGGAGTTATACTTCAAATTAGAATCATTTCATTTTAGCAGCGTACAGTCGCTGTACATCTTCTTTTTTTTTAAAAATTTTTTTACCTTGTTGGCACAGCTTGTTCAGGAGGCTACAGGGGTCATTCTGAGTCTGTATTTTTCATATTTGTACTTAAAAAAAAACATAAACCTCTTGCTGCAGCTTATAAAGACATCATAAGTAAGTTGACAGGAATGTGCCGTGGGGGAAGATCACAGTCTGTAACTGCTCAGCAGGATTAAACTATGACCAAACTTAAATCTGGCTCCACATTGTCAGCTTCTAATGAGTAACGGCACTCTGTGGGAGTCTTTTCAAACTGTGCAGGACTGAGGGTGCTTTCACATACGCTCGACCTCAAAATATCCAGTTTGTTTGATTAGTGTGGACACACTGGGTCTGTTTGAAAGGGCGGTCTCCAGTGCGGGTCATGCACTCTCGGGTACTCTTCACATCAGGTGTGAAAGCAACTGTACTGAACTAGAAGGTGGACTGCAGTGTGAGCTGTATACATATTAGAAGCAGGCGTACTACAAGGATGACTCCATTGCAGTGGTGTGCGAAGACTTTTGGAAGGGCAGGGGCGAAAAGAAGGGCACTTTAGCACGCGTTTCGGTTCTCAAGAGGGCACTTTAGTGCGTGTTTTGGCTCCCAAGAGGGCAGTTTATCATGTTTTAACCAGCCAAGGGGGCACTTTAGTGCGTGTTTTGGCTCCCAAGAGGGCACTTTAGCACGTGTTTTGGCTCCCAAGAGGGCAGTTTATCATGTTTTAACCAGCCAAGGGGGCACTTTAGTGCGTGTTTTGGCTCCCAAGAGGGCAGTTTATCATGTTTTAACCAGCCAAGGAGGCAGTTTAGTGTGTTTTGCCAACCAAGAGGGCACTTTGGCACGCTTTTTTGGCTCTCAGGAGGGCACTTTAGTGTGCATTTTGGCTCTCAGGAGGGTACTTTAGCGCGCGTTTTTCAACAATTGGGCCACGAGCCCCCCCCTTGTGCACATCACTGCTCCATTGTCTACCTGAGCTTTGGGATCTTGTGATTGGTGCTCTTTTCTACACCTGGAACATAAACAAATGTCCCCTAGTCGATGACTTCTTCTTTGTGCATATTAGCAGATCGCAAACCAGCAAGCTGCATACCGCCACCTGCTGTTTTCACAAGTGAACTTTGATACAGAACGACATTTCTGATGTGAAAGCTGACCAGAAGGGAGTGGGGAAGGTGGCGATTACACTCGATGCAAGGGTTTCAGGTTAGGGCTGTACCTGATGTAAAAACACCCTTAGTGGCTTCTTTGGGTGTTAAAGATGGGCGAAAATGTTGGAGGAAGAAAATAAGTAATAGCAAACTTCTTGATTTATTCTGAACTATATATAAGCATCAGCAAACAACCAGCTTCTACTAACTAATGTTTCTGGTTTGAACATGAACCATTAAATTATTTTTACCCACTCTCGGAAAGAGTTTGAAATGAGGTGCCAAATTGAAGATGGTTCGAGCGACTTAAAGACTGATAAGAACTGCGACAGTACTTTAATGCATCTGGAAAAGCAGGGTGGCAGAGTAAACAACTAGGTGACAAATTGCTCCAGGGGAAAATCAAAGCTTTTTTTACTCCTCTTTAATGAAATAATACATTTTTAATGCCGTATGTAAACCAGTGGAAAGACTGCTGAAACTCAAAACAGATACAGGGAAACAAAAGATCACAATACAAAAATACACAAAATGTATTAAATCATTGCAGTTTTCATCAAACACATAACAGTAGATGGATAAATAAGTCAAAACACAAACACACAAATACTTGGAAAGAGTTTTTTTATTTGTTCTCCTTAAGAAATGTTAACATTCATAACAGATGTTTTTATAACAAGGCTGATGCAACATGTCTGGTGAGAACGCCTCACATGTTCAGTTGTGACCTACTTCACATGAATCATTGAACCTTCCGGCTCCGTATGTTTGCGGAGCCAGTTTCTGTGCAAACCTCGATGTTTGACTGACACGATGATGTCACAGGAGGGAGGCGGGGCTAGACCCATCATCACCGCTCCCCCATTTGTTGTCGAGCCGTTTTTGGATTGCAGATAACCAGCGCTAATGTGATGCTGTTTTGGTGTCTGAGATCTGAAGATGTGGCCTAGATTCCTGACACACGCACGCACACGCACACACACACACACACACACACACACACACACAAATATGCATGCATCTACAAATCTAGAGCAAAATGTGCATGTACACACACACAAATTCATACCTCCCCAAAAAAACACATATGAAAAATGCAACACAGGAATTCACAGTATCACAGGGCACAGACGCACATATATGCAAACATCTGCACACACACACAAACACACACACATACTCACACACCATATTGGCAAACATACAACTGCGCGTACGCATCTGCATGCATGCTGGTTTTATATGTGCGTGTGTCTCAGTGTGTCTGCCAGCACTAAGCCTCTTGCTCTGAGATTAGCGCTAATTTCCATTTCTGCCAAAAAAACTGAAGAAGAAGAAGAAGAAGAGCAGGCGAGGAAGAAAAGAAAGAGGAGAGGAGGGCTGACACCATTCAGATATTTTATAAAAAGGGAACGAGAGGCGAGGCGGGGAAATAGAGCAAACACAGAGGAAAGATGATGAGAGGTGAAATATCTTTTGAATATATTTGTTGAGCGGGCCATGCTCTGAAATATGTGGATATCCTCACTAAAGGAATAAGAAGCACATAGAAATACATCTTTGACTTCATGTCCTGAGTGGATCCAATGGATGCTGAGTGACGTAGAAGTGGCAGCACGGATTCATTAAGTCTAAAATGACCCTCTGCACACTGAATGGACACTTTGAGAAATAAGAATAATGATCTATCCAATCTCTCAGCTTCTGGGGCTTGTGTTGGTCATATTGAACACGAGTTTGTGTGCTAACGACCATACTGTATTCATCTGCGTCGCGAACTGTGTGTGTGTCAAGATTAAGCTAATGAGAGCGGAGTAGTTGTTAATCCATCCACAGCGCTCGTTCTCTGATGCCTTCTACAGACCTCACACAATGCTGTGTGTGTGTGTGTGTGTGTGTGTGGATGTGTGTGTTTGTGTGCGGTTAATGGCATTAGAGTGATGGTACCAGACTCTCTCTCTCTCTCTCTCTAACAGCAGATGTGTGACTTCCCTCCACCAAATCCTCGTTAAGTTTCCGTGGATCAAACGGCTTTGTAATTAAAATCCACCGCGGCAGATTGTACAGTACAGAGAAGCGAATTACTCTGCGAGAATCCATAAGATCAACGCGACACATGCAAAGTGCTGACCCTGCACGTTTACAGTCACAGAATTTACAGTAATACTATCGTGTTCCAGAAAGCTTTGTTCACAAGATGTGTCCGTATTTGTTCGCGGAGCATCCCGGCTTGTTCAGACAGTTTATTCTCGGATTCAGTTTTCAATATTTTGTTTCCACAGAGCTTGGATGGAAGATACAGGAGGTCTGAGCCCAGAAATAACTCCTGGTGTTGACGTGGGTTAGGGTTAGGGGTATTGATTGATGTTTATAGGAGCCAGTAGCTTTGGTGGTGAATGTGAATTACGTTCCCTGCTATGCTGTTAGAGGTCAAAAAAGCCAAATCTTCCCGACCCGGTGGGAACTCCGGCGATTAAGTGTTGAAAGGGTTGGCCAAACATAGTCACACATGGCTGCATCTGAGCGATTTTTCAACGAGGAATATAGTACAAAGATTTTTGGGGGGGTGATATTGGTGCACAACTTGACCGTGGATGTGTTTTAAAATGGTTAAAAAAAGGCATTTTCCTTCTAAACTAAAGTGGAGATGATGAATCAGTTTGCATTGTTTGGTTGTCCTGGTGGCTGCCTGTTACATGATGGTTAATCAGTTATGGTTGGTTTACTATTTAGACTGATACAGAGCAATTAGGTTTGATATTGGATTGGACTTGATTAACTTTAAGGGAACTTGAAGGTAACCATTCTCCTGAGTTGCCATTCTTGTTGTATTTCAGTGTTGTTTTTGGCAGCCATTTTAGATTTAGTCTTAGTCTTAGTCTTTTGGACTAAAATGCTTTTTAATTTTAGTCAAATTTTAGTCACTTCTATATGTGATAGTTTTAGTCCAGTTCTAGTCGACGAAAACTCAAACTGGTTTTAGTCTAGTTTTAGTCAGTTTAAGTTAAAAAAAAACAAACAAAACAAAAGAAGAAGTATAGTCTTTTATTAAATTAATTTAGGTAAATAAAAAGATCTACAAGCTCACAATGTGTTGGAATGTGTTGAACTTGTAGATCTGCTATTTTCACAACTTATGTGTGTATGATGAAGTAGGGTATCAATTCATGAAAAAACTGTTGAAATGTGCTGATATGTGCTGATTGTTATTCTATACCTTGTGGTTTTGTACACTTAAATTGTTCAATGAAAAAATAAATAAAAAAAGTGACAACGAATTTGTCTTCAAAATAAGAGCTTTACATTGCACCCTATTTGAGTTTAGAACTGGGGTCTTAGCGGGGGGCTTTTAATTTGAAAGTAGCGACCGTTACTAGCTTGCTGCTACAACAGCAGGTGAACAACGAAGACAGAGACCGAGGAGACGCTAGCATCTCCCGGATCTCAGCGGCTGTCCAGTTGCTATATGAACATTAAGCAGAAATGTCATGCATTTTGAACGTCTGACAGACCACCCACTAACATTTACATCCATTCTCGTCTCGTCAACGACAAGTCATTCACGTCTCGTCATGTTTTAGTCATCAAAGAGCCAGGTTTATCTCGTCACCGTCTCGTTATCGTCATGAAAAAAAGGGGCGTCAACGAAATAATTTCGTCATCGTAATCGTCGACGAAAACAAAACTGTTGTGTTTCATTCTGTTCTAGCAGATTTTGGATTGAATGTCCACATCAAGGAAAGGAATGTAACTATTGTATCCACCGAGAGTTAAGCTGAAGATTTACGTGACACATATTAATGAGCCAGCTAAAGCTTTGGGTATATCTAACAGGAATTCCTGGCTGGTCAGCCGACAGAACGAACGCTGATCTACCTGCCAGAATTCACCGGGATTTGGAGGTCATTACAAATCAATACGTGTATCCTCGGTGTTGCATAAACCATGCTGTGGAGACAAGGTTGCATTGACTGTAGATGTCTGATTGTGTCCACTGTGCTGGTCTGATGGAGTTCAAGGTGTTGCAGGGGATGCTTCGCACGTCAGCACTGTACAGCAGTTCGTGCCAGTAAAAGTCATCGCTTCAACAAGGTTATCTGACGTCTTGAGGCTTTCCGGTGGAATTTTAAAGTGCTGTCTTCTATGTTTTATGTATCAAAGAAGAATAAAAACAGAAAGAGGAAGGTTAAGCACGCATCCAACCCCAGTTAGAACCATTTCAGGGAAAGACAACATCCGAGGGAGAATGAGGAGCTTTCTGCATGTGAAATGTGTGTTTTTATTTACTGTTGTTCATCACCAGGAGGAAATTAACTTTTTCCACCCGCAGTCGTTAAAGGACTCCACAGTTTACAACACACACACACAATGTTTGAGCTAATTATGTTTTCCAAGTGCGATATATCATTGAAACTGTGGACAGGCCGCAGAACTTTTCACTTAAAGTACACTTATATCCGTTACAACGTAGCAGATTGAGTTTATCCAGGCCGGTGGTAATCTATGTATCCCTCCAGACATCTATATTTCCACACTGTATTGAATTATGTGTTGTACCATGCAGTCATATTGGCTCCTTGCTGTACTCTGAGGACTTAGCTGCTGTGATGATTTATTAAATGAGCCTTGGACTGTAAGTTCCCGCTCTGCTCATCTGCATTGTGTGTGTCGACTCCGAACTGCTTCTGCCTCCTCAAAGCTTTGAGGTTTATATGTGCTGCGCTATGTTAAGAGTGATCAGAGTATAGACTTAAAGTCATACTTGCTTTATTCATTTGGGGAAATATTTTTTTTTTTAGGGTTTAGACACTTGGTTTGGGTTTGGAAGAAACCAAAAAAGTCTGTTTTTTGTTGCCACACACATGACTGGATACGTCCAGTCTACTCATCAAACTAATCAGTTTTTTTGTTGCCAAGAAAACCAACTGTATCCTGCTTATGAATGTTGAAACGGCATGTGGAACTCACAGAAATATCCAGTGGTTTCACGCTTACAAATGTTGAACCGCCTTCTCAACCAGCCTCAACCTTGCCTAACTCCACCACCATCGCCGGACATGAACGTCAGGTCATAAACACGTAATTTGAATGTGATACGACTCGTTATTTGGAAATGTGGACATGGTACATAGCCTGTGAGACATACAAATATGAATATGTGAGGGATCCTGGCCACTTGGCTGCTGTCAATCAAGTGGATTTTGTGCCTAAACCTGACCAGACCATAATCACAGCATTGTCACAACTTCAAAATGAAAACTGAAAGTTAACGGTCTGAACAGTCGCTTGCAGGAAACGTGTACTGCCAACATTTGTTCTGCTCATTGGGTCGAATCAAGATGATAAGAAATCACCAGCAATGGGTTGCAGAACAGTGGTTTTACTCAACTGTACTTTAAAACTGTAGTGTGTGTGTGTGTGTGTGTGTGTGTTACTCTGTGAACAGACAGCGTTGCTCCCCAGGTCACATTAGCTCGGTGCTACAAATCCCTGATTCTGTTCTTTGTGCTCTGCGCTGTATGGGCCAATTAGCTGAACAAGTGTGGTGTTACGGTGGTTTGCTGCTCTGCACATCTGCACTGCGAGCGTGTTGACGGGTGATAAAGTGCACCAGCTACACGGCAGGGCTGTGATTAATAACTCTGCCCAACACACACACACACACACACACACACACACACAGAGAAACTGGAATACGAACCAGCAAAACGATGCAGCTGCATTCTGCAAAGTGTTTTTCTGCGTGTATATACGTCTTTCATCAACCTCCTGCTTCTCTGTACATTGGAAGTAATCTGTGTTTCAACACAGCCCAGGAAATATGAACCAAAGCTTTTTAACTCTTGTAAAGAAGTGACATTTTGTGTTTTTGCTCACCTGAAAGAACAGAAACATTGGCCAATTTGATCAATTGCCGTGTGTTGGAACTGACAGAGGATGTGAAATGAGGTTGCTATAACATTGCACCAACATTTCCAAGAAGGAAGACTGGGTGTTCAAGGCCACACCGGAGGCCACGGGTTGGATATGCATACAGCGTTGGGTTATGTTAGCTTTGACCCTGATCTTTTATTTAGGACGCTCAAATCCAACCAATCGGTAACCAGAGAGCACGTCAGGAACATGTGTCCTCATATTTACTTACTGTACATTCACACACACTTACATGTGTTTCTCTCATTTCTCTTCCTGTCTGTATTCATGTCTGTGTGTTGCTTTAATTATTTTATTCTTTCTTCTCTCTCCCCCTCAGTCATTATAACAGTATTTGTGTGTGTGTGTGTGTGTGTGTGTGTGTGTGTGTGCGTGTTGTGTAGGCAGATGTTTGAGTGCATGTTTTTTTTTCCAGTGCCCTCCGCTCATGAATAAGTGTGTGTGTGTTGGGTGTCTGTGTGTGTTTGTTGTGTGCGTGGGTGTGTTCTTTGCCTGCAATTTTCCGAGGATGTGCGTATAACAGCTCTTGTGTATGTGAATGACGCACAACCCCTCTGTGCGTGTGTGTGTGTTTGATGGATGACACATAAATAGAGACAAAAACAGAAGGTGTTTACAACTTAATGCTTTTGAGAGTCCTGAAAAGACAGTTTAAAAAACGGATTCAGATTCTTTATTTTCTCCCTTTTTGATTATTGTATACATGCCTGTGTGCGTATGCATTTGTCTGTGTGTGTGTGTGTGTGTGTGTGTGTGTGTGTGTGTGAGAGGAGGCATGTGTGTACTTGTGTGTGCATGTGTGAAATCGAGTGGAGGAGGGTGCCCGGGGCCTGAGAATCATGAGAGGTCGAAGCTGCAGCAACGCTTGTAGTATGTAGAAAGAACGTTATTGTTAGATCAGCATGCTTCAGCTCAGGGGCCTTCTTCAGGTTCAACCTGAAACACATTACATACGACTAGATAATCAATAATATACATCCACACATATATAATAATAACAGCAATAGCTTGTGTTGTGGAATTTCGGCCATTCAGGAGACACGAAGAAGACTCAGAGACACTGATGTCTGAAGTTAAAGTCGAGATATTATCCTGTGGGGCCTCGTCGGTTTTTCTCCCACAGCTTTCACGAGACCCAAGGACGCTTTACTAAGTAGAATTAATGCCGCACACACAAACAGACTAACAAACTAATTGAAACAGGTAACAAGAGGTTAACAGAGGTTACAGGCTGCAGTGAACAGGTTCTGTTTGAGGAGATGTCCAGAGATGAAGCGTTGCCAATGAGGCACGACAAAGATGGGTGTGTTTTGTGTGGCTTCGTGCCAGTCTTTGTCCCAGACTGTTAAAGAGGCCAGGGAAGTGTCAATATATGCCCCAAAATGGTCCATAAACTGGAGAAGTGCGGGTAAGGGGTCCAGAGGAGGCTGTAATAGTAAATGTGCCGTGGCGACAATAAGAAACACTATAACACGAAAATGTTTTTATAAAGCTCGTAACATAGAAGCAGGAGGAAACAGCAAGCAATCACATATACGTCTTAAGAAGCACTAAAAAAACATATAAATTCAAATTTAACGACTACCGTCAAAACTCATTGACTGAGAAGTCCACATTCATGCCCCCCCTACACACCAAAGAGGCCGCTCTCTTTTTCCCCCCGATATTGATCCTGAATTGACCTCACCGACTCTCTGAGGAGCTACTTACCTGTGTGTTGACATCCGTGTGTTCCAGTAGCTAGACCAAACTAGCATATCCATCGAGTGTGCACTTAACAGGCTTAACAGGCTATTGTAAGGCTCATGGCTCATGACAGGCTGTAACATGGACATGTACATTATGAACGTAAACACGAAAATGCTGGAATACGTTTCCGTCTCCGCCAGTGAGGGAGTAAACGCACGCTCGACGGATTGACTAGTTTGGTCTAGCTACCGGAAGACGCGGATGTCAACAAACAGGTAAGTAGCTGCTTGCACAAACACACTGTTTTAACTACTTTTTTATTCAGTTTGAGTCATACACGCTACAGTGCTGTGTGCTAAGGTGTCTGCTGATGTTGCATAACTTTTGGTGTGAGATGTGGAGCATGTTAAGATGCTTTAAACACAGTGTAAAGTTCTGACCCCATGCTGTTAGCGTTCAATGCTAAATCTGCGTTCACGGAGCTCTGTAATGGCTGGACCAAATGTGTTCGCGTCTTCGGTACTGGCAAGTCAAGGGTAGCTTGAGCAATGAAGCTGCATGTTTAAATCGACCGAAGTTCTCCTTTAATCTGTCCTGTTCCTTTAAATGAAAAGAGATGAGATGAGATGATGCTTTTTATTGAAGTCTCTTCCAGCAGGACTGGTTACATAAATCCTTCCAGTTTTAGCTCCTATGTTCAGTACACTCTATAATGACTCACATATATATACAGTAGGATTTCCCACATTAACGCAACACCTTTCTGTTTTACAGTCATTAGAGTCGTTTTCATGCGAGCGGTCTCGCCCTTTGGCGTTTTATGCGCACAGTGAGCATCATGAAACATTGATCAGTTTCTCTGCGTCTGATGAATCGAAATGTCAAAGACAAACTTGAACTCTCCCTCAGGGTCCTAAAATAAAAAAAAAAGGTTCTTTCTCTTCCAGTTCAGGTTTGTCTTTAATGTTCGGTGCCCTCCGTTCTGTTTACAGAGATTGTTGGTTTGGAAGCTGAGAAGCCTGAGCGGAACAAAAAGTGCTGTGTCACTAATGGCTGCAAATTGCTAAACTGCTCCCAAAACTGCCTCTGAGAGGAAGCCGTGAGGGAAACGTCATCTTCTTTCACAAGTCGATTACCAGTTTGACTTCTTCCAGTAAGTCTGTGGAAGGAGAAGTGCTTCGTTATAAAAATACATCAGAGATTTATTATTTTTTTTTATAGGGATGTGTCCTCTGGCTGGTGGTAATTGGTTGACAGCTGATTGATTTCACAGACAGGGTTGTTTCCCGCCTGTGTGCGTTTTAAAGCATTAATTTGTGTTCTGCAGTTTGCGGTTGTTAACGAGCCTCAGAGGATTCTGTTGGACTTTGAGTGAGAGAAGCTGCGCGACATGTTTATTGATTCACTTATGGGTGAAATGGGAGCGATGGATGACATTTTGAATGACATTTTAGGGTACACGGGGCATCAGAATCATACTGATGAAAGGCCTGCCTCCTCGGTGCCCTTCCTGGGTTGTCAAGCTCAATATCTGAGCGTCTGATTTGCCTGAAAATGAGCCTGTGTTTGTGTTATTTTAGAAGCCTTTTACTTCTGAACTCTTCTCAGTTATCTAAAAGATGATATGGTGTTTTATAGTTCAGATTTGTCAAATGTTTATCCCACCAAACCCAGTGAGAATTAACTCCCAAATCTACATCTGTGCAGCTTTCAACTTTTTTTCTTCTTTTTAAGTAAACTGTGTCCCAGTTCAGGGACTGGATCTTTTTTTAAGAATGTGTCCTACAAAACTAAGACCAAAGCAAAGAGTGAAGCATATTTTGCTCTCACATTCATTTGGCCAAAACTTTGAAGATTTGACATCCTTTGAAGGTTAAATATAAACCCCTGTGTACCCAAATGTACCCAAATCAGGAGCGGCTGACAACACCACAGTGTGCTCTCACAAACGCCACAAGCTCTCATTGGCTGTGTCTAAATTCAGGGTCTGCATCCTTCGAAGGACCCCGTCTTTACGGTCTTTGAAGGCGAGTCCTTCAGAGAGACCTTGTTAAAGGGATATTCCGGTGTAAGTTTAATCCATGGTCTAACACACCGTGAAACTGTGTTAGACTGCCTCTCGAGAGATCAAGTTTGCAGACTGCTAGCTAACGTAGTTTTAGCATCCTCAGAAACGTCCGCATGACAACAATACACTGCAGTAAATGGGTCCAAATATATCCAAATATCCAAGTAGAGTTCCACAGCTTAATGATGATCATTACTGCGGGACTCTACTGAACTCAGTAATCGACTCACAGGGCTTCCCCACAACAAGGAAGGCTTCTCAGGTGGTGAGTTTCGTTTATATTTTCCGACAAATACGGCAACTATATGAAATGTTTGATGCCTCGAAATATGTGCTGGAACCCTGTTTCTAATGTTGCTGAAGTTTGGTGCTGTTCTGAGCATTATTTGTGGCTTTTTGATGGCGGTTTTATATTTGGACCCATTTACTGCAATGTTATGTTGTCGTGCGGTCGTTTCTGAGGATGCTAAAACTACGTTAGCTAGCCGTCTGCTTACTTTATCTCTTGAGAGGGTCATCTAACACAGTTTCACGGTGTGTTAGACCATGGACTAAACTTACACCGGAATATCCCTTTAACCACGTCAGACGTTGTTAAATGCGACGGTCTAGCCTTTGGAGCATTTCCTGGTTGCGTCACCAGATGTTTTACCCTTACGTCACGTTTTATGCCACCCAGGCTGCGAAAGTGACGATCTACACCACGCAATGTCGCCATTTTCTCTCTTTCTTCCTTCTTGTTCGGGTGTGCAAAGAATTTTGGGATATGTGAGGCCACGAAGGATAGTAGCGGTGCATCCTCCAAAAACAGGGAGAAGAAGACCGCATTTGTGGGCTGTATTTGGAGGAGCCTCCGGATTGGGACAGCCTTCGCGCAGCGTAGTGACGTATTTGGCCTTCGAATGCTCCTCCGAAGGATGCAGAATTGAGACACAGCAACTGTTTTCAATTAACAGAAAGATAACCTTTGCATTAAACTAGGCTGTGTATGCAGTAGAACATTTTCGCTACATGACCAGAGAGAAATGGAGAAAAGGGACTGTTGCATATCCATTCGCTCAACAAAAAAAACCACCACAACAACCAGAGCACTCGACACCACCAACACCAGTGTGCTGCACTGGGCCAATAAATGATGCAACTTGGGTGGCGCTTGGTTTGGAGTCCGTTTTAAAAACAGGAAACTGTTTGGCAGCCAGCTTGGTAACGAGCAGCGTTCTGTGAAAGCTCAACAGAACATTAAAACACTAAAATATGTGTTGTGTTGGCGGGAAATAGGCGGTGTAGTAACAGAATGTTGGTTTATAGTTTACCAGCTGCCTAGATTACAGAGTTTGATCCAAATTCGAGCACTAGCTGATGCACATGACTCGGCTGACAGCAGCGCCACAGTCCATCATGTCAACTGTTACACGTCGCGTTTTTATTTCTCAACTTAACTTCTCTTATGCTGTAAATTTCTATTAGAATAAGAGCGTTCTAGTAACCCAGAGTGAATCTTTGTGAAGTAATTTTCCACAACCCACTCCTGCAAATGTTTCACACTAAAAGCCTCGTTTAAATGGAACATTTCTGTCCACAAATGGGAAAACAATTACTACGTTGTTTTCTGCATACAACCAGTTTCCGCCTCTTTTTAAACTATCACAGCGAGCACAAAACAAGAATCCTCAAGTCCTTCGCTGTAGGGTTACACATGGTAACAAGAAGAACTAATGCAGAGCCTACGCATGCAGGGACTCTGGAATATTGATTTATTTTTCTTTCTCTGGCAACTGTTTTCTAAATATGAAATAAACAGGCTGGAAAATAAAATAAAAAACACACTGTACTTAAAATAGTCTGTTGCTATGTGGGTGTCGGTCCATTCAGTATCACTGTAACGCCGAGCGAACTCCTCCAGCACGCCGTATCAAACTCTGCCGCTTCCTCGCACGACAACTGGGAGAGAATATTGGTCCATCTGTCTTCTGAAAGTCACTGTTGGCAAAACATAATGGCAGTCATGAAATGTGTGCTTCATTTAAAGTGACATTTCCCGCAAAACGTTGCTCTCCTCTGCGTCTCGCCCTCCCTCCCTCCCCTCGCTCATCCTCGCCGTTACCTGTCGTCTCTCCTCTCCCACCTCTCTCTCTCTCTCTCTCTCTCTTTGAGCCTCCTCTCATCTGTCCTCTCCTCATCCTCCTCTCCTCTGTGGACTGTAATCTCTGACTCCACTCACTGCAACTAAACAGCTTTATTCCTTCGCCTCACTTTTCCCCTCGCTCCGTTCTGCCCTCACGTCTCCTCTCGTCTGTTGTCCACACTTTTCTTTCTCCTCCTCACCGCTTGGATGTTCACTTTCTCTTCCTCCCCCCCCCCTTTTCCTCAACCCTCAGCTTCTCTCGCGGTCTCTCCCTTCCCTCTCCTCTCCTCCATCTTCCCTCTGCTTTCCCTTTTCAACACACACCCCCCCTCCACCTCCTTGTCCTCCCTCGTCACCCCCCTCATCTCTCTATTCTTCTCTTCCTCTGCTGAGCCCAGCCGTTTGCTGCTTTGATCTCTCTGTTACTTTGTTAAAGCTTACCCTTCAACCTCTCCGACACCCCCTCAACAACACTGTTACCATGACACTGGCAGAGACAGAGCAGAGAGGAGACGGTGGCAGAAAAGATGATTGTGAAAAAAAAAATTCGGAGCCGTGCGCGAGATGATACGGAGCGAGCAAGGTTTTAATTGAAAGAAAAAGAGCGAGCGAGGAGATTAGCGGTGGGGGCGAGGGACAACAACAGAGAGATGAAAAAAAAAATAGAGATGGAGAAAAGCGAGGGATTGAGGAACAAACCTATGGAGTGGTATAGGTGTATCATTATATTACTTTAAAGAAGTTAAATGGATCATTTACGGAGGTGTTCACTGTGTTAGGGTTCGTAGAGGGCTGGAGGACCCAAAAGCAGACACCAAGACAGGGAGACGGTTAAAAGAAGGTATTCTAATCATCAATTTGAAGGCAGAGGTTTGAGGCTCAGGCAGGCGGCTCAGCAGGTGTTGCTTCGGAGACTCACAATGGCGTCTGCTGAGGCTTTGGTGAAAGCTCTGGTGAGTCAAACTTGGAGGGATCCACAGTGGAGTGACAGCTGGAGGCAGAAGTGCTGGAGGCTGGAGGCTGGAGGATGGCAATTGAGCTCGAGGAGAAACAAAGATAGTCGAGCAGGAAACACAATGACACGAGAGGTGAAAGTCACAGGTAGCGGCACCAGCTGAGAGAACATGTGCCTCATCAAGGAGAGGAAATAATCCGGCAGCGAGTGGAGATAAGAGTGTTTGAGCTGGAGCTGCAGGTGTGTGAGAGGCAGCAGCTCCAGCCACGCCCGGCCTCTGGAGAGCACGGCACAAGAACGAAATGGCGAAAAAAAGCCACAGCAGAAGTCAGAAATAATGGCAAGGAAAGTGAGAGAGACAGTTTTCAGACCAGGAGTCAGAATTTCATTGTTCCTCCAATATCTTTAGAAACACATCTCCCGCTAACACATCCCCCTGTGCTGGTTTTTGTCTGAATGCCGGCGACTGAAGAGTCGTCGCTCGCTGTGATTCCCCCCCGCGTTGGTGCTGTTTCTGGACCATCGTAATCAATTTCGCTTCAGGACCGACGTTGCAACTAACCAGTCGGGGTTTTTGTAACGCTGCAGATTTGAAATTCAAGGAAAAACACATTCAAAATATGCTAACCAGAGGAATTATCCACTTATTTAACATTGCGCAACAGTGTATTAACCATTTGAACCATGTTGTCCCGAAGTATAAGTGATATTTTTATTAAAATATGCATTGAGTTTTGCATCATCACTCTGATAGAGAGTTTGGTCAGTACCCCACGTCTCTCATCCCACTTGTGCAATTAAAGAGGATAGAAATGTTCTGGTATCCCTGCCTACCTTATCCAATCAGGACAGAGAACTCCGTAAAGAGGCGGCGCTGTTGCTCGTGAGCATGCAGAGCGCGAATCCCTCCGTTCGCTGCTGCGTCTGCCGATTACCTGCCGCAAGTTCGTGTGGCAATGTAGAGAGGAAGGAGGGAACTGCTACCTGCAAGACTGACAGGAAGTTAGCCACTATGACGACAATGCTAACATGAAGAAGTTAAGAAGTCAGTAGACTCGATCACCTGCAGGGCAATCAAACAAATGTCGTTCAGTTCAGCTTTTCTTCTTCGTGGCGTTTGTTGTCCGCTGTGTCATTTGAAGTAATATTTAATTAGTTTTCCGGTCTGAGTATTTCGCCTTGTACTGTATTTTTTCGGGTCTTGTTGATACTATTTGAATTGGTGGCTGAACTGTGAATAAAAAACAGCAGGAACACTCAGAACCACTCTGTGGAAAGTAATGCGGTCCCATTAAATATTTAAGATTTGGGACCAAAGTTGGTGGACCGGCCGACTGACTGAACGATCAGCCAATCGATACTGTCGTCCTCAGAGCTCTGCTGCTAGTGCGACTAAAAAAAAAATGTTACCATGAGTAACACAGAAGACAAGCAGGAAGATGTTTCTCCCTTGAATATGAAATTGGAAAAGATAGAGAAGGATAATGAGAGTAAAAGGAGCGTTTTAGGATTTAAAAAAGAAGAAGGCAGAAAATGATGGATGGAGAGGGAATAAAGAAGCCGGTAGAACATTCATGAAATATAGAGGAGGGGAAAAAAAATATGTGTGTGTGTGTGACAGAAGAGAAAGAAAAGTGGAAGTGGAGAAGAAGCGACGGCGAGGCAGGAAAAGACAGCGCAGAGGAAGAATAGAAGAGTGTGAGTTAGAGAGAGAGAGAGAGAGAGAGGAAGCTTAAATTCACACTACTTCCCACACAGGACGACGGAAAGAGAGAGTGAACAACAAGAGTGAGAGACGGAGGTGAAAGAGAGAGGAGAGGGGGGGGTCGGCGTGTAATCACTTCTCCGCTTCAGAGAAGAGGATTCGCTCGCTCTCTCTCTCTTTCCTGTCTTCGCCATGTGACCGGCTGACGCTCCAATACCGCTCTCTTCCTTCACCCTCTCCCTCTCTCTCTCTCTCTCTCTCTCTCATCTCATCCCTCACTCGGCTCTCACTATGTCTGACTGAGGAGGAAGAAGAAGAAGAAGAAGAAGAAGAAGAAGAGGAGGGAGAGGAAGACAAGCAGGAAGAAGATAAAGAAAAGAAGAAAAAGAAAAAGAGAGAGGGAGGATGTTCTCTGTTTCGCTTAAGTGCCGCTTAGGGGTCATCAGACGCCGGAACAAGGGTACGTTGTGTGTTTGTGTGTGTGTGTGTGTGTGTGTGTGTGTGTGTGTCAGACAGAAAGAGCCTAATGCCAACTACACTCCCAGTGTGTGTGTGTGTTTGTGTGTGTGTGTGTGTGTGTGTGTGTGTGTGTGTGTGTGTGTGTGTATGTGTCAGACAGAAAGAGCCTAATGCCAACTACACTCCCAGTGTGTGTGTGTGTGTGTGTGTGTGTGGTTGTTTGTTTAATCACATCTTCAATGCAGTTGATGCTTCATGAAATCGTGTGTGTGTGTGTGTGTGTGTGTGAGTCTCTGCGAGTGTAAATATTTGTGTATGCACGTGTGTGTGCATCCACTGTGAATTTGTATGTGAGTCTGTGTGTGTGTGTGTGTGTGAGTGTGAGTGTGTGTGTGTGTGTGTGTGTGTGGTCTTTCCGCCTCCCGCTGTGTTGACATTTTATTTCGTCCTCCTTCTTCTTCTTCTTCTTCTTCTTCTTCTTCTCCTTCTTCGTTGGTCGTTGTTTTGAAGGCAGAGTGTCCACGGGACGCCACACAAACTCTGATTGAGTTTTTCCTCGTTGGGTTTGAAATAAGCAGATCTTATTCTCCTCTCAGCGAGTCAATATGATTTTGTTTCTTGATGTGAGTGACCGGAGCATCTCGGCTGGCGCTCAGTGTTCCTCCTGCTGATCAGTTTCACAACAGGTGGGTTGTTTTCTGTCCCAGCGACTTTAGATTGTTTGGCACAAACAGGAACTTCACGCATGAGTCTTCGATACGGAAACAAAGAAGCGATTCTTAAGATCCTGTATAGTCGGTTGTGTTTATCTTGTGTGTTTTATTTGAGGTGATCTGAGCAGCTCGTCTGATGTTTCATCTGGAATTAATCCGATTTGATTCGGGTTGAATGTCAGCGAAGAAAAGCCGCCCATCAAAAGTGAATAAGATCCTTTTGACATTGTTGTGTCGGTGCAAAATAATCGTTTTAATCTGAAGATGAGACACACGCTTAACTTCATATCAACTTTTCTTCACTTTTGGAGTTACAGCTGTTTACGTACGTTGTGTGGGCCTGTTCTCATCCAGCAGCAGGACTCAGGCAAACTCTGGACTCTCCTGTTACAGAGTGTCAAGCTTACTTAAGTATGGTGACAACTTGATGTAAGATCCGGAAGTGACGTGACGGAAGCAGTTAGTTCAAACTTAGACATGATCTTCCTCTAAACCTAACCAACTAGTATTTCTGACTAAACCTGTCCGATCTGTGATGGTTTCACAAAGTTCCTATCAGTTTTTTTTTGAAAGTCTAACCTGACATTGCACTTTTATTATACACCACTTCACTGCAGAGCAGTGATGTGCCCCCTCGTGGCCCAATTGTTGAAAAACGCGCGCTAAAGTGCCCTCCTGGGAGCCAAAACGTGCGCTAAAGTGCCTTCTTGGGAGCAAAAAAAGCATGCCAAAGTCCCCTCTTGGTTGGCAAAACACACTAAACTACCCCCCTTGGCTGGTTAAAACATAATAAACTGCCCTCTTGGGAGCCAAAACATGTGCTAAAGTGCCCTCTTGGGAGCCAAAACACGTGCTAAAGTGCCCTCTTGGAAGCCAAAAAATGTGCTAAAGTGCCCTCTTGGGGGCCAAAACACGCTCTAAAGTGCCCTCTTGGGAGCCAAAACACGTGCTAAAGTGCCCTCTTGGGAGCCAAAACGCGCTCTAAAGTGCCCTTCTTTCCGCCCCTGCCCTTCAAAAAGTCTGTGCACGCCACTGCTGCAGAGCCTTGTGCATCAGAACCTGAACCTAACGGGGTAAGAAGATCATCATGAGTGAGGTGGGAGTGTCAACGTGTTGGCTGCACAGAGAAATATCTTTCCTCGTACACATTTTGCTTACTTTACAGTACATAAATGAAATGATGGTATAACGGCGACAGCGTGTGTGCGTGCGTCTGAGAGAGACAGGTGATATTTTTTCGGCGACTGTCTGGACGACTGCCAGTCCATAAACGTCTACAGCTGGAGAATATGAAGCTCATGACTCTTGTTTAATTCAACAAATCCGCTCAGTTAAGTGAAAGGAGATAATGTTTATTATTTATCAGGAGGGAAATATTTTGTTTGGATAATTGAGGTCAAAATCGAATCAGTTAACAACCAGCATCGCAGTGTTTTGTGTAATTTGCAAAGCCGCTTATTGCACCGGTGTGAAGTGATGAAATTGTTATTGAGAGAAAAAAAGCAGTTATGTCATAAAAGAGACGAGAGAGCCGAATAACAACAACAACTACACAAAGACAAATACTTGAGATGTTTTCAACGCACAACAGGAAGCTATTATATAAACATAATTTCGCATGAAGAATGCATGAAAAGCTTCTTCACTGCGCAAACAAAAGCAAAAAGCTTGTTTTTGTTTAATATTTAATGTTTAAAACTTTTTTAGTTAAATTGCCCCGCAAATGTTCACGTCCTGGGATTTGAACCAGAAACCTCGCGGCGAAGCTAACAGCAGAAACATCATCATCGGGGGGGAAGTTAAAGTTACTCAAGTCTACAACTGCTGTCTCGTCAAAACGTGTTTTTCTTTGGTTTCTCGCTCAAAAAACAACCAAAATAAAAGTTCAGACTGTAACGACCGCCTGCTCTTTAGACCTCAATATGTTTCCCGGTCTCGGTCAATATTTGCTCCCAATAATCTCCTAATAACAGAAAAGTTGTTCCGTCCCAGGTGTCTGGAGTTTGTGGGCCTCAATAATATTTTAATTACAGGAAGTTTCAAGTCTGTGAGTGAGCACTGATCACGGTGTGCGGCGCTGCGGAGACTCTCCTGCTCCACCTCCACGTCTCGTTACAGCAGCAGGACTCTGCTGTATGTGGGTTAGCCGTGTTTCATGTATGACACGCAGCCGGCTGGGACTCTACTGTACGCTGTCCTCTATGTGTGTGTGTGTGTTTGTAAAACAGCAGAGTGAGATGCATGCTCGGCTGCCAGAGGAACTCGGGGGCCAGTTTGTTGTTGTGTGTGTTGATTGATCTCCAAATCTCAGCGAGCTGTTGGGACCACTAAATCTCCCCCCTCCTCTCTCCCTCTCTCTCTCTCTCTGCTGACTGACTTTCATTATAAATGAGGCCACTGCTCACAGTGTGTGGTGTGTGTGTGTGTGTGCATATTGATGTGGCTGAAAGAGAAGGTGATGCAAGTGCGTGTTTCCTTGTGGTCTGTGTGTAAAGTATGTACGGCATGCATGTACGTATGTATGCACCAAGTCAATACAAGAGAGTAATGTGTCACGATGTGTCTTTACAGTTTGACAGTTTGACAGTGTGTGTGTGTGTGTGTGTGTGTGTGTGTGTGTGTGATGGAGGGATAGATGAATGGTGTTTCATCTCAAAGGAACGAGAGTGTGTAACACGGGACGCGGTTCGATGCCGCAGCCGAACACAAATCATCAGTCGTCTCACTTTCCACGGTTCCGCGCTTCACTGGAGTTTCCTCACATCCCGTCTACAAGTCGCCGCTTTCCTCGGATCCAGAACGCATAACAAGACCTGAAGTGGCGAATTAAAGATCGCAAAGCGGGACTTAAATCGGCGTTTCCCGTTCTGCTGCATACAATTTTGAGAATGAGAATGAGAACTGGTGCGAGGCCGGTGCCATTCTCAGATCTCAAACTCTCCTCACCCGCATGATTTTATGTCTTTATTGTTAAAAACAGATGCAGTGTTCACCTGCAGCAGTTTTATGACGTGTTCCTGAGCTCATGTAGCCTTCATACCCAATCACCTGTTACCAAGTAACCTGTTCACACGCAGAGTGTTTTTGTCCAGTCTCTCGTTGCCCATTTATCAACCAGTTTTTGAGGTAAAACCTTCGATATTCTGTCTTTGTGCTGCTCTCGATTGAGTATATGCCAAAAAGAATCAGCAAATTATCACATTCAGTTTCTTTTATGCTTGTTTTACGTTATTTGGGGGATAAGGATTGTACTATTTTCTCACCTCTGAGCCAGCAGAGACTCCAGGAAGTAACTGGTCCGGGCCAAGAAATATAGTCTGACGCGTGAAATCGGTCAAGATGTATGACAAGATATAAAATGTTCGTTTGTGAGCTTTAAAAAATGGCTGTTGGAGTCAGAAGAAGTGAGCTGGCTGCTTTGTTGGGATAAAAGTGGTGAGAAATCTTTTTATTCAACACTCCGGTGAGAGAGGAGAGTCATCGTTGTTGTTTTTTCAGCATCACAATGGGCCTCCTTGCACTTCTAGCCTCAGTGACTCAAATTAAATACAGCCTTTTCTGAAGTTTTGGTTCAGGCGCCGCGTTTAGCAAACCTTGAATATTAACCGGAGCTGCAGTGAAGCTGCATTTGCTCTCCTCTCGGCGAGAGTGCGTGTGCGCGTGAATGCGATGGAGAGAATGTCTGAAAATGAGAAAGGTGTGCTCGGCAAACTACCCCCCGGGTTGAATAGAAATTCTCAAAACGAGGCCGAGGTGGCCTGTGTGGAGCTCTGCCGTGTGCAGGATCCCTCACTTTAGTTGTCAGTGCAGAAATCGATAGAGCAGAGGTGTTGCTGGGTGCATTAGATAAGAGGTTTACCCGGTTCAGAGGGCTAAACGGCTGAGGCGCGCCGCTATTAAGCCACTGCAATGTTTCTAAATGAGGGTCCTGCTCGGCTTCCTCCTCCGTCACGTATGATCGTTCCAGGGTCACGGGAAGGTTTCATTACAGATTGTTTCGATAGTTGCAGCGTGGGAGCGCCCGGTTTGGACATTTTTGCATAAAAAAAAAGTGTGAAATACACAAGTAGGGCTAAACAAACTTGCATATCAGGAGACCTAATTAGCACCTCGTGATGGAGTAACAAACGTAATCACCCAAAAAGTCAGAAACTGAGGATGTTCCTGGCTCCGGTTTTCTTGATTTGTGTCCAGCAGTGGGTGGAGTGGTGATGGAGAACTCCACTGCTGCACAATGGCTTCTGTTTTTGGATAAAGAGTCGCACCGGAGTCTTTAGTGATTCAGGACCTTCTGTAGGTGGAGGTTTTCCTACGAGTGATTACAAAAGAGAAAAAAAAAGTCTTGTCTTACCGCTCCGGCTGAAGTTCTGCCAGATCAGATGGAAAGTTTCTTCATCACGCGGCTCAAACTATTAAAACTCTCTGCGAACACTCTCACTCCTCTCAGGATTTAGGGAGCCGTGTGTCTTTTCTCTGAACACAAACAGGAGATGTAGATCAATCGCGTGAAGAAAAACAGTCCTGTCTTCTCGCCTCACTGTGTTTTAAGCGCAGTCTCACTGATATCGGATGGATTGTTTTTCAAACCACTAACCCCCCTCGCGTGCACCGCAAGTGTGCAGACGTGTAGCTTGTGGTTGACACAGCCGGGGGCAGACATCCCATAGGTAATCGATTGCACCGGCAGGGCTGCAGCTTTGAGCGGAACAACACAATGTGACGCGTTGCATCACCGCCGCTTTCAGCGCCGGGAGACGTTAACTCAACTCTGCAGCCTGTGTGTAGTTGACAAGACAAAGGTCCCGGCGGCACACTGGTGCAGCAGTTAGCGATTTCGCCTCGCACCGAGAGGTCTCCGGGTTCGGACCCGTTTGGGCCTCTCTGTGCGATGTTTCCCCCCAGGATAGGTTTCCTAAATAGACTTGCAGGTTTAAGTGAGGGCTCTAAATTGCTCATCGGTGTGAAGGTGAGAGCGAACGGTTGTTTGTCTCCCTGTCCCGCGATGACATGGCGACCTGCACAGTGTGTACCTCTTGTCTAGTGTCATCAGGGTTCAGCTCCATCCCCCCCCCTGGAAATGACAGAAATAGCACGAGGGCAGGGGCGGTTCTAGGGGGGGGGGGCCAACAGGGGCCAGTGTCCCCGTAACTCTGAGTCTGGACCCCCCTGTGGCCCCCCCCCCCGACAGGGAGTCTGCATTAATAACACAATGACAGATTTCTTGCAATGATTTAGTTCTGAAGGGAAAGGCAGAAATAAAGTGTCTCGGCAGTTCACTACCCAATCAAAATTGCTGAAATTGTAAACACTGCTTTGTCTGAATGAGGGATTTGTCCTTTTTTCCGGGTTGTATGTGCCCCCTTACAAAAAAGCCGGCCCCGACCTGGCCCCCCCTATTAAATCTGGTTTAGAACCGCCACTGCATGAGGGAAGAAAAGTTTCCACTGCTTTAGATTTTCCTCGGATTAAATGTGTCACGGCTTCCAGGTGAATAAGAATAAAAGATGACGAAAAGTGCTGCAACATTTCCTCATTATGTTACGGACATGCATTTGCTACGCACACATCGTTTCCTGGTGGCATTGCTGCCAGTGCGAGGACGCTTCTGGTGCAGTGTGGTGTATAGGTGTCGCGTATTCGAGCAGTAAGCTGCTGCAGAGGGATTACGATTGGATGTTTTTTTCACGTCAGCAGTACAGCGTTGAAAATTCGGGAGGTTTTGAGGAGAAATAGCGGCTGAGGTTCGTCACAGACGCGAGGTGTTTGTCTGCAGGTGAGGCTCTCGGGGTCTGATTGTGTTTCAATCTTTCGAGGGGGAGCAGAAAACAGAACCCCCGAGACCGAGACTTACCTTTTTTTATTGGGTTGGTTACGCTTCTTCAGCTGCTCCATGGGAACCATCTGCTGCTTGACTGTATTTCTTCCTCCTCTGCAAGCGTGACCGGATAGAAAGGCTCTACCGCCGACAACCGAGCGGTCAACGGCGCCTCCCCGTCACCACGATCCATTAGACGGGAGCACCTGGACCGGAGAGAAGATTCTCTGCTTTAGACTTGATGGAGTTTGCTGCCCTGTGGCGCTGTCCGTGGTGCTGATCCCCGGCCTTCACACGCTCTCCGCGGTGCCGGACGTGTTACAGAGTATACACACTTACTCAAACCGCTCTATGAGAGTGTGAAAGCTTAAGCTCACACGTGTTGTGACATGAATCAACAATATTGCATTGGATTTTCTGAGCAAACACAGAGCCGTTTGTCCCCAGACTTTCCTTCTCACTCCCTCCATTGCTTTCCTCTCCACTCGTCCCACTGTGTGCACTTTTTTTTCAAAACAGTGTTTTCACCCACAGGATTTATTCAAAAGATTCCATTTTATTTCTGAGTGAAAAAAATGAACTCATTGTATTTTCCTTTGCCTTTCTGTTAGAAATGAGAGCGACAGCAATAAAATGACAGCGTGGCCTCATCTTTGATCCTGATACAATGACAAAGGCAAAGAACGGATCATCTCGTCTCGTATCTACCAGCGATGAACTGCTTCCTCGCTTCCTGGTAAATCCAGGATCAGCAGCCGTTGCTCAGTAGCAGTAGTTGCTAGGTAACTTGTAATGTTTAGTCAGCGATTAGTTCGGCCGTGGCGAATATTCAGACAAAAGACACAAATAGCAAGACGTCGGGGTCCCTTAGCTGAAGGCTTGTGTGCTTTATTGTAGTAATAATAATGTGACGTCTCGTTGATCCCTGTGGGGAAGTGCTCGTTTTATTTGCTCAAGCTAGAATGTGTAATATTGAAAAGCACCTCTGCGCCTACGAGGGGTTTAACGTCCCTGCTGTCCTGCAGCTCAGCTGCTTCTTGTTTCTTGAGATGATCTAACACACTTAATTTCTCAAATAAGGTCAAATGCAAATTATTTTTATCTCCATGAACAAGCGAATAGTTGGATCGCACACGAAGGCCCTTGTGATTCAGTTTCAGGATAACATTCAAAAATAACAACACTGAGGGTGCGTCTGATTGATCGGCCACTGGCATTCAATCTAAATAGTTTGATCTGTGGTTTCTGTAAAGGCCGATCAGAGGAGCCGATCAGATAAACACCCAAGACGGTTTCTCTGCTTGAATGTCCCAGCGGGGCTCCAGACTGACAGCGTCCGGTTGTCTCCCAGTCAAGGAGACGACAGAAAATGAGCAGTTACCATGAGCTACCGTAGCTATCCCTCTCTTTGCAGTGCTGTGTCAGTGCTCATTAGAGTCTCTGGCTGGCTACTCTGCATGACACCTGAGAAAAACAGCTGACGGTTCTGAAATGCTCTGGTCCGTCTATCCCCCTGGTCACAAACGGACGGACCTTGCAAATACGAGCTAGTTAGTAGCGAGCAGCTGCGTCCTGCGGTGTAATTGGTTCAGACAGCTAACGGCTAACGGAGCCAGTAGCTCACAGACGGGCTAAAAGCAGAGCAGGACTGAGAGTTTGTGTTCAGGGTGCAGTTTAGTGTGACAACACAGCAGGTTCACACTGAATAAATGTGCTGCAGCTTGTACAATAGTTTGGATATTTAGTTATTTTGAGATAGACACTATAGTACTTGACTGGGTGGCTTCAGAACACAAAGACCTGAGAATAAAGAGGGAAACAATTGAGATAAGACCCAGACGTTCTTTCTGACCATCAGTTTGGGATCACACTGTACAAACTGTGTCGAGCCATTATGTGTTTGTCCGCGGTTTGTTTTTTTAACATTTTAAAACGAGTCCCCATCTTGTTGAGGAGAATCCTGCACCACCGTTTCACTATTAAAGCAAAACTCTCGCCAAAATGCAACCTAGGCTTTTTTTTGTGAATGTACCCGAGTCAAACCTTCGTGTACCATAATCACGACGAAAGAGGCACTTTTAAGATTGACATATTTTCGTTTTCTGCTACGGGCGCTTTTAAGATAGCATCAAAATCTTGTCAAAATCACAACATGAAACTTTGCTCGTAGTATCACCAGGGCCTCTACACATGAACACGAGCATTGAGAACATTGTTTGTGCACACAGAGTTTACTAAAAAGAAGGTTTTTGAACAACTCACGTTAGCAGTAGCTTGTTCCGCTAGCCGTTGTCATAGCAGCCCAGAGCCTAGGTTGCATTTTGGCGAGAGTTTCGCTTTAAGATCCAGAAATGTTCCCTCAGTACTAAACTAAACTTCACCCAACTATCCATCAGCACGGTGGGTGAAGAGTCTGAAGAATCCCTGAAATAACTCAATGCTGTCTTATTTTTAAGTGTGAAGTTTACAGATAAGTTTGTATATAGTTTTAAACTGGATTCTTTGACTTGATCGCAATCAAATTATTGCGTCACGTACAACAAGATAACTATGAAGTGCAGAAACTTCCTGATTGGTGATTGGTAACAACATTCCCTGATCGCCCCTGATTAACACCGCGTCTGTTATTTCGAGTATTTTCTTTGCAATCTGTCATAGCTGTGAACAGCGACAGCCATAGTTGGAATGAAATCTTGCGCAATCTGGGTGCGAACTCGACTTACTACATTTTGTAGCGAGACACCATTTGTTACAGAGGA
Organism: Sparus aurata; assembly: GCF_900880675.1. Classification (NCBI taxonomy): domain Eukaryota; kingdom Metazoa; phylum Chordata; class Actinopteri; order Spariformes; family Sparidae; genus Sparus; species Sparus aurata. Next base: position 6,334,958 of record NC_044192.1, on the reverse strand, counting down.
CACTGTGTGTGTGTGTGTGTGTATAAGCAGAAGTGGCAACAGATTGGCCTCTCAGTTAAACTGACCCAAACAACAGCTGACAAAAATGTCCTCGGGGCGAGACGGCCCGAGCCTCTGCCAGCTCGCTCATCATAATGGCCTTCTGTGTGAGAGCGCTGGAAATGAAGCAGAGGGAGCATCAAAGGTTTTTTTTTAGATGATTTCTCTTTGAAGATCGACTCACAATCGCAATCCATGTAATCTGCGAGTGTCTGTCCCCGGACGTATCGGAGGGCGTAGCAGTCGGTGTGAGAGAGGAGGCAGCAGGAGCAGCATCAAAGCCCAGAGTACCTGATAAAGAACCAAGCGGGACGCCTCGGTCCCTGGAGGGGAAATCCACAGATGTCTCTTTTCTCTCCCTGTGTCACTTTGTCTCTCTCGCTCTCTGTCTCTCTTTCTCAAGATTCAAACGTATATACATATAGATTCATACCCGGAGGTGGGGGGGGGAGACACACATGAAAAGACGCTCCAGTGCATATTTACACAAAGGCAACAGAGAAGCTCCATAAAAGCAGAAATTATAATAAAGGAGTGAATTAAGGAGAAAAATGTGTTCCAAGTTTCGCACCAGCGCGAGTCGATTAGCACTAAAACCCAGATGAGAAGTGTTTTAAGATGCAATTTAACCCAGTTCAATGCCATTTGGAGCCACGTCTCCTTTTCGTAATGGAGATGTGAGGGATGTGATTACAGGCTGAGTGCTGCCGCGTCTCTGAAGGCCGTTTGGCAGATAACCAGCAATCACTGCACGTCGGATTCTATAAATCGAGACGGCTTGAAAACACGAGTACATCCCGCCTGTGATCGTCTCGGGTGGGTCTTGCGTATGTCCATTATTTATTGTATTGATCGGCTGCTGATGCATTCCTGAGATGTGTTTTTTGGACCCAAACTGATTTGAAAAGGTGTTATTTACACCCTCGAGGCACAAGGGAGCTCTTGTACCAACTTCAGATGGGACGCGTGCTAATGCTATCAAGCTAGCAGCTACAGTGAAGATTTTGGCCTCAAAAGAGAGTCAATGTGGGACCTCAGGGGTCCCAGAGACAAGCTGCGTGAAGCCATGTTCTGTTTTTTTTGTTTTTTTTAATTCAGTCAGTGCTGTTTTTTGCTTCGAAGCCCCAGAAATGTTTTGTGCTCAACTAAACTTCACACAACTTTCCATCAGCATGGGGTCGAGCAGATAATGAGTGAATGCTCATTTTTTTGGGTGGACTCATCCTCTGATGATGTGTTTCATGAAACAGACTTTAAAATGAGTGTTTCGTTCCATAGCCGGGCTGAATATGTTCATTTAGGTCGATTTAATGACTGTGAACAACTGGCACCGCTGGAGCCTGATTAGTCATCGAGTGTGACGGAGGTCGAAAACCTGCTGAGTCGAGCTTTCAGTCCAAATGCGCGAAGTGGCCTGATTGGACAGATTTCAGTCATTCTTTTGATGAGTCGACCGCAGGAACAGCTGTGCTGGAACGCGTCCAGCTGCAGTCCAGACTGACGCTGCTGCAGGAAGAGATTCAAAGTGAAATCTTCAGTTTGCATCATTCGGTTTTGGTTACGAGAGGAATCCTGTGCACCATTCCTGGAAATAGATGATCCTAAAACGCCTACCTGAGTAAATTCAAAGCTGTTGTTGAAACATTTGGTTTTTGGCTTGCTTGAAAGGTCAGAAACTGAATTTTCTTCCCAAGCTGTCAGAAGCTCTGAAAGTGCTTCTGGCATTAATCTATAGGAGTTTGAACACACTGGTATCATTTATATTTTCTCATTTCTCTTAAATGTTTTAATGCTAAAAATAAGCCTGCAGATGATCTTTGCTGCCCCTATTAGCTGGAAAACATGATGGTGGGTGACAATATTACTGAAAATGGACACTTAACACTTGTTTTTCGAAGGAAATATTCAAGCACCTGGCAAAAAAAAAAAAAGTTTTTCAACATCGAAATACGCCTGACTAAGAGAAACAGGTGCACAAACTAAACATTACAGGTCTTTATTTCCTCATTAACACCAACTTTATGCATGTAAAGCAGCAAAAACAAGTGCTCAGGTGGAAAAACAGCCTAGTCGCACAGCAAAATGCATAATAAACGTGCACAATTTCAATGTTAAGGGCATTAAAACTTATATAAACTACATTATGTGACAATATGTGATAGTTAGACATTGAGATGGTTTTCGGGGCGTATAACAGTCACACTGAGATTTAGTCACAAAAAATGTGTTTGGAAAACATCAACGTAGAGAAGACGAGACAATTTTCAGCCGCAAGGTTTTATCGCGTTGTTCTGGAAACTGCAGATGACCTTCACACCTGTATATCGCAGCGGTGCACTGCTGAAGACAGTGATCGGAATAAACTGTGACCTCACCAACCTACACATGTAGCAGTTTTCCCACTTGCAGTCTGTTAAAGGTTTCAGTTTTTATCCTGAACAGAAATAGTCGGGGCTGATTATCGTTTTGTATTCTCTTCAAATTCTCACTCGTCTAACATTTAAGAAAGATTTCCTTGTGTTCTGTTACAGGATTGATTCACGTTTGGAAGATTATTTGGGCTGAAACATCCTGGAAAGGTGTCAGAACTCGTCAGTGCCGTCAGCTGCACACCCCACAGATCTTATACATGTCAAACATTCCAGTGGTTTCTGCTTATGAATAATACTTCAGACGCTGTTTTTGAGCTATCCGCAAACCTCATTGTGTATATATATAAATATATAAATAAATAAAATCCCAAGGAGGCAGAGACAGTAAGACAGATGAGGTGTCTGAGACGGAAACTCTGAAACTCGACACTCTTGCTGGAACAAGATGTTTGAGTTTCTGTCGCAGCATCCTTCGTGTCTGGAGAGCGTGCGAGGATGAAAGCGAGGACGCCTTTGTGTGTCTAATGCGCCCCGACTCCACCAGAAGTGTTTCAGGATGCAATGTTCCCTGAATTTGTGTAAGAAAACGCTGACCAGTGTGACTTCAAGCAGAAAGGACAGAGAACTTGTATTCCTCTTCTTGTAATTTAACCTTTCCGCCCCCTTGCCCAAGAAGATATGACTGACTTTTCAGTCTCAAAGAAAGACAACACAAGCTGTCACTTTCTGGTATTTTTGTCTTCATTGTGCCTCCGATGCTGCACTGAAAAACAAATTCTAATCCGAGGTGTGCATAATGCACTCCTCAAATCCCGCCGTTCATTAGCTAAAGCTTCCCATCCGTCAGTGAGCCCCCGAGGCTCCGAGCGCAGCGACTTTAATAGGGAGGAGGCGTTCGACTCTGACAAACCCTCGGTCTCTCACTCGAACAGACCGTACGAGTGACACCCTGATGCGCTGCCACTGCGTGCTCCCGTCGGAATACAACGGAACATGTAGGTTAAATGAGGTTAGAAGGGGAACAAGGCGCCGGGCGTGATGCATTAGAAATGCACGATGCGGCGGTGATTCGCCTGAGGGCGCCTGCGCTCGCTCCCCGTCTCCAGCTCTGCTTTGTCAGCTAATTAAATAAATATAAATTCCACAGAGAGATTTGTGGGAAAAAAAAAAAAAAAAAAAACTCCATCGCCGTATGGATCTGTTTTTGGATCCGATAGGAAAACTTCTCCCGCTCACCTGCGAAGAAAATCACATCGCCGAGTTCTCAATCTTTAATGAGTTAGCGGCTCTTTAAAGCGATACTCCTCAAGGGTGCCGAATACTTTTTTTTTTGCGAGTGTCTTTCCTCCAAAGTTGTCACTCATCCTAATGAACTGTCATCTAACCCGAGGCTGAGGTAATCAGTGCTGGAGAAGCAGGGACTGAATCTATAATGTAACGGTGAGGATCATTTTTCATACGTTTGTCTTTCCGTCCCCCCCGTCACTGTCGCTCCCACTTTTCTTTTCTTCAGCACTAACTTTGCAACAAAGAACCCAGTTTTACACCTCAGAACATCCCAACTTCACTCGCTAACCAATTCAAGACACGAGAAACTAGTTTACAGCTTGTTAGGAGTCAAGCTGCTGGTGCTCGTCAGGGTTCTGGATTGATCAGGGTGTTGATGGTGTGTTTGATCAGACTTGCCTTTAGTCCAATTTAAAAATCCTCAATTCAGCATATTTTTACAACATTGAACTTGAACGCACCGCGTCAACTAATGTGACTGAACCCGACTCGAACCTGGACATCGTATCTCATGTTTTGCCTCTCAAGTCAAGTTTTGAATTGTGTTGCTAACTGACAAAAAAGTCACATCATGGCACTTTTCAATTGGTGGATACTCTTTATTTAATTAATTTACAGATACTTTCTTTAAATTTGGTATTCCCAAATGAGCCAGCACTCGCTGACAGTGGCGAGATTCCCACCGGTTGGGGTACCCATGCTGCTAGACCGTGTATACCAGGTGATCCAGAAATATTGGTCAAAGCAATGTTATTATTAGAGAGGAGAAAAAGCTGAATATCAAAATTCCAGGGTACAAGGTAAATGTTAAATTAATCATCATTGTAGATCACAGGGTTGCATAATAAAATTGAGGTTATTTAACTCCTTCATGCTACTCAAACAAAGAAGATATACTTGCAGTTATTTATAAACAAATATACATGCTGTTGTGTATGATATGGTCAACATCTTCACACCTCCATCCACTTGTGAGTCCTCAAGCATCAGTGACGTACACACTGAGTCCGCGTGTCCTCGTCCGGCGCTGTGTCAGCCTCAGAGCATGTGAGCGGAGCTGAGCGGCGAGAATTTCCGCTCCCCGCTTATGTGGGTCTTTGCTTCTTCGCTCCATCGCTCAAAGTTAAACCAGACAACTCCGCTCAAAGACCGCTCTCTGCTCACCTAAAATTTCATTCAGCTCCGATGAAACCGCTCCACGCTCGCTCAAATTTAAAAGAGGGCGCAATTCCTGACGTTGCACCTATTATGACCTATCCGCTTGCTTTTCGAAATATTTTACAAACTCCATCTCTCAACGAATGACCCAAGACTCGTGGAGAGCGGTATCGGAACGGAACTGGAGCGAAACGGAACCATCGCCCTGGCCTTTGGATTAAAACCCGCTCTGCGCTCCGACTATATTTCGCACGCTCCGCTCCCCGCACGCTCTGCGCTCCGCTCACATGCCCTGGTCGGCCTGGAACATGGCCCGCTTGTCAGAGTCAGGTTTCTGATTTCACTTTGTCTTGCCAGGGTCCCATTTGACATTACAGCAGCAGCCTTGAAACTAAGTCGATTACTGTGTAATTTATTTATTTATTCAATATTTGTCCCCTCTCCTTATCACAGCACGCTCCCTGCAAGTGGACTTTTAGAGGGCCTTGAATAACCACCATATTTTTGGGTTGGGTGGGTTCAGCATTCACGGTGGGTACAGAGTGAACGCTAACGTTTGAACGATGTTGACGGCAGTAAATGGGATGTTCGACGGCTGTTTGCTCAGATCTCTGCAATTAAGGCAAATCCTTAGATTTCAAAGAGATAGCATCAAAAGGAAGAAGCGCAGGGAGAAGACACAAATTGAAAGTCTTCTCGAATTAACTTTCGCTAAGCTCCATTTCCAGAAAATGTGGGATTTGGGCATGACAGACTGACACGGCTTACGACTGCTGAGTATGTCTTATTTAGTCATGTAAAAGTAAAGATGCTTCTCCCTCCCAGCTCTGCCTCTGTTTACCTTGGCACATCTCTGAAGGGAGTTGAACCCCTCACCCTGTCAGTGCCACTGCTTTGTTCTCCCCATCGAGCTGCACAGGGACCGGAGAGTCATGCTCCGTGAAGCAGGGCCCAGAGGGTATCGTGCGTAGTTGCTGAGTTGGATTAGAGTTATGAGTCTAATAAAGCAGCTCAAGCATTACATTTTCCTCTCTGCTTGCTCTCGGATTCAAGAGGATTTTCATCTGTAAGCTGCAACTCATCTTCTGCATCTCTGCAACGTCTCTGCAGGACTTAAAGTATTCATTCCATCGCAAGACTTCTCGTGTTTGGGAAGCAAAATGGGAGCGTCGTCGTCGACATAGAAGTTCGGAGAGTAAGAAACAGGCTTAAAGTAACACTGTCACTGGTTAAATCTCTTTGAAAAAGCTGCAATGTTAATAGTCGTGTGTCTTAGTGAGAATTTAAAGAAATTGCATCAAAAGATCCTGCTTCTTCATGACACAAGTCTGTCTTTGTTTGTGACTATTTGCTCAATAAGTGGAGAAATTAAAAGAGTGAAGAGGAGATGGAAAACCTCTAGAGGTTATGCAAAAGCAAATATCTGTCATCAAACATTCAGCTGTAGAATGAAACCACTTCCAATTACAAATGTATCAACAAACTCACCTCTTCTACAGCTTCACAACCCACCTGACAGAACACGTTAGCTATGTACGTTTCTACAGAACGACAGGTAACTTCAATCTCAATTGTTTGTTATGGTTGAATTTTCTATTCTATTCTCTGCTTAGGTTAAAGCACCAAAACCACTCGGTTAAGTTTAGGAAAACATCGCGGTTTGGCTTAAAATACCCGTTTTCTTAAATATTTTTTTATAAACCACAAATTCCCATTTTGTCTAAGTTCTCTCTTTGATATTACGAAAGCTGCAGAGCAGAACTGCTTTGGGACCGGTGTCGTTTGACATTTAAATAGCGGTCAGAGGTCTCAGGATTAATTGATTATATCTCTGCGTAATGAAGCCAGGAGCGGAAAAAAGTGAGACTTTCTGCTGCTCGCCCTCCGCAGAGACTGTTGGATCTTGAAAAATATGCAAAGTCATGACATAAGACATGAAGTGACTGAAGCTTCTTGTCTCGTGAAACAACTTCAACACCGACTGGGCCGTAACATGTTCGCTGTAGTCCGCTGTGACTGATGACGGCAGCGTCTTCAGAGCAGGTTTAAGCTTTGATGAATGACTATTTGACGTATCATTAATTCTCCTTATTTGTGCGCAGCCCCGTCAGTGGTCTTGGATTATGAATGTGGGTTTTTTGATGCCTCTGTCTTTGCCTGAAGGAAAAAAATACCACTGCTCCTCCATTCCAGCCCTCGTTTCATTTGTCACAGCTCGGCTTTAATTCCGTCCTCGGGCCTCTTCCGACGACATGCTTCTGTCACAGCGAGAAGCCGCCGGAAGAACCGCTTAAGAGCTTCTGCCTCCACAATTACTGCATTCGCGCCGATAGCAAGAGCAGGACGGCAGTTAAAGTTCATCTGGCGTCTTTGGAGAGTGATTGTTGCACGGTGAGATTCTTATTGTCCACATCGACTATTACATTGTCCTTCAGGCAAATGGTGACGAATGGAGAAGTTGCAGATTAATCCCACGACAGTAATAACATTTTTATATTCTCAGATTCTCGATTTTTTTATACGAGGGACAAAAAATATGTTTATAAATGTCTTCAAGGCAGTGCAGCTTAAGAAGAGCTGTGCTAATGGACTAAACAAGCGTTTCTGGTGCTGAACGCAGCTTGTTGTCGGCATGTTGTGCAACTCCTGAAGAGAAACTGCTTTGTTTCCGTGCACTCTCATTGTGTTTCTGTCTTTTTTCGGACCATTTAGAAAACTAAATTTCAGGTCTCGCAGGTCAGACCATATTGCAGGTCATATTGTTGGTGGGCTAATTGGCCCATTTATTAGCAGGGTTCGTACGGGTGCTTGAAAGCCTTGAAAGTGCTTGAATTTCAATGTTGTGTTTTCAAGGTCTGAAAAGTGCTTGGATTTTAGTTTAAGTACTTGAAAGTGCTTGACATTATAACTCTGTGTTTTGGCAAAATTAGGAACAGACTGGATAGTTTGCTTATTACAAGGAGAAATAAAATCTGTGTGTGTGCATGTGTGTGTGTGTGTCATCACACATGCAGTCCGGTAGCCATAGAGAAGGATGGCTGAGGAGTAAGTTAGGTGAATTTTGATGCAAATGGACTGATGACACATTCAATATTAATAAACTTTGATGAAAGAGAAAATTACTGGGTGCTCTTTGTTCTCTCTTTGTCTCGGTGCAAGTGTTCCTGAAGAACGCCAAGTGGCTTCCCTCGGATAAAGCTTTGTGTTCTCCTTTAATTTGTAAAGTTTTTGCTATTATGAAACATAATTTTAGATGTTTACAGCATAATACAATGTACATAATTGTGATAAAAAAAAGTGAAAACAAAAATAATCATGATTATACATTTCTGTAGTCATGTATTTTACCCCAGCGATAAGGTGCTGGAAAAATTTGAAAAAGGGCCCTTAAAAGTGCTTGAATTTGACCTTGAAAAATGTGTACGAACCCTGTATTAGTTCTGTTTGTGGCTATGCGTAAAAATAGTCTCGTTTCATTCGAAGGTTGTAACCCGGGCTGTTTAACCCTTAGGAGTTGACGATCACGCCGGCGTGATCAAATCACGTGACTCGTTTAAGATGACGTAGCAGCAAGACGGAGTCTCAGTGAGTCTCGACGTCGTACAACGTTCCGACGTATTGTGTTGGGGCAGCCTTCAAACTATATACCAGTATTTAAATCGTGTTGATAGGCCAAGTAAAACTGGAGATATGATAAATAATGTCTGCGATGTTTTTTTCGCTAACATTATCGGCACGTTTGCTGCGCGTTTGGTGCAGGAAGAGACGCTACAAACGGGCTTTTCTCCCGAAAGTGTCCAGAAGCAGGAAGTGTTTGCAAGGAAAATAACATGTTCCCATCGGTGGAAAAAGGCACCACACTAACCAATCGCAAAATTCTATAGCAAAACACGTGATTTGGTTGTGAGGAGCAGGCGGAAGCTGTGGGAGGAACAGCGGCGAAGATTGACAGCGGCAATGACGGTGGCAGAGAGCGATAGAGATCGATAGTTTTGAGAGTTGAGAGATTTGTGACATTTAGAGTGTTTGGAGTGTATAGTTAGTGTGTTCTGTAGTGTTTAGTGTGTAGTGGAGTCGTTTTTTTGTTTTGTGAGTCAAAACAATGAGGGGACTACTGAATGTGAAGCAGGCAGGAAGCAGCTGAGGAGCCCTGAGCCTGAGGCGTTGCCTGCATTTAAATGTAAATAGTCACATATAACTTTGTACATTTCAAAAACCTATGCACAATTTTGGCAGACAACAATTTGTATTTGTATTCTAAGTAATAAAATTGGTTTGTTAAGCATATTTGTGGTTTTCACAGTAAAAAATCTAACTTTTTCCTACTCTGATTTTTATATTTTTTTGGGATTTAGGTCCATTGTGTTAATACAGTATGTCAAAATGAAATGAAAATAACTGTACAGTCACACATGTGAGGTTGTGCTGAAAATAATGACACCAAACAAGGCAAGGTCAATAGTTTTTAAGGTGAAATATAATGGTAAAATCAAAAGTAGTCAAAAACGGCCAATTATACCCCAGACTCCTAAGGGTTAAAGCAGAGAAAGCTCCATTTCAGAAGAAGCATCAAACTGACGATCTACCTCTGAGCTGAAAAAAGGTGCATTGTGATTTATATTCCTCTCTTTTCCACTTGTCCCAGAAAACTTAAATCAGAAGCAAGTCTTTCTTCAACGTCAGCGCTTGTCACCTCAAGCGTCTCGTCTTTTAAACAGTAGATAAATCATGAATAAAAAAAAAAAAAGTGAAAAATCCAATAAGCGTCTGTAAAATCACGTTAAGCTGCAGCTAATTTGAATCACATTTGTGGGCGAGGCGACGTCTGAGTCATTCATAATAAATGCGCTCACTTTTGATCTCATGAAGATTTTATTTTGTACGCTCTTCACCAGACTCGGCCCACCGCGGAGGCTCGGCGGCACAGCACGGGGTCGCGAGAGTGTCTTTTTCGGGAACGCTCAAACACGAATCGAATCAAGCCGCTCATCTCGTGAGAGAGTTAATCGCTTTTTCATCGCGGCGGCTCGTCAGACATTCTCGCAATTAACGGAAGCGTGTTACATAACAGGAAATGCACTTGATCTATTCAGCCGTTTAAGGTTTTGGAGAGTTGACGCACGTGGCAGCTTGTCATTATGTGTTAAGTCATCGGTTTATTAATCAAGGTCTGTTTTTTATATCATCCAGCGCATTTAGATAATCAAGACAGTTGCGTCTCTGCTGATCTTCTTAGACTTTCAGAATGAAACATCCGGATCCAGGAAGTTTCTTTGTCTTGTTTCTGCTCACAGCTCGGACGCCCCCCCGCTCGACACAGCGCGTGATGTTCTTTTTTGTTTTTACCTTTCCGTCCTTTTTTTTATTATCCAATGTTTAATTATGAGTTTGGGATCTCAGGTGGAAATTAGAGCGCTCAGCAGCCCCGAGTGTACTCAGGTTATGTTCTTCCTCTCACCCACATGAAACTTGGAACGGCTCTGTTGGCTCGGGGTGAAGTTTGTTCGCACTGACTGAGAGCGAGCACACTGGCCCAGAGCTCTTCTCTCAGCTATCGTACGGCTTTCTCTCATTCACACACACACACACACACACACACACATGTTCGAACACACACCTGACTCCGAGGGAAGCTCCTACGACCCATCGCCGCTGCTGACACCTTCATAACTCGGGATATTAACTTCGGCGGGAAAACTGGGGGCAGATTTTAATGCGCCCGCCGTCCACCTCGGGGCCCTGACTCAGCCTTGTAGCCGCGCCATGTGTTCGTCGGAAACATTTCTTTACTCTCGCCGCCTCGTGTGGGATGTGCTTCTCGAAGACATTGTGACAAATCTCGATAAAAAGTCATTTCACACTGCGGCAGTTCAGAAATGTCACCGGCTGGGCCCGGACGGACAACGAGTGTGTGGATGTTAAAGGTTTAGCTGCAGTTGCGGCTCTGTAAGTCTGCTGGGCGTTGGGAGTTGAGTCTGTCCTGTGAGACGCCGTCGAGGCTGCTGATGGTTTTACTCATGCACATAACAAAATGATCTCCAAAGGCCCTTACACAAGATTACTTTAAGGGTCAGAGAGTGTTCAGCGGCTGTGGGCATGGTTGTCGTGAAGTGCTGTTGTTTATTATAAACTGACAGGAATAAATGTTTCTGCAAACCACAGATGTGTAGAAATGTTACATTTCCCGTGCTTACGGTTTGTTTGGGTTCAGGCATGTGAACCACTTGGTTAGGACAAAGAAAAGGTTCTGTAGCAACAAGCACAGCTGGAAAGTCTCCTGTCGCCCTCATATGAATTATCCAGTGGTTTCTCGCTCGCAAGTGTTGATCTCTCATGTCGAAAGCCGCCGCCTGGTACATGGACCGGCTTTCACATCGCCCCTTTCCGGTCCTCCAAACTCTCCGAGCACTTTATTACAACCCCTGTCACTTCCACTCGCTGATGGCGGGAGCTGCCGTGCAAGGCGCCTGCTCATCAGAAAAGATAGTGTTTCCTCATCTCGAGCGTCCCGTGATATTTTCTACGCTCAGCTGTTCACACACACTCGCACGCCGACGGAACAGCCGTCGGGAGCAATTTGGGATGCAAGGATATTTTTACGTGCAGCGCGGGGATTCTGGGAATACAACCGCCGACTCTCAGATTAACGGCAGCCCGGTCGCCTGGATGTAATGTGATACGTCCAAGGTTGACATTTGTGCCACATCGTGTTCGCATTATATGCTTATTAGTCGGCTTTTACATCAGGCGGTGGAGCAGCTGCTGCAGAACGACCACAGTTTGAGTTTCACCTGTATGTTTAAAGAGAGCTAATTGTTTTTGTGGTGTCAAGACAGATATTTAAAGTCAAACCATGATGCCTTTCTCTCAACCACGTTTCTTTCGTGCGTAAACCTAACCAGAGCATTCAACATAAAGAAACGTTCGGTTTTAACTTATCTGTGGTTTTACGGGAAGGCGCGTTTGTTCTGGTGAACATCCTGAGCCACAGCGGGACGAGAGCAGCCCTCCTGACATGAAAGTCACTCGGTCAAGTCCCCGGCCCCACAAGATGCTTTCTCAGCAGCCACAATCGCAACTGCAGCCGCAGCGCAGCTCGAGCATTAACAACATCCACAGGCCCGGCCGTCACTGCACCGCTACAGCTGTGCTCACAGTCAGCGGCTGCATGCTGTCAGAGATTAACGAGCAATACATGCATTATGCGTAAGTGTCACTTCAGCTCTCCTTTCTCTAGTATCTATGGAGCGTTTTTTCAAACTGGCAATGCACAATGCAGGGTTCGTACGGTCGCTTGAAATCCTTCAAAGTGCTTGAATTTCAATGTTGTCTTTTCAAGGTCTGAAAAGTGCTTGGATTTTAGTTCAAGTGCTTGGAAGTGCTTGACATTATACCTCTGTGTCTTGGCAAAATTGGGATCAGACTGGATAGTTTGCTTATTACAAGGAGAAATAAAATGTGTGTGTGTGTGTGTGTGTGTGTGTGTGTGTGTGTGTCATTAAACATGCAGCCTGGTAGCAGTAGAAAAGGATGGCTGAGGAGAAGGTGAATCTGATGCAAGTTGAACTGATGACACGTTCAATATTAATAAACTCTGACGAATAAGCGAACAGCTTATAAAAGTTTGTGTCAAAAAAGAAAATTACAGGCTGTTCTCAGGTCTCTTTTTGTCTCGGTGCAAGTGTACCTGAAGAACGCCAAGTAGCTTCCCTTTTTTTGGATAAAACTTTGTGTTCTCCTTTAATTTCTAAAGTTTTTGCTAGTATGAAACATAATTTTAGATGTTTACAGCACAATACAATGAACATAATTGTGATTAAAAGTGAAAAAAAAATAATAATCATGAGTGTAAATATATTCCTGTACATACGTATTTTACTAACGCAAAAAGGTGCTGGACAATTTTGAAAATGACCCTTAAAAGTGCTTGAAAAGTGCTTGAATTTGACCTTGAAAAACGTGTGCGAACCCTGAAAATGTGTTCCTGTGGATCACAGTACCTCAGCAGCGCGACCTTCCGAGGACTCTGTGACTCTGTTCTCACATTATTTGTTTTGCGAGCCGGCTGGCCGACCTGTTCGTCCACATCGGCGTATTTAGATTTAATTGGCCGTGTTTGATGTGTTGTCATCCTGTATTTACGCTGAGACGTGCCCTCGTCAGACCCGAGAGAACCCCAAACACAAACAACCACCCGCGAGCGAGAAGGTCAGAGCCGACGGAACGCGGTGACGGATGGAACAACGTGTTCCTGCGACCTCTGGATTAGCACGCGTGAAAAGCTCAGTACCTCGTTTTTTTTTGGGGAGGCACGAGCAGATTAGAGCGCGCAGAGGAGGACAGTTATTAGGACGGTTATAGAGGCGTTTTATTTTTCCTGAGGAGATGAGCTTTCAGCCTGAAAACGGAAGATCGGGGCGTGTGTGTTTTTTTTTCTCCAGTAGGTCTTTAAGACCCTGATGGTGCTTTTGTGTTTTAAAATGGAGGTTGTAGCCCACACAGTGTCGGCAGAGCTTAGCCTCTCTTAAACTGCGACGACATTAAACACTTTTAGTCTGCTGCTTCTGCTCGGTAAGACCCAAACATCAGGAGCACTCTGCCGTGGCTTAGTACATTATACATAGTGTCAAAGCAGGCGCACACACACACACACACACACACACACACTGAGCAATTCACAAGATATATTATTTATAGTGTCAGAGCAGTGTGAAGCTCACATTGTGTATTATTCATAGCATCAGTACATGACACACACACACACAGTGATGCAGAATGTCAGTCATTACACTGTGATACATAGAATGCATTAGCCATCTCACACACACACACACACACACACACACACACTCACAGGATTTTGTCTAAGAGATCATGATTAAAGCAAACCTGTTTGTATGGTGAACGTGTGTGTGTGTGTGTGTGTGTGTGTGTGTGCGCTTGCTTGAACAACGTGGGCTGAAGGAAGCAGCAGCTGCACTGGAGATGTCAGATTCCTGAGTGTGTGAGCTGCATCATATTTTAATGTACGATGATGCTACAATGAACTTAACAAGTGTTCGGCACAGTGCGCTTCACAGAAACAACAGAGGATACAAAGTGAGCGACGAGCAGAGATGAAATCACGAAGCGGTCTGCATCTTTCAGGCCGACCTCATCGGCAGTTTATTACCACCTGTATGCGCTTCTTGTTCAGCAGCGGCCGCTGTAGATATTAATACTGCAACAGAGGAAGTCAGCCACTTGCTGAGTCTCTATTCAGGGTGTGCATCCTTCGAAGAACCCGGTCTTTGTGGTCTTCGAAGGCGAGTCCTTCAGAGAGACCTCGTTAACCTCGTCAGCCGTTGTTAAATGTGACGGTCTAAGACTTTGGAGCATTTCCTGGTTGCGTCACCAGATGTTTTACCTTTACGTCACGATTTATGCCGCCCAGGCCCGCGAAAGTGACGATCTACGCCACGCGATGTCGCCATTTTCTCTCTTTGTTTCTTCTTTTTCGGGAGCGCAAAGAATCCTGGGATAGGCCACGAAGGAAAAAACTGAGAAAAGAAGAAGCATCTGGAGGAGCCTTTGGATTGGGACAGCCTTCGCACGGCGTGGTGATGTAATTGGCCTTCAAATGCTCCTCCGAAGGATGCAGACCCTGAATTGTGTTGTATAGTAGTATAGTGACTGAAGAGTCTGCACAGGGAGGAGATCGGAGGTGGACAGTTGGGTCAAACAAGTACAAGACTGACACCCAACAGTTATTTCCATACATAGTTAAGTTATGTCAAGTACATCATCTACCTGAAGTTACATAAATAGCATACTTATATAAACCCAGATGTTTTCCTAAACCTTAACAAACTGCAAACCTGTCACTCAATTGTTCACAGTCGGCGCTATATATATGTCAGTAATTAAATAACCTTAATGGATGTCATCATCCTCCGCCGACGGGTAATAAAATATAATAGACTTTGTTCTTTTGTGATCACAGTTTAATGATCTTTTTGGCTGAAAGTCTTTTATATTCGTTCTTTTAAAAACTCAATACGCGGCACACAATTAAAAAATAAGCACCGACACAAAGTGAGTGGACGCGGTCGACTGTTCGTCCCCCTGCCTTTTGTCAGACCTCGATTCAAGTTGAATAATTGGATTTTTCAGGCTCGGATGACTAATGGATGCATACCGACGGACTCTCAGCCGAAGCAAAAATCCCAATAAAACAGAACAGAACAATGACGTGCAGGATGGAATTATTCTTTTTTTTGTTGAGATAATCAGGCAAATATGCTCAAAGTGATCCCGTCTGATACGTCAGGACAAGCAAAATCATTTGTGCTGTTTGAAAAGTAATTGTCGTCGCTCTGAGCTTTCATGCTGTACACAACGGTACAGACGATAATCACACAATCCAATATTTAACTTTCCTTTTCTTACAGTCTTGCGCTCTGATTGCATGTGTATATCTATATAATTTATCCGTTTTATGCATAATATTTTGCAGCAAATAATGTACATTCAAGGCGGCAGGACAAACGTTATAAGCTTCCGTTAGCCGCTATTGTTTGTCGTGTGTGGCAGTCTGTGTCAGACAGACGGTGAGAACAATGAGCCAACTTAATCACGACATTTGTATATTTTTACATAATAAATATGTGTTATTTGTAGACGTAATGTTTGCCGGGGGATCAGGGATGGTTCATTTATTCATACGGTAATTATGTGACATGAATTGAGCGAGAGGCAAACAGCGAAACAATGAGTCGTCTTGATATTACGTCCGTATGTGTTTGCATAATCACCATTTTTAAAATTTGTATACATGTGTTTGTTCGTTTTGCTCTGAGAGAGGAGAGAGACGGCAGTGCAGCGAGCCAAGTGTTTCTCTCGTGCTTGTGTTTTGTTTTTTGTTATTTTTGCATCATTACACGTCAAATCTGCAGCAGAAAATCTCAGAAGACTCACCGTTTTGTTGTGTTTTCAGCCACGGTGAACATCCGGTATTCACCACCTGTAGGCTCGACAGGTGGACGGAGAACAGCGGCTGTCAGCTCGAACTCACGCTCATATTCACATCTCAAAGGAGTGAGGACATGTTCGCTGATTAAACTGATGTCTCTGAGTAATCTCATCCTGATTTCGAGGGTAAATGCAACCAACAGTAAAGTGTTTACCGGGACGAGAGGGGAAGGTGACGAAAGCGGACGCTTCACCGGAGTTATTTAAGCGTTCACATCATTTTTCAGGTATTTTTTACTTCTGCAGCTTCCTCCCCTCCTTCCTCTATATATCTTTCCTCCCATCTCTTTTAATCTCCTGGCCTCTTTTCTTCTTCAACCCTCTGCTCACCTTCTCTCTCCTCCCTCTAACATCCCCTGCTGCCTCCTCGCCTTTCTTCCACCACTCTCCGTGCCATCAGTGCCCTCTGCTGATTGACGGCAGCTTCACACCACACTGAAGAGAGGCTGAGCCAGAAGTTCAGTCACAGGTTTTTCAGGTGTCCGACGGTGTTTTTCCCCCCATGCAACTCATGTCTCTGTGGAGAACACCTGTTTTTTTTCATGCTGTGTGTCACTTTGGTTGAGTGCTGAAGTGAATTTAGGAGTAAACGGGCAAGAATAATAATAAAACACATTTTGATATTGCAGTTTCTTTCCCCTTCACTACATGTTCACTAGATGCATTTTGTTTCCCTCCTCTTTGTTCCTTAAACCCGCTTTTATTATTCTTATCCCAGAAGTTCTTTGTTCTAATTTATGCAACGAATGCACAAACCCTTCCTCCACTTTAATGGACTTATTGACGAGTTTATGGTCGATAGGCGGTTTTGGGAAAAGGCCGAGTCATTACGCCTCCATCTACGGCACCATTACTGTTAGACATAATCAAACGACAGGTGACAAATTGTCTCTTGTGTGCTTCAGCATGGATGTCAATACGACATCTAATACATTAGCATGTAGCATCAATCACGCCGGAAAAACGCCGTCTTCGCACTGATTACATCCACTTTGAGGCTTCGGATCTGCTGTAAATAAAATGTGTGAATTGAGCATCGAATGTAATCTCTGACTTATTATAATCTGGTATTATTATCAGGCTAACACGTTTGCTGATGAGACTTTGAATTGCCCGCAGGCCTCGTCTTGTCTAAGACGGGGATCTTCGACAGCTCAGCTGAGTTAACAACTCATCCAATCAGCAGAGATCAAACTGTGATCCGTCGATCAAAGTGTCATTAGGAGTAATGGCCGTGTGTGCCCGTGGTGTTCAATGTGCCGCAGACCCAATATAGTCATTTGGCGAACTAGAAATAGGACACATCTAATGCGCTGGTGTCGTTCAGAACTTGCTGTATTTCTTCTCCTCGTCGTTAGAAAGTAACTGATGTGATTGGCTTTTAAAAGATCCACGACGCCTGTTTTCTTACACAAGAACTTGTTTTGTTTTTTTAGCTGAAACTCTTTCGTTCCACATGTTTTGGGATGCCAAGCCGCTGCTGATCAAGATGCAGAAAGGCTCGGCTTCCCCTTCTTTAAACACACATTTAGAAAAAGTCGTTTCCACAGCAAACCTTCCACTCACCGAGGTTATCGCTCTCTATCACAGTGAATAAGAGAAACAACACCACGACTGCACGGCGAGTCTCTTTTACTGCAGTTCTGACGGCCAATCACCGTCTTAGTTTGTTGGAGCGGTGGAGGTGTGGAGGATATTCTGATTGCGTAGAGAGAATGCACAGCGATTTTTAGTAATTTGTAGTCTTGTTAAAGGCTACTGGTCCATTGGTCGTGAACAGAGATGACGTGACTTTCTATTCAAGAGCTCTAGACACGTACGGCAGCAACTTTAAAGTCCCAAACTTGACGAACAGTAAAGCAAACCCTGCGTTATCGTCTATCTTACTGTAAATGGGACCATAATTATAGAATTAACATCATGCTGTGTTGAGGAAGACCTGACACAAGGGACTGAGACCATGAACCCAGCAGGAAACTGTAAAGTGAGGAATTAAATCAAGTGAGAAGTAGGGTAATTTCCTCATACGCTTACATGGAATGGGACCTCTGTTTTTGAAACCAGTGGAGAATGCAGCGTATTCACGTGGGCTTCACTTTTCAGATTGGAAAAAAAAAAAAGCTCTTCCATAATTTATACAGTCAATTGCTCATTTTTGCAGCAGCGGTAGACGAGCGTGTCGCAGATACGTTTGCACCTGATGACACGATCACAGCTGTCTTTGCTTTTTTTGATCCCGGCGGAGACGTTCACACCGTCCTGAGGGCTTCACCGCTGCAACATGTTGTTTTAAACATACCTGTATAGAGATGAAAAAAAAAAAAAGACAGGAAGAAGACAAGGAAGGCAGCAGAGAAGCTCCCGTGTTGGATCTGATCAGATGATCAAACCGTCCTCAGAAGCCTCACATGGGGATCCACAGCATGCCGAGTGTGTGTGTGTGTGTGTGATGAATGTTTGATTGTGTCAGGGGAGATTTCTGACATATCTGGAGCAGAGACAGACAACTTTTTTTTTTTTTTTGCTCATTAGAGGGAAGAGGAAGGTGAGAGATGGATGAAGAGCGAGAAAAACCAAGGGGGAGGACAGACGGACGGATGGATGGATGGATGGATGGATGGATGGATGGAGAGACGGGTAGTTACCACGAGAAATAATTACAAAAGAAAAAAAAAAAGAGGAAGGAATAAAAGTGAGATGAGAAGAACTCGGCAAGCATAGGGTGGAGAGAAAGCGAGGAGGTGATCACGGAGAGGAGGTATAGAAGAAGAGATGATTAAAGGAGATGTAAATCCTGCTTCTAAAGTTTAGGTGAGGAAAAAAACAGACGGAGAGAGGAGGAGGAAAAAAGACGAGCTCCGACAATTAGCTCTCCGTCAGTCCTCGAGTCAAGTGTGAACACAGTCGTTCTGGGAGTGGGGGAAATGTTCTGTCTAATAATAATCACAATAATTCTATAATTACAGTGATTGCAATTAAGCATAATTATGATAATTCCCCAATTATGGAGCAGTCACTTTTAAGTGATTCAGAGAAGCCGAGTCAGTAAAAGCGGAGAGCAGACAGACTCTCTCAGCGTGTTTCGTACGCTCCTTCGTTACAGATGCTCAGTGTGTTTTTTGTGTGGGGGGGGGGGTTGGAGCAGATATGAGTCACAAGATGTTCATTTGCAAATTCTGTTGGAGAAAAAAAAAGAAAAAAAAGAAAGAGAGCTGCTGGTGAATGGAGCCGAGGCAACAGTAAGCCTGCGTCTTTGTATCGTGAGAGAGAGCGAGAGAGAGGGGGATCACCGAGGCCACGGCGTGACTTTAGAAACTTCAAACACTCTCCGGCAGATCCAATTTCTCCGTGCGGACACTTTACTTATTCAGCGCTAAGACGTTATGAAAGAACGTGTTTGATATTTCAGGAGTTCTAATTTGCCTCCCGAAGCAGCTTTGCATCTTCACCGAGGAGACGCTCTTTTATGAAGTGGGCTGGTTCGACTGCGAACACGACCTTTATCCAGCCAGCCATTCTGCTATAAAGTGGCTATAAATCTCTCCTCAGCCAAACAATTTCCCCCTCTGAAGAAACACAACGTACCCTCTTTGTCCCGGTTTGACACCAGAAGTTCACAGACAAGTCGATGAAAAGCTATTTAACATCCCTCAGTCACCGGAAGAAAGTCAATGCATTAGTCTTTAACACCTTACTACTTTAAGACTTCAGTGTATTTGGCGGTACCGGTAGTTACTCGTGGTATCAGCGAGTCAACAGTTGGTGGTCGGCCATCGGTGAGTGTCTGTGGCCGGGTTTTGACCGACTGTGGGAACTGGTTTGCAGACTGACGATGAAAGAAGTCACTCTGGTTGGCTGTTGAGCCGAGCAAATGTCTTGAGTTGTGGTCAGTACTCTTCCTCTCTGCAGTATTATCGAAGAAACGCCCCTTACAGCACTCTACCTTATCGTTAATAAACATATTTCCTATAATTGTTTCACGGTAAAAGTCCCCTTTTTATTGAATTATGAGAGCTTTTATTGCGAAGCAGCAAAACCACAAAGATGTTCTGAATGAAAAGAGTTTTTCTCCAGCAGTAACTCAAAACGGCTCCTGAAACCGCTAAGAGCAAAAAAAAAAAAAATGATGAAACGATAAAATAAAGCAGATATCTGAAAGTACAAACAGGAGAGAAGATAAAGAGATTCAGTTAGAAGCTGCTAAAGTATTGAGAGCTGAAAATAGTGACTTTTAAAAACGCCTTTCCCTCCGGTCTCCTGCACAGATAACGAGTGTCGCAATCACAACACCCGCTTGTTTTTGCGTGAGACAGACTCGCATTCGTTGGCTGCAGACGCAAGACAACTTTTTAAAAATTGGACTGACATATTCTCAATTAGAAGTGCGTATATCCATACTTCTAAATCTTACGGTTTTCCATTTTGAATGACGAATACCGACCACTGCCACCTGGTGGTGTGGAGAGGCATTTCCTCTCATGCAGCTGCAGAACATACAAGCTTGTTGCCAACTGAGCAAAACAACATTTTCTAACTATTTAAAAAAAATTGTAAACAAAGAAGTCAGACAATGACTTTTCCCATCATTCTGTGAGCAACCTTGATCTGATTTCGAGGACGTCATCTTGTTGAGACATTGGAGGTGTCACCTGCAGCTCCCTGCGGCTGCTCCTTCTTGTTCCCATTGCCGGAAATGACCACTGTCTTGTCTGACTACTTCATAATAAAATTCAACTTGTATTTTCACCAATTAAATGCTCTTATTGTGAAGGTGCAGCAGTCGGAAATGATCAGTTTGCATTCGCAGTAACTTCAAACGTCTTTGAGGAACGTCACCACAGACATCCAGTTCATGAATCTCATCAAGTACGCATTCTTATTAACCAGACAAATCTAATTTAACCTCGACCAGGTACAGTGATAATGAATTTGTGTGAGGTTTTGACCCTCAGTAACCACACCCCCACCCCTCCAACCCCATCACAGCCGCTGCCCCTGCTGTTAACCTCCGCCACCCGACCAGCACCGAGCACATCGAGTCGTGATGGGTGGAGATGAAGGCTGCCTGACCCTGAGGACACAAACTGTTTTAACTTCAGTTCATTACAGACTCACAGAGGTGAATGCCCTCGCACCACATTAGCTTAATAAACGGCTGCCTCCCTCTGTCTGAGGTCAGCCGTGCATACGCCTCCCCCCCTCCACCCCCCTCCACTCCCGTCACGGCTTATTATGGATGAGGCCGTTCACACTGTGGAAGAGCCTTGTTTGTTTCAGACCGCGGAGTTTGTCGAGTTGATTCATTCAGCGCTGCTCGCATGGCGGCGTCAGTTAAATGGCTGCGACATCAAGTCCACAGAGTCATAAAGGAAAAGTCTGAGTAGGTCATCAGGGTTGTAGAGACAAAATGTCATACAAGACAAAATGTTTACCTGACCAGAGCACGGACCAGTCTTCAACTACCTTACATATTCTTCTGTTTTCATTGTTTTATTACAGAGGTGCCATTGCTACATTGTTTGCCCAGCAGATTTTAGCTCCATTTCTGCTGTATTTTGATGAATCTTTGCAGTATCTTTGGTTATGTTTTTTAACAATTTGGGGGCAATATTTCACCTTATAAACTGTATTTTAATTTCATTCATGTTCCAATGAAATAAGAAGAAATTATTGGGGGAAACCCCTAAAAATGAAGTCGAGACACAGTCAGAAAGTGAAGAACCGACCTCCGGAAATAAGGAAAAGAAGGAAAGAAAGACGGAAAGAAGGAAAGAAAGAACAAGTTCGAAGGAAAGAGGGAAAGAAAGAAAGAAAGAAGGAAAGAAAGAAAGAAAGAAAAAAAGAAAGAAGGAAAGAAAGTAGGAAAGAAAGATGGAAAGAAAGAACAAGAATGAAGGAAAGAGGGAAAGAAAGAAAGTAGGAAATAAAGTAGGAAAGAAAGAAGGAAAAACAGAAAGACGGAAGGAAAGTGAGAAAGAGAGACGGAAACAAGGACGGAAAGAAGAAATTATTGGGGTCAACCCCTAGAAATGAAGTCGTGACACAGTCAGAAAGTGAAGAACCGACCTCCGTAAAGAAGGAAAGAAAGAACAAGTACGAAGGAAAGAGGGAAAGAAAGAAAGAAAGTAGGAAAGAAAGAAGGAAAAACAGAAAGATGGAAGGAAAGAGGGAAAGAAAGAAAGAAAGTAGGAAAGAAAGAAGGAAAAACAGAAAGATGGAAGGAAAGAGGGAAAGAAAGATGGAAAGAAGGAGGGAAAGAAGAAATTATTGGGGGGAAACTGCGAAAAAAGAAAGTCGTAACACAGTCAGAAAGTGAAGAACTGACCTCCGGAAAGAGGGAAAAGAAGGAAAGAAAGAACAAGTACGAAGGAAAGAGGGAAAGAAAGAAATTGGGAAAGAAAGTAGGGAAGTAAGAAGGAAAAACAGAAAGACGGAAGGAAATTGGGAAAGAAAGAGGGAAAGAAAGAAGGAAAGAAGAAATTATTGGGGGAACCCCGAAAAAAGGAAGTTGTGACACAGTCATAAATTGAAGAACCGACCTCCGGAAAGAAGGAAGGAAAGAAGAAATTATTAGGGGAAACCCCTAAAAATGAAGTCATGTCACGGTCAGAAAGTGAAGGACCCCCACCCCCAATATTATTTTACATTTTAAGTATTAATGTGTCCTGTTTGCATGAAAGCATGACAGAAATCCACCACACAACCTTGAGATGCATGAAGAGGGATTACTGCTACAGAAGGAAAAACATCTCAGAGTTAATTTTAGATTCATCTATGAGTCTCAAGTCATCACATCCAGATGGTCAATGAGCTGTAAGTCCTCTATATATGACCAGTGGGTGCAAAGCCTTCTTCGTTTTAATGGTTTGCTCAATGGCCCTTCAGCAGCGGCACGCTCCAGTCTAGAGCTTTCCAATGTCTACCCAGCTCCCCTGAACTTCTGTCTCATATTTCTTAGACTGCACATTTCTAGTTTAGTTTGTTTGTACGGTGCACCAGAGACACGGTGATAAAAGTAAAGGCACTGATTACGCGAGTGAGAGGAAAACAACGGAGCCTCCAACAGCCTTTGTTTCCTCCCCTGTGTTTCCCGTGTTCTGGTTCATTATTCGGCCCCATGTGGTCCACGAGTCCTGCCCTCAGCTCCGCTCACACGGATCAAACGGTAAACCCCCCCACGTTCTCTCCTTCCTCCGTAAATAACTCTCAAATGAATCAGTACTGATGAGTACAACAGGTAAGACAGAATAGTCAGATTTAATTTTACATTTTACATTGATGTTTCTCTAACAGACTTACTAGAAAGAACAAAAACAACAATACTTTATTTTTTTCAGCCGCTGAGTGTAGCGTTACCAGATAGAAGGTGGAGGGGGACTGCCAAGCCAGTGACCACTGTTCAAGGCTGCATTTCAAGGCGTGTTGCAATTACACCACTGGATAATTTAAACAACACTCTGGAACAAGTAATATTCCTGTTCTGACTGAAAACGGCAATTTTTGACAAGTTCGTGGCGGCCAAAACAGGTATTTTTTTAAGCCAAACATGATCTTTGTGTGGTGGTTTTTGTGCCTTAACAACACAAAATTGAAAATGAAAACTACAGAAACTTAAAGTTGTGTATGTTCCAACATATTTGTGGTTTGCAGAAACACACTGCTGACCAAAAGTGGAGAATTGTGTCTGCAGGTGATTCTGAAGTCGTCTTACTGACATCTGTTGATATTTCATATAACTTACTGATTATGTTAATGCGTATCTCGCTCGTATCTTGTTCAGGCATTTTGGAACATTTTTCATTTGCACCACAGGTACTTATGAGAATGATTGAACATGAACATGAACACATTAAACACAGATATGTCAACAGTGTGTGGTGGGACGGGGGTTATCTCATGGTGAGGAAGAACCAGTCAGATCCTCTCTAACTCATTTGCGCTACAAATTATATTCTAATAACGATCGTCACCTAACATTGTGCATTATTGATTTTTTGCACATCTAAACGTGACTTTTTTTTCAAACTCTAAAAGTCAATCCGCGACCCGCCTTTCTTTTTAATAAATGCTGAAAATAATGAGCCCCATGTATCTCACCGAGCGCGCTTCATTAACCCAAGCATAACTCTCCTGTGTGTGTCGACGATCCTAATTAAGTCGAGCAGAACTCACTAGGAATTCTGCTTGTGTGTGTGTGTGTGTGTGTGTGTGCATCTATTGGATCCTTATTAACCGTGGCAGGACTTTTTACAGCATGCAGGCACATATCACTGTGTGTATATGTTGTACATGTGAACAAACAGGCCTGTGTTACTGCTGCAATCTGGGAAAAAGAGGACAGAGCAAAGAAAGGAGGAAGGAAAAGAAGGAAAGAGAGGAGAAAAGAGGAAATTAAGACTGAAAGAAGTGAAGAAAGAAGATAAGAAAGAAAGAAAGAAGGCAGGAAGAAAGAGAGGAGAAGAGAAATTAAGAATGAAAGAGTGAAGAACGAAAGAGAAGAAAAGAAGAAAGAAAGAAAGAAGAAGAAAGAAAGAGAAAGAACGAAAGAGAAGAAAGAAGGAGGAAGGAAGGAAGGAAGGAAAGAAAGAAGGAAGGAAGGAAAGAAGGAAAGAAAGAAAAGTGAAACCAGTGAAAAAAGCTGAAAAAAGGAAAGAAAGAAAGAAAGAAA
This sequence comes from Sparus aurata, assembly GCF_900880675.1. Taxonomy (NCBI): domain Eukaryota; kingdom Metazoa; phylum Chordata; class Actinopteri; order Spariformes; family Sparidae; genus Sparus; species Sparus aurata. The sequence goes on along the minus strand of NC_044192.1, from coordinate 6,310,424 downwards.
GAAGGAAATAAAGAAAGAAGGAAGGAAAGAGGGAAAGGAGAAAAGGAAGAGAACGAGTGAAGCAAGAATGGAAAGGAAAGAAGAAAGAGAGAAGGAAGGAAGGAAATTAAGACTGAAAGAAGGGAAGAAAGAAAGAAATTAAGACTGAAACAAACAAATAAACAAACAAAGAAGGAAGGAAGTAAGGAAAGAAGAAACGAAGGAAAGAGGGAGGGAAAGGAAGATGAAAAAAGGAAAGAAAATAAGAAAGAAAGAAAGAAAGAAATGAGGACACGTGAATAAGGAAATGTTGAGAGAAGGGAATAAATGAGAGGAGGAAGAGGAGATACAAGAGAAAATTAGCTTTAGCTGGTTTAAAGTCGTCCATTTTGTTTATCATTATGTGATAGTCTGTAGCGTTGTTGTTGAAAAGCATCAGATTCAAGTCCTGAATGGATCGTTTCGTAATTACATGAAAGAAGAACAGGTAATCATTTGTTTTCCCGATGTAGTGACAGTTATGAACAATATATAATGTCTGTCTTGAAACAAAAGCACTAATAGGAAGAGGAAGCAGCAGCAGCAGAAGAGGAAGATACTGTCAGACCGAAACCGAAATCAAAACTCAAGCAAAGTTAAATTATTCAAATTATTCATGTGTCCTTGTCATGGCTCGCTAGAAGATTTGCTTCACTTCGGCATAACTGCAGTCAGAGTCCTCGTCTCGTCAGCGGCGGCGGCGGCAGCATCACACCTTTAAGTCAGCAGATCTTTAATCCATTATTCACAGTGGCAGTCAGTGGAAATCTCAAATCAAGACATGTCTTATTTAAAACTCAGACATCCTCTCCTCGTCTCACTGCAGCGGCCAATGTAGACGTCTTCAGTCTCATTCATTTCACTCTGCAGCCAATCTAAACTAACTTAACGAGGGAAATAACAACACATATTTATTATTTCACCCATTTAAAAAAGCTGCAGTTGCCATTCAGTCTAAAAGAAAGAAAGAGGAAGGCGTGTGATGAAGGAGAGGATGACTAAAGCGGTGAACGATGAGCTGCTGTTAAAGGTACAAACCGACTTTTAGAGCTGATTAACTCCCGTGAAGCGTCTTCGCTACGGGGCCTCGTTCCCTCTGATGTTACTGTAGCGGCTTGACGAGACGGCATGTGGTCCGCAGAGCCCCTCAGGGACTGATGTGGAGAGGCAGGGGAACCGAGTATTACTCAGTCCGTCCGTCAGTGTCCATTCGATTCGCAGTATGGCACCAAACATCTGCATGTTTACTTACCGGGAGTCACGACCTGTTAACAAGCGTTAACTCAGAACAGGAAGGGCAGGACGACACCAAGAATGTCATTTTAAGACGATATTGTTTTTCAGCCAGCTCAGAAGTTTTGCATTCAACTTGTGGCACAGACGTTCTACTCATCTCTGATTGTAGAGACATGCCAGGAGTTTGAAACACCGTGAACACTCTGAGTCGTGTCAATGCAGCTGATGTCAGTGCGCAGTAAATAGGACAAGCGGTATCTATAAATATAATGTGGCATGCTTTGCTGTCTGCTCGTCGCCTTGTCTGCCTGTTGTTGCTGCTTTTGAACTTCCACTGGAGGTCTGAAGCTGGGGATTCTCCCTTACATGGAGCCAAATTTCACATTTCTGACTTAAGTTTGATGCAGTTATTAGCCAGAAATATTGTGTCTCATACAGCACGCAGCAGGATGGAAAGGCCAGCTGCACGCAAGCAGTTCATACAAACTTGAATCCGCCCTGCCTCAGTTTACATTATCAACTACAATACTATTACCATCAGTGTTACGTTGGTATCTCCTGGTTGCTGGCTTTCAGTTTAGATCTTTGAATCTTTAAAAGGGACCAACCAGAAGATTTCCAGCTACACTTTGGCTCATGTGGGTTAAAACTCATCATCATCATCATCATCATCATCATCAGGGGTTTCCAGGTTCCAGTCTTTCAGGAACTTGATGTTAACATGTACCAGGTGCTTTAGTTGTCTAGTGTTGACCAAAGTCTGACATGAGAAAGAGAGAATGTCCAAAACATTTGCTTTGGATGTAAGAGAAAAGAAAATATGTCAGTGAACCACACAACCAGCAAGCCCTTCCCACCGACATGGACGGCTGCACTAATAATCCAAAGTCAAATTTCATTAGATACAATTATGCATTCGCCCCTGATGTATGACTCATGAGTCCTGAGTCATACATGTTTCTGTTCAGAGAGATGAATATGAGCTTTATTGATAAAAAAGTTTGTTAAGAGATTACAGCAGGGGTCGCAGGATCCGTGTTGGGTCCGTTACTGATCCACCACATCTGATCCCTCTAATCCCTCGGTTGGGAACACTGACCTTTTGTCTGTTTGTTGTTGTGTATCTAACACTTAGTCACGCGTGATTCTGTACGTATCGCGGGGACTCCTCTGTCTTGCCACCCCAGCTGTCCGATAGTGCTGCACTCAAAACGCCGCCGGTGGAGTTTGACGGACGATGGAGCAAAACCGTAGCGCAACGTACATGCAACCTGCAACCAGTAAGAACTTTGGGAAGTACTGTGAAGTAAATGAAGTTAAAGGTTTATTTCATCAGGGGCCAACTGTTGCATCCTGAATCAGACTTCAGAAACACCATCCTGAGCTGCACCTGTGTCATCATCTTGTCCAGTAAGATTACACCAGAGGGTCATGATAGTCCGATAAATGAAAGCCCTGACTGTATCTGCTGCGGTGCACCAAGTGTGTGTGTGTGTGTGTGTGTGGTGAACGCTTAGCCCCTGTCGGCTGCTGTCTCCAGCAGAGGCTGCCGTTTGATTTAATCAGCTTGACACTGCAGGTGGGACGGAGCTAATCATCCTCACCTGACCCGAAAAGAAGAAAAAAAAAAAGGTGGTTCCAGCCGTGGGTGCATTCGATTTCAGTTAATCACGATAAACAGGGAGGAGAGAGCGTGATGAGACGGACAGATGGAGCATGAGACGGAGAGAGAGCCAGACGCTATCAAGGGCGTGAGGGGGGGGATAAAAAAACAGACGGTATTGTGCAGAATACACATGGACTGATAAACCGCGGAGAGAGCTCTCATGGGTCGACTGTGCAAGTGAATAAAACAACAAACTGCCTCCACATCAGCTGCTCGCTTCTCCTGAATCACGCCATGACTCATTCTGTGGCCCCGCGTAGCTCACCGGGCACAGAGAGGCTCTGACAGCACGAGCTCAGCACTTTTTCACCATCAGAAGATAAAAAGGAGTCGGTGCAAAAGTTGAGAAGAAAAGGCCGAAGCATTTACGCAGCTCTGAAAAAGGCTAAAAACGCCTTAAAATGAAGGGGATGAATGGAGACGTCTTGTTGCAGGATTTGTAAAAACTGAAAGACCCGGTTCACAAATACCAACAGTTTATCTGCACTCAGACGCCAACCAGTCCGTCTGTTCGGCGCTCATATAGGAAGCAGTACGCTCCTTTAAGTTTGAAACCAAAGGGCGAGGAAGCAGCGGTGATGGATGAACCGACGCTGCACCACCTCACCGTGCAGTTTGTCTTCCAGTCAGCTGAGCGCGCTCTGTCCGTCTCTGCAACTCTGAGCAAACCTTTCGCATTTACATACGGCTCGCTCGCATCGCTCCGGTGTGAGATTCCCCCGGGGTAAGACAAGCATGTTTGACTGCGTTAAATAAACATGAGGAGTGTTGTTTTTTCTGCTTCTTTTTTTAAACATCTCATATTGAAAATGATGTGTCAGCCATATAGAATCACGTCATGAAGAATGGGGTCAACGGTAGGATGGCCCAGAATAGAAATGTCAGCATCGAAGGAATGAAAAGATGAGTTCTCCGAGGTTTTGACGACAACTAACGCTGTTGAGACTTTAAAGCGAAACTCCCGCCAAAATGCAACCTAGGCTTTTTTTGTGAATGTACCCGAGTCAAAACTTCGTGTAAAAGCATAATTACAACGAAAGAGGCACTTTTAATATTTACCGTGTTTTCGTTTTCGGGTCAAACTCATTTTCAACGGGAGTGCTACGGGCACTTTCACGATAGCATCAAAATCTCTATTTTTAAAACAGTAAGAAGGCTCGACACAACATGAAACTTTGCTCGTAGTATCACCAGGGTCTCTACACATGAACACGAGCATTGAGAACATTGTTTGTGTACACAGAGTTTACTAAAAAGAAGGTTTTTGAACAACTGACGTTAGCAGCATTACGTCACATTCGGAGATCTATACTTCTCGGCTGCCATGACAGCGGCTAGCAGAACAAGCTACTGCTAACGTGAGTTGTTCAAAAACCTTCTTTTTAGTAAACTCTGTGTACACAAACAATGTTCTCAATGCTCGTGTTCATGAGTAGAGACCCTGGTGATGCTACGAGCAAAGTTTCATGTTGTGTCTAACCTTCTTAGTGTTTTAAAAATAGAGATTTTGATGCTATCGTAAAAGTGCCCGTAGCACTCCCATTGAAAATGATTTTCACCCGAAAACGAAAATACATTAAATCTTAAAAGTGCCTCTTTTGTCGTAATTATGCTTTTACACTAAGGTTTGACTCGGGTACATTCACAAAAAATGCCTAGGTTGCATTTTGGTGAGAGTTTCACTCTAAGTCAGCGGGATGCCGGTGTGTTTTTCTTTTCGATCGGCTGTCCTGACGGCGGTGACGAGCGCGAGGACGACAGCGGAGGACGGCGAACGTTAATGACTTTGATGCGAGCGCTCCAGCAGCCGAAACAGTTTAAGGCCCGTCTGTGACGTTCTGCTCGCTGCCAGCCTGAATGCTGCTGATGAAAGCCGATTTTAACGAGGTGAAACAGCGGACGTGTGTTTTAACACAGCTGTCCGACCAACGAGAGGAATGAATCATTGAAGATGAAATGAAAATGCTTCTTGAACACGTTGAAGTTTGATGTTTACTTAAATTATGATTTCTGTGTCGGACATATATGCAAATGGGACGAATCAACTGAAGATTTCTTGGAGTTATCTATTTTCCCTTTATACAATTTCAGATGCTTATAAAGAGCTGTGACGATTAGACAAACGAGACTGGGACGCCGGGATTTATCAAAGATAATTTAGTATGTGACACCAGTTATTTCATTGCACTTTACTGCTTCACATCTGTGATGTTTGAATAAAAGGAGATTGATAATTCCACAAAGGCAGGGTGGCTGTTTTCCCACGCAGCGATGAGTACTTCCTGGCTATTTGTTCTATCTTTTGTAAGTTTTCACTAGTTTCACTCACCAGTACTTCCTCACTTTAGTGTTTTAGTACTCCAGATCGGTCTCGGTCTCAAGAAAAACAGGACGCTGGATTTTATTTCAAGACCACAGCTGTTGAACGACATTCTGTACTTCATGATGTTTTTTTATTGGAGGACAAGAGTCATGCAGGAAACCTTACGCTTGCAGAAAAATCTATTTCCACTTGTGGATGTTGTCATGTGTACTGGGACCGGCATGGTCTGGTCATTGTCTTAACTCCCGCCTGTGGTCTTGACTTGCTCTCAACCTCTTAAAATCTTGATCTTGTCTCGGTGTCGTAGCTGCAACACTGCCTCACTCTGCGGATGAATGAATGCTGTCCATGAGTTGAAAATCTTTTTGGGAACATATAATATTCAGGAATCCCAAAAGACACAAGCAAGAATTAGATTTTTATTTATGTTTCTGTGAGTGTCTTGAAATGGTTGATGTGTCTCAATTCAGGTCTGCATCCTTCGGAGGAGCATTTGAAGGCCAATTACGTCACAATGCCGTGCGAAGGCTGTTCCAATTTGAAGCTTCCTCCAAATTCGCCCCACAAATGCAGCATTCTTTTCCCTCTCCTATCCTTCGTGGCCTCACATATCCCAAGATTCTTTGCGTGCCTGAAAAAGAAGAAAGAAAGAGAGAAAATGGCGGCATCACGTGGTGTAGATCGTCACTGTCGCGGGCCTGGGCGGCAGAAATCGTGACGCAAGGGTAAAAACATCTGGTGACGCAACCAGGAAATGCTCCAAAGACTAGACCGTCCCATTTAACAACGGCTGACGAGGTTAACAAGGTCTCTCTGAAGGACTCGCCTTCAAAGACCGCAAAGGCCGGGTCCTTCGAAGGATGCAGACCCTGAATTGAGACTCAGCAGTTGTCAGGACATTGCGCGCTGTATAAAAAAAACTTTTTGCTGATGTCATATTTGGGTCGATCCCACTTTTATCGAAAGCATTCATGTTTTATGGAGCATGTTCACACACATGTGAAGGAGTAAGACCTCAGTGATTCACAGAAAGATCCAAGTTACGTCCAACACGATGCCAGTCTCTCAGTGTGAGAGAGTGAGAGAGAGAGAGAGAGAGAGAGGGAAAACATCAAACTACCAATTCTTAAGCGTGCAGTTTGAGGTCACGCTCTTCTTCCAGCAGATGAGAGATGAAGAGTCACAGCGGGGCTCAGAGCCGGCAGACTTCCTCATCCTGTCTCTCGGGGGACCGCTCGCCTCAGATGCTTCAGTGTTGACACGGGGGAAGATGAAAAGACCTTTTTCTCCCCTCAGATGGTGGAAACTTTTCTCGACACTTCTCGTGGCGACGACGCCTCCGCGGCCGTCCGCGAGTTAGGATTCCCTTTTGAAAAAATCCATCGGCATTAATTGAAAAGAGTTGAGGGAACTTAGACAGCGGAGTTGAATAAAACAACAGAGTGTGCTCGGGGCGAACCGTCGACTAACTGACTGCATCATCCAGGATGAATAAGTGATGGATTCTTTCTATTTTCACATTTTGACTGCCAGTCACAAATGTGCTCGCGCGAAATGAGGTGGACCGAACAACGGGAACATCTGCACAGTTCAGTCTAATGTAACCTAATGTAACATCCCCGCAACACACTGGAACACTGTGAGGCTCATAATGGTTCAGTGTCAGGGAGGAGCAGATTCATCTCTGCGGTCGGTTTAAGAGCTGCTTATCTGCTCGTGGCATTAAAAACCGAGATGTGAGGAGGAAAAACCTTCACAAAATAATGCAAACGTCAAAATGAAGATTGTGTATCTTTGGTCACGTGATAAAAAGTGTTGTGTAAAAGGATGCAGGATTTAAAGGGAAGGGTTCAAAATCATCAGCAGGACGCTCACATCAGAGAGCAGACGCCATCCTGAGACGGAGACGGAGGAACTGATCTCCGTCCCGTAAGACGACCCGTCGTTACAGCTGTCAGAGACCCTCGCTCAGCTCAGGTGATGACGTCTGAGCTCCAGCGCCTGAAAACAAACAAACACTGAGACGCTGTTAAACTCTCTGAAAGCTTCTAAGAGGATCTTGATAACTTTGTTTCATGTTTAAGTGGAAAAGATCAAACTGGACTTTAGCGAAAGCTTTATTTTAAAGCCGACCATTTAGAGTCTTCTTGTAGTTAAATGATCAGAAACAGTATTTCTTTTTTTTTTCCCATTTTAGTTTGAGAGACCGAGACGATGATGTTGGTATATTACGAAATAAGCACTGAGTAAATAAAAAGAAATAAGAGTTGAGTATGAATTGAAACTGATGCGACCAAGTGTCCGAGTTTGTCTCCAAGTGAAGAGTAACAGCAGGAGGAGTTATTTGAATTAAAAAAAAAGAAAAGAAATACATACAAAAATAAGAGAAAAGGGAATAAAAGAAGTGAAAAAAGACACATATTATTGGGTAGTTTGTGTGATTAACAACCTGTAACCCATCATGAACGCACCCCCTGGTATTTGATTTGATTTGATTTTTACACATGGAAGACTGCATAAAAATCCACATAATGAACGAATAAGAGAAGTTTCAGGGAGGTCAGGAAGCCCCTCAGAGAGATAAAAAAAATAATAATAATAACAAGAAAATGGATAATAAGAAGTGTGTAAGTGTAGAGGAGCAGCAGAGGGAGATATTTAAATGAAATAAAGCACAAAAAAAAATCTTGTTTGGTCGAGTCCATCAAGGACAATTTCAGAATATTTAATATTAAAAAGAGAAAGAAATGGAAAAAAGACAGAATATTGGGTCGATAGAGGGGTCGACACTTCTTTCCACAGTCTGAACAGCCACCGGACACATTAGGAGGTATTTTACTGTATTTTTATTCTTTAGTTATTCTACTTTTTCTTTCTTTTTTATGCACAGATAAAATCGAGATGAGGAAAAGATAAGAGATCTGTCAGGAGAGGAGAGGAAGCCACAAAACGTACATGATGGAAAGTTTAAACAACAACAGATTGATGAAAACTAAGCAGACATAATCAAGATGCTTGAAAATTATAAATATGGCGTCAGTACACCTGACAGAACCGCGTCTACAGCTTCGGATCGTTCCTGCGGCCTCTAAACGTTCCTCTGAGAGTTTCCCTCGTCTACGAGCTCATCGCCGAAATCATCATCTGCTCTCGTGTTTCGGGAGAAAAGTGTGTCGCAGTAGGAACGTGATGAACAGAACCGCCGGCAGAACACAATACAACCCGGGGTCTCCCAGGATTCTGTAAAAAAAACCTTGTGAAAACACAGATTTTGTGGTGGACAGTGTTAATATTCACTCCCTCTGCGGGGCAGGACTGTGTGAACACGGCACATCGTCTTCAGACACATGATAATTAGATAATGATTAAGTCCTGGCGGGTAAAAAGCCTGAGAGAGAAGTTGTTGAATCAGAAAAACGTGTTGCTGGGCTGACTTTAACTTTCCTCTGCACTATTTCAGCACTAAGCCACTTTTTGTTTCTGTTCTTCTGTTCCCCTTCTGGTGTGAAGATTGAATTCTCTTGGGGTATCTGGAGGGCAACACATTCTGATCTACTTAGGTTAGATTCAATCATGACTGATCTACTTAGTTTGGATTCAATCATGACTAGTTGATTTTCATTGTGAGTGAAGGTCCAGGGGTTGGCTTCCATCTGTGAGGGGTCGAAGGTTAACAGACGATAAAGTGCTTAGCTAAGTTTGACCTGCATGCCAAATGGTGGGAGATGCCTAACTCAGGTCAAACTCCTCTTTTAGTCTATTGGATAATTTGGCAAGGGGACCAATCAGAAGAAGTGGGTGTACTTGAGAAGGGACTCTAAAAGGGCCGTGACAGGAAGAACGAGAGGGTGGCACTTGGTAGATCTCCTAAGATCGAAACCGATAGGAGTTCTGATAGGGCAGAGGGCGAAGCATTTTGGCATTGCTTTTTCCATAGATTTGATGATATCAGAACGCGGCCGCTTCTGATCCGGACGCAGGGCTCCAGATTCTGTTTCAATAAAGATTTCTCTATCATTCCACCCAGCCTTGCCTCCGCAGAATTCTTTTATCATCAAACTACACGCCGACTCATTGGAGGAGGAAAGCCCAGAAACTACACTCTCCCCCTCGTTTCATTTCCACGTTTTGTTCTTCACGGCTGAGCCGACCCGCGGGGCGTTTGCACGCGCCCGTGATTTAATTTTCACCGATAATTTAGAAAGCAGTGATCGTGGTACGTTGAATGCCGCACATAACATCTGTGAAAAACAGGATTATGTTATTAAGTATCTGTAAAATGTGGCGTATCTGCAATGTTAAACCGTTAGCAGCCGCAGACAAACGCTGTTAGAACGTCTCACTTTTTTAACCCCCGCGATCCGTCATCTCTCGGTGTCTCCCTGCTGCGCCGCGGTGGAACTCTAATCAAAACGCTTTTATACGTCGGGTTCTCCTCACCTCAGATACTTCACTGTTGACACATGAGGAGATAAAAAGGTTTCTTTCCCGAGACACAAACTTGTGAAACTTCTCCCGGTGACAGTTCTTGTAGCTGGGTTGCAGCAGCGGCTCCGCAGAAGCCCGCTGATGTATATTTATTTCTTTATCCTTAATGTTGCCGAGGCGATGTTGACAGAAAACATTTGCTTGTTTCTGCCGATGTCTTGCTTTATAATTTAACACGTCTGACGGGTGCAGCCTTCACTGGTTTGACAGCTCGGAGGATGAAAAATAAAAATAAAAAGTCTGTTCGCTGTTTCCACCAATCAGTAGGTGACGCACAGGTCCGTGGATAGAGACGGTTTGTTCCTCTTGCCGGGGAGACGTCGCCCTGCAAACAAGTTCCAGAGTTTGTCTCTAGATAAGTTTCGACCTTGTGATGACCTACAAATCCATCGGGGACGAGTGACAGCAGAAGTTTAACTGGGTTAGACCAACCAAAGTCGTTTCATCGACGATAAGTAGCAATAAGAGTTCAGCAAACTGGTTTTAAAATGAGTAAATCCAGATCTTAAGAGTTTAAATCAGTGTGGAGATGCTCAGCAAACAAAAGTAAATACATGACTGAGTATATAATGTGTGGGAGCTTATAGGTTGAGGAGGGGTCCATCATCAAGATCCAACATTTTCTGATTGTTACTGCTTCATAATAAAAGCATTTAGATAACAAAAAACCGTAATGTTTAAAGTAAAGGTTGAAGCTGAACCTGATTTAATCGATTTGAATAATGAATCCTTGGAGGTGTAGCCCAGCCGAAATTCGATTTTTCGAGTTTCAGCGTGTAATAAATAAATCTTCAAGGTGTTTAGAGGTTTATTTGATGAACACAGATTGGGATTTTGATTTTTTTTTTAATAAACAAAGCTGTCTAAAGATTTAAACTACCATGTTGACTGTGATGTAAGCAACAAAAAACACCAGCAGGATAGATTTTTTTTTTGCTTGCAGTGTTAGAGATCTCTGCCTGTTCTCCTACATTATGGGCAATTAAGTGTGCAGGGTTGCAGACTGTGTAAAAAAAAAAAAAATCTACATTGAAGTCCCTTGAAGTTCACAGCAGAGCCTTTAAGCACTTGCTGATGGTGCAGTGGCACACTTCTAAGCCGTTGTGGACTCAGCAGGAGTCTTTTTTTTTTGCGTCTGTACACGAGGGTTTAGCCCGTCTGGTTAACCATGTGATGCAGTGGGAAGCTGTCCGGGGTGTCACCTTGCCCTCTGCAAGTGTGCCCAGTGCATGTTGGGATACTTACACTTCAGCCTGTGTGGTGTTTGAACAGACGGGGTTAGCGGTCGCTGTCCGTGGTGCTGAAGTTCAGTTTTAAGCTCCGTCTGTGTTTTCTGTCTCATCTACTGAGCCGACAAACTGCTAACAAAGCGGCTTTTTTCATGTAGAGTGAGTGGATTAGCACATTTCCTGATATTTGTAGTGTTTGTTCAAAAGTCTTGGTCGTCTGAAGTGTTTTTCTGCACATGTTTTAGCCTGATGCACCAGAGGATTGTTGCTAAATGGTTAGCACTGTTGCACAAAAGAAGGAAAGTCTGAGATTGAACGCATCTTCGTGTAAAAGTGTTGTTTTTGCATGTTAGGACAGCAGTATACTCCAAATGAAATTCTATTTGGATTGTTATATCCATTGTCGTTGTTATGTTAGTATACCAGAATACTCTCTCGCTCTCTCGCTCTCTTTTTAAAGGGGCATTATGTCGTTTTTTTGGAGAAGAATTTCAAACTCGCAATTCAATTATGTACAATATTAACTGAGGTAATAATCAAAGCAGTTCTCAGAGGTACATAAGGTTCCCAGAACACTGTTCGATGCTAGGAAGGTGGCAGGGTCCGCCACGTATAAACAAATTGAAACAGGATGTAATTGTGTTGTCCTTTGTTTCTTCAGTCATGACAACAAAGAGAGCTTGTTTCCTTTTATTTAGCAGTTTCACATGATCAGTCAGTGCAGATATTTCTCTTCTGATCAACACTTCTTCCCCGAACCTACGTAATGCTCCTTTAAAGTAACCAAAAATCCACAACAACCTGCCCCGAAGCGTGAACACGTAAGACCAGCGTGGTGCACTTTAAGAGTAATTTGTCATTATATCGGCGCGGCTTCCACTCCGGCTCTCCGGGATATTAAACGAAGTCCTGACTCAGAGGTTAAACTCGCTGACTCGGAGCTTTCAGTGACTTTTGGGGGGTGTTAACATCCAGAACGGCTGAACAATGAGGGGCTTGTATCCCCCGTCTTAATCCTGCAGGCCGTGTGTGTTAGAGGTGTTGCGTTTTCTCCTTCACGGTTCATGTGATCGTAAACACACCTTCAGATTAAAGCTGCAGCTTGTAATCAGTGTTTTGTAATCCGACATCCACACCGCGCTGCGCTGTGTAACACTGCAGGTGACTTTAATTGGCAGAGTGAGGTTGTTTTTTTTTTTTTGTCCTGTTCAGCTTAAATATGGTGGTAACAGGCCGACTTGGTAAATTCTTTGGAGGTGCAAACTTGCAGATTTTCCAAGGGCATGCAAATTGATTTTAAAAAGTGTTGGCTAGCTTTTTGCTCATGTGCATGCTGGGAGACTCTCCCGTACCGCCTCCCATCTCAGTCTGTTCTCACTCATTTGCTGTGTCTCAGTTCAGGGTGTGCATCCTCTGAAGGACTCGGCCTTTGTGGTCTTCGAAGGCGAGTCCTTCGGAGAGACCTCGTTAACCTCGTCAGCCGTTGTTTAATGGAACGGTCTAGCTTTTGGAGCATTTCCTGGTTGCATCACCAGATGTTTTACCCTTACGTCACGATTTCTGCTGCCCAGGCCCACGAAAGTGACGATCTACACCACGCGATGTCACCATTTTCTCTCTTTCTTTCTTCTTTTTCGGGCACAAAGAATCTTGAGATATGCGAGGCCACGAAGGATAGTGGCGGTGCATCCTCCAAAAAGAGAGAAAAGGAGGAGCCTTTGAATTGGGACAGCCTTCGCGTGGCATTGTGACGTAATTGGCCTTCAAATGCTCCTCTGAAGGATGCGATCCCTGAATTGAGACACAGCAACTGAGTGTCAAATCCAGCAGGCTGCTCAATGGCACTATGCTTTTGAGTGTCACTTTCTTGAAATGCCCCTCGAGTGCAATAGTATAAAAAGTGAAAAAAAAGAGAGTTGGAGGGGTTACACACTGGACCTTCCCTCCAGGGAGTTTGTTTCCTATCATTTGTTATGTAAAGTAAGTACGTTTATGATTAAATGCATAAGATAGATGACCCCCAACTTCGACATGCAGCTAGGAGGACTCAAACCAGCGACCTTCAGGTTTCCTAGACGACAATCAGCTCCACCTCCACAGTCTTTTGTTGCTCCTGTCTGAACTTGTTTGCATCAAATTCAGAATAAAAAAAATCATTGAATGACTTTCTGTTTCTTTTATGTTCGACGCAACTTTTGGATGAATGTGTGTGTGTGTGTGTGTGTGTGTGTGTGTGTGTGTGGAGAGAGAGAGAGAAAATGTGTTTAAAGTCACTTCAAGCGACACGGGTCACCTTATGATCAACCCGAGCGGCGGGGGGAAGCCGGGGAATAAGTCATGATCTGGTGGGTTTTCAGCTTTGGAAGCTTTCATCTTTTGGCTACACTTTGCCCTTACACACAAGACACACACACACACACTAGACACACACACACACACACACACTAGACATAGACTCTGAAGAGGAAAAAAAAACTAGGGCATCAAAAGTCCCGAAGGCTTTGAGCTACAATTTCTTTTTTTTTTTTTGCATAATCAGTAGAGAGGGATGGAGAGAGGGAGGGAGGGAGGGAGAGAGGGAGAGAATGCTGTAATTAAATTAGTGCATAAAGGAAATGAGGAGGAGAACATGTGAAAACAGGGAAATCAGCTCCGTCAGAGCAGAAAGCTCAGACTGCATCAGGCTGAGAGCACAACCTGATTACAGACCATTACAGAGACGAGCCGCTTCTTCTTCTTCTTCTTCTTCTTCTTCTTTGTTTTCATCCAAAACGCACCAACACGCGCGCTGCCTCCAATTCAGCTGGTGTCAACAGGGAGGAGGAGGAGGAGAGGGAGGGGAGGGGAGGAGGGGTGAGGAGGAGAGGAAGGGGGTGTTGTCCCTGAGAGAGTAAAAGAGAGAGAGAGAAGAGAGAAGAGAGAGAGAGAGGTGCAGGCAGGCAGGCAGAAGTTCTTCCTCCTCCTCCTCCTCCTCCGCTCTTCCATGAGGAGACGCTCATCCATCCGGTCTGGAACTGTTGTGAGGGGAAGATGCTTTTTCTTCAGGCGATATTGAAGAGAAGGCTTCTGCTCAAAGGTGAGACGAAGACAAAGACACGTCTCTCTCTCTCTCTCTCTCTGTCTGTCTGTCTTCATCATCCATCTCATCACTTCTTTCACCGCTGACTTTCCCTCTGCGCGCCTGCCGCTGGCATCGATCACTGCCTGGTTGATTGATTGATTGATTGATTGATTGGTCGATCTCTTGTGTGTCTTGATTCTTCTTCGCCAGCTCTCTTTCTCATCAGACGCGTGTGTCTCGGGTTGCAGTGGTGTACAGTATCCGGATCAGCGCTGGATGTGTGTCAGAGGAGACGCTACTGTACACGGAGGAGTGTTACCGGTCACCACCTCCTCCTGATCACACTCATCGATCACTTATCACTTCAAGAATATTCATACAAGCGCTTCATTGTTGCGCGTGTTGCTTCACCGCCGCTCTCTCTTGCGCACGTTTCCAGCGTCTCCCTCCTGATGTGGTTGACGAATTTGCGCGCGTCGATCGTGTTCACTGTGATCAGTCCCGTCGCGTTTTCACTTTTAAGTATCGATTACATGAACATCAGCCCACTGATGTGCTAAATTCTCTCCTCAGTCGTGTTTCTTTTGGCTCTTTGGCTATTTTTGCAGCGATTTCTGTCTGATCCTCGTGACTCACCGCGAGGTGCGCGGACGTTTGTGGAGTTAATTAAACTAATTAAGGATGCGATGTTCCGCTTTTGTTCAGAACTGTGTGATTGTTGCACATTCAAGTCGTACCCAGCTCATAAAAAGTGAGTTTTGATAAGGTTATAATCCGGTTTAATGAGTTTTAAAGTTCTTTGTGCGATTGTGTTTTGAATTTCCCTATAAAAGAGACACGTGGTTTGCGCTTTGCGCGCTAAATAAAACCCCTCTCTTTCTTTTCTTTTTCACTTCTCTACATTATTTCTGGTTTTCATTCCTTCTCAAAGCCTCTCGCTTCATGCTCCTCTGCGCATGCGTCGCCTCGGCTCTGCCTGGTGTTTGCAGGAGACGAGCTGTGCAGTTTTTTGGTTTTTTTTTCCTCTTCTTTCCTCTTCTGCTGATTTATTTATGAATTTGGGGATGTGTGGCTTTGAAGTGAAGCCTGGAGACGCAGTGGAGAGGGAGGCAAACGGGGACAAAACGCCGCCTATCGGCCTGTCAGGGCGCACTGCAGCCCGCCCTGGGAGCGACATCATGATAAACACAGTCTGAATCCCACCAGAGGAGGAGCGAGCCGGAGTGCAGGGGGATAAATCACTGTCGTATCCGCAGTTAATACTGTGGAGATGTTTGTGAAACCAGATCTAAATGTGACGCATCTAACCAGCTGGAGCATCCGAGTAACTTCCGACAGCTGAGGGCACAGATGTGACAGTTTGCTGCGGCGGGGTCGCTCGGGCTGCAGCAGGAAACTTCCACAGGATCTGAATCTGCATCTTCATCGTGACATTTTGGGGCGCCGTTTAGTTCAGTCGGTGAAGCGGGCGTCCCATGTACAGAGGCTTTGTCCTCGCTGCATCAGACCCGGGTTCATCTCTCATCCTGTTTCCTGTCACCTCTTCAGATAATCTATCAGTAAAGCCATAAAAGGCCAAAAAAAAATGACTTTAAAAAAGACCATGACAGGACGAGGAGCTTAAATCTACTGCCTGAGGCGAAGAGGTCCGGGTCGGATCTCATACCACCGAGTTGGGGTTTCTACTGGAGCAATAGAATACATGTTGCTCCAGGACCGACACTGCATCTGACAAATCCTGTTTCTGTAGAGCTTTGTCAAAGCTTTGTGACTCAAGAAAGAGAAGTTAGCTTTCTTTCCATTAACCTAACCACGTCTTTGTGTCACCTTAACCGAACCAAACCTCAGAAAAACCGGAATTTAAAAACAGAAAGTCCAACAACAATAAGAACAATAAGTTCTGCATCGAACACAAACCCCAGAAACATTCTCCCTGTGTAGACTTTGTAGAAACTTCGTCATGATGTCGGCCGATCCTCACGTCCCCCCGGAGGCCTCAAACCTTTAGCGACTTAGCTAACGTCACCTGATAAGTTGATCAAAAATCCGCATCTTTTGTAATGTTTTCAGGAGTCCCCTGGTAACCCATGGTAACCCTGTGTTTACTGTAACAAAGCTATGAACTTTGGGTAATTTCCTTTAAGGAAAGCGGTCAGAAAGGGCTGAAAATGTCTGCAGGAGAGCCGTCATGGACGTGACGGTGGAACAGTGGGTCAACCCTAAACCTCTGCAGACATACAGGCCTTAAACTCTGTGAGCGTGGACACTGTGATTCATTAACATGGTGAAACTAGATGAGCTGGAGGTCTGAACACACAGAAATGCCCTGTGCATCCTTCCCACAGTACTCCCCCTTTAGGTGTCATTAGACACAAATGAGGACGAACGTTGAATACGGAGGCTGTGCAGCTGTCTCGCAGTGAAAGTCAAAAGTGTGTCTGACTGGAACTGTGAGGGACTTAGAGGTGAACGGATGAGTCGTCAAACAGACAAGGAGACACACGATGACAGAGGAGAAAAAGATAATCACAGAAAGCAGCAATAAATCATGATTTTCCACCGAAACGTTACAGTTTTCCTGTTAGAGTCAAACTGTTTCTGACGTAAGCTGCAAAAGCGGATTTAATCTTTTTTAAAATGGCACACCGGCACGCATCATTAAGACCAAATGACCTTTTTTTTGATGTTGTATCTTCTTCCTGCTATATTATTAAAAGTTTAACGAGAAATTAGATTTTAAAAAGTCGGGATGAGCGCCCGCTGGAGCCGGGATCAAAGGAACTGATGAATGGATCTGAGCTCAGGAGCCCTTTTTCATCCTTCCTCTCTCATCCCGAGGAAAAAAAAAACGTACATCACAAACGAAATATAAACCTACAGCAGGTTGCAGCACCTGTTCCCAATTAAAGAGAAAAAAAAACTCAACCATCTGTTGTTTAAACAGACATATGCACTGCGATGTCACAGATATAAATCTGTTGTATTCCCTCTCCCAGCAGAGAGGTCAGAGGTCAGCAGTGCGAGCAGCAGGTCGGCTGTTCGGTCTCTTGTTCTGCGTCGCGTCAGCGTTGATCTCCTGCCGACACGAACGACTTGAACCTGCTTTCACCTGGTGTCACCGAGTGAGAGCTGCTCCTTTGTTCGCTCTGAGTCCTCCTAGTCGTCCTGCAGAAAGCTTCCATCAGTCCAGGCTGCAGCTCTCTGTACCGCTGCAGGGCTACAACATTGACTCTGATTTTTTATTTTATTTTTTTTTCCCAGCGAATCAAAGTCTCTCTGAAGCTTAATAATTCCAGGACCTGCAGGTTTCGCCTGTGAAGTCACATCAAACCTATTACACACCCGAAACCTCCGGGAATAACGAACCAATGGTGGCTTTGAAAGCGGCGTCTCTCTCCGGCTCTCCAGCTGATGGATATTCTGCAGATTAGCCGCCCCGTCCGCTGGGGAGGCGGTCGCCGCGGCGCCGCCTCCTCGCTCGCCTCTCGCGGAGGATCTGCAGGTTCCAGAGGGACGACGCTCAGAATTAATGTCTCAGTTACTCGAGGACATAAAAAAAAAAAACCTCTCCTCATTTGTTAAAATATAACATAATAGCTTCATGGTGTTTTGCGAAGCTATTTGTAATAAAAAACAGAGTACGGCTGCTTTTGTTCACGCAGGCGGAATTGATGTTTTGTACTGCTAAACAGAAGTTTAGAAGAAAGTGGACCGTAGTTTTAAAGTTATCTCACGTCCAGGAAATCCTCCATCACCTCCTCTTGAAGGTTCACTCGTGTGTTTTTAAAATTCTGGTTTGATCCATAAACACTTGACAAAATCTGCAACCCATTGTGTTGAATGTAGGAAGTGTTGTATCTTGTGTATCGGCTCGTGTTAGCATGTGAGCGTAGCTTCACACCGAGGGGTCCAAGTGAGCTTGAAGACTTTAATCTTCCAGCGTGTCGGAACAAAACAACGAGCTGGAAACTGTCGAAGGCTGCAAAGATCTGACTGAGATGCTGGCAGCTTTGCGTTATTTTGTATTTTCATTGCAACAAGTGTTGATACACCAAGGTCCTGCAAAATACCAGCCACAGGCAGAGTCTGAAAGATGATTTTAATCTGCTTTTCCAACTCTGTGGTTCAGTGTTTTTTAATGTGAGCTACTCAGAGGAGGAAGAAAACTCCCTGACATTGTATGAAATTGCATCAGAGTCGTAGAATTACATACATTCCCTCTGGGAGTATTTTACAAAACAATTCAGGAGAAAAAACTTTCGCCAAAACCGTGCTGTGGTCAAACTGAAGGCAGTGCTGCACTTCACACGAACACACTTCATCCAGGTGAAGTGACAAAATGTTTTTTCTGTGTTTGGACTCCATCAGGACGTTGGCGCTCACTGTTCGAGGAGGTGGTGGGGGACCTGGAAACTTTTTTGACACTTGGTTGGTGGTGATGCATGACGGGAACGCCGCAGATCTGATGAGAAGGAGGATTTGATTTAGCCGAGCTTTAACCCGATGACTGGATATGAGGGACCGGAGGCGAACGGGGGAGGACGAGGGGTCGCGTGATTTGCGCTGAAAAGACAGCTGGGGAGCAGATTAGAGTTTGACTCCAGCGACGTGATTGGGCCGTGGTTTTGTGGCAAAAACTTGGTTAAATGACGAGAGAGAAAAAAAACAAGGCAAAGTCAGCTGATTACGAAGACGTGGTCAGAGAGGGGAGTCAGATGACGAAGGCCTGCCTCCGCTGAGCTTCACGTCACGTAAAAGAGATTGTTTAAAAAGTTTAGCATGATGCTTACGAGCGACTTCGAGCACTTTGCGGTCGACTCGTCTCCTCGACAAGAGCTCGTTCAATAATTCAGCAGCGGAGACGAGTTGATTGACGACTGAGCCGAGCGTCCGACGTCCTGAAGTGGGAGCTGAGCTGAGACGTGAGACGTACATAAATCCCTCTGAAGCGTCTCAGACTCGTCTCCCGTCCATCACGGCCTCTGAACGACTGCCATTACGGCTTCCCCTTGCCGTTTATCTGCGTCTCTTTGTCCTCTTACCCAAAAGTGATGCCTCTCCAAATCCTTCCCCTCGCATTTTTACTAACTGTACCCCTCCATCACATAACCTACTTCTGTTCCTGAATCACCATCTTCTTCTCAGATTCTCCAATTATGTAATTTTCTCCCTGTGCTGACTGTGATGGATGCCGCGCAGTTTAAGAGACGGTAAAGTTAAAATCCTAACAGCGCCGCGGCCTGAATCTGCCGCCGCGTCTTTCGCTGCATCATTTTTTAACATTCTACCTCTCTGCATTTTTCTTTCCCCGTCTTCCCCCCTCTCTTTCTCTCTCTTCCTGTCTACCCCTCTTTTCCTTTCCTCCCCCTCTCTCTCCCTCCGTCGCTCCTCTCAGCGATGCAGATGTGCTTTCTTTGATTTTGTCACCAGAGATTAATTAGCACTTTATTAGGAGTCCTATTTATACCTCCAGCCGAGAGACGGGGGGGAGGGAAAAGAAAGAGAGAGAGAGGGAAATGAGGAGAGGAGGGTAAGTGAGACTGATACACCGAGGCAGAAATTGAGTCAGGGAAAAGATAAATGTGGCGAGATACGGGGAAAGATGGAAGAAAAGAGGAAGCGAACGAGGCAGGGAGGGGAGAGACGAGTGCAGAAATGGAAAGAGTCAACAGAGACTTGAAAAAAAAGAGAAAGAGATGGTGTGACACGACAGAAAAAAGGCAGGAAGGGGGATGATGGACGGGAAGAGGTGAGGGAAGACGGCAAGAAGTTGCTCTTCTAGCTAAACGGCAAATATGTCATTATAGTCTCACGCAGGAGTCCGGATGTGAACTCTCACAGGAAGTCTTCTCACTCCACCTTTTTTCCCAGATTAATGAATCAGGTCGCGGTCCAAAAAATGTCCAATCATGATGAAAAACGTCATGTTTTGTCCTCAACTGAAAGATATTTTACTTAAAGGTGCACTTTCTGAATCAGAAGAGAAAGATCTTCACTGACAAACTTCCTTCGTTTTCGTCAAAGAAACAAACCAAACCTTAAAGGGATATTCCGGTGTAAGTTTAATCCATGGTCAAAATCACTGTGAAACTGTGTTAGACTCCCTCTCGAGAGATCAAGTTAGCAAACCGCTAATTTACGGAGTTTTATCAACCTCAGAAACGACCGCACGACAACAATACACTGCAGTAAATGGATCCAATTATAAACCGCCACCAAAAAGCCACAAATAATGCTCAGAACAGCACCAAACTTCAGCAACAGTACAAATAGGGTCTCAGCACATAGTCCGGGGCATCTAACCTCCGCTAGCTTAGCTGGATTTCTATTGGGAAGCTAAAAACAGAGTTCAACTCTCCTCCATCAGCTTCCGGGTCGGGGAAGTCCCGACGTGACGATTACCGAGTGCGGTTAGAAATGCTCAATTCCGTTCTTTTCCCTGTCCGCTCTCGATAATAACTGTTATAAACTGGCAGGTAAGACACATATGAACTTTGATTGCTTTTCCATGGAGTCATAATCATACATTTTCACCCATGAGCCGCGGAACTCTACTGCACTCGGTAATCGACTCGTCGGGACTTCCCGTCAACAGGAAGCTGCTGCAGAAGAGTGGTAAATTTAGTCAGCTTTTCAGTAGAAATCCAGCTAAGCTAGCGGAGGTTAGATGCCCCGGACTATGTGCTGAGACCCTATTTGTACTGTTGCTGAAGTTTGGTGCTGTTCTGAGCATTATTTGTGGCTTTTTAGTGGCGGTTTATATTTGGATCCATTTACTGCAGTGTATTGTTGTCGAGAATTAGCGGTCTGCTAACTTGATCTCTCGAGAGGGAGTCTGACACAGTTTCACGGTGTGTTAGACCATGGATTAAATTTACACCGGAATATCCCTTTAAAGGACAACACAAGCTTCATACTGTGGCGGACCCTGCCACCTATCTAGCCTCAATCAGGGTTCCTGGGACCTTATTTTCCTCTGAGAACAGCTTGTTTATTCAGTTAAGTAAGTGGAATTTGCATTATTACCACATTGATATTGCAAATATTGAAATTCTGAGTCTGAATTTCTTCTCCAAAACTACAAAGTGCCCCTTTAACTGTCAGAGAAGAGTGAAGGAAAGCAGAAAAGTTTCATATCTTAAGACGCTGAAATCAGAGAATTTGGACATTTCTCTTGAATACTGACTCATAACATTTGATTGAGCACCAACATAGTGTAAAGTGGTATATTTGATATCCGGAAAGTCAATGAATAATCATGAAATTCAAAGAACAAGAGAACAAGGTAGCTAGAGAACAAACAACCAGGGCTGTTTGTTTTTTTCCTGCGAGAAAGTGGAGGGTGAGGAAAGAGTGAGATCAACAGGATGAGGGTGAGGGATTGCGAGAGCGAGACGGAGATAAATTAATAAGTCAGAGGAACAAAAAGACGAGTGGGAGGCAAAGATGAAGGTAAATTCACAAAGAAAGGGAGGGAGAGCGAGAGGTGAGGGACCGGGGGAGGAGGGGGGAGAGGAACTGAATTACCGGCTGAGGAATCGCTCTGACACCGAGGAGGAAGGGAACCTGGTGGGTTGAGAGAAGACGTGGCGGAGGTAAAGAAAGAGGAGGATTAACAGACAGGTGGTGACGACTCCTGCAGGGGCGATCGAGGTGTAGAGGCGACGGAGGATGGTGAATTATATTCAGCAAAATCTGCGAATCCCATTAAAGAAATATGGATTATTGAATCTCAAAGTCGGATTCAAACTCGCTCTGACACGTTCTGCCTGCAAAATCGCGAAGCTTTGAGACAAAACATGTAGAAAGAGAACATCGTGTGATTCACTTGCTGCTGAATAAAATATAGGTGCACCGGCACAACCTGTCCCGTCCGGCAGGCAGGAAGGATGCAGTGTTTTTTTTTTATTTTCTCTAAACAAGCTGAAGGCTGCGTGTTATCTTCACTCCAGAGTCAGACCGGCTCACCACTTCAAAACAGCTCTCATCTTTTTTCATCCGAAAAAAACAAAGAAACTTTCCACTTTTCCTTTTTATTTTATTTCAACAGCCGTGTACCCTTTGTTGTGTCTTTGTAGCCGAAAAGTGCTGCAAAGTTGTTGTTGACTCAGTTGTTGCCTCGCAACAGGAGGGATGTAAACCCCCCCCCACCCCCATCACGCCGAGCGCTCACCTGCTGTGCGATACGTTGCTCGCAGCTGCAAACGGGCTTGCCGAGGGAGCCGGAGCTCACAGTCCAGGTGTGGCAGGTGACAGTCATTAGAAACCTGAGGGGGAGCTTTGAAAAAGGTGCGTTTCTGTCAGTCAGCAGGTTTGGTTGTGGTCATCTCGCTGGTTATAATGAAGCTTAATGATGATGAGAGAAGATCTACTCCAGCAGCATAATTCTCTTCTCTGCCGTCCATCAGTTTTATCCCCGACAGTCAATTTTTGCCAACAGCTAACTACCTCTGTGTGCAGCTTCAATTGGCTAGCACACATGGTAAGCACTTGGCCCGGTTGCCTATGACTAGCCTGTGTTGGTTGTTTCTCCCAGCTTCACACACAAAAAATGGCCACAGAAATGATATAAAAATGAAGTTTATTGCGACGGACCAGAACTTCGGATGAGCGTGTTTGCTCCTCAACATGAAGGATGAAACTATAAAACATCTAGAGCTGTTTAAACATGCAGGAGAGAATGTTTGATAGCAAAAACAAAAGGAGATGAGTTTCTCTGCTCGCTGTTCAGAGATCAGTCAAACCGCCATCTCTCCATCCAACCCGTTGAGTTGACTGATAGGCCGGCTGCGATCCAGGTTCAGCCCTGATCGCCCTCCTTTCCTGACCAAGACCTCGAACAGATAAACGATTGAGAGTTGTTACATTTCGGCTGAGCTTTTCTGTTGCAGCCGGCGCAACCCTTCCGGTCTTTACGTCACTAGAAGCCAAGCAAACTCAATCAAATCTCTGTGACGTGAGCCGGTGAGTGAGTTCGATCCTCACACACGGAGGGGAAAGACGAGAAATAACAGGCGCATTAAAAACGAGAAGTAAAAGACAACAGTAGACAGTGAAAAGAGAGCTTTTAATGGACGGAATCTTACGTTCTTCATTGTTCCCACGAGTAAATGACTCGTATATGAGACCGTGGCGATTATTAAAAGAAGTGGCTCCACCAGGCGTAGAATCTGTCGATCAAACACGGAGTCAAGCGCCGTCAACATGCACTCACATCCAAACTGAGAGCACAGAGAATAAAACATGCTGAACTCAACTTTGGTTTTTAAATCTTGTATTTTCTAGCTGCTGTTTTTTGGAAGGTCGGTGTCTTCAAATGAACAACTCGTCTGTAAATAACATCGCCAAAAGATTATTGTTTGGCGGTTGCTAAACATATTATGTTTTATTCAAACCACACGTATAAATCATTGACGATTAGTTCAAACGCAGCTCGTCACCAATTCAGAGGAAGGACACTGAGGTTGATCGCGTATTCGAGTATCCTTCAAAGTTTGAAATAACAGGATCGCTCAAATTCCACTTCCGTCGTATTGTGACCCAACTTCTGATTGAAGGAGACGACTGCAGGCACTCGAGACGCTTCCCCCCGCTTGAACATGCCGCCCATCTGTCAGGAGCGAGCCGCGGTAGGACACTCGAAGCTTAACTCGGTGGCTTCAGGTCGTCCTCGA
Organism: Sparus aurata; assembly: GCF_900880675.1. Classification (NCBI taxonomy): domain Eukaryota; kingdom Metazoa; phylum Chordata; class Actinopteri; order Spariformes; family Sparidae; genus Sparus; species Sparus aurata. The sequence continues at coordinate 6,286,729 of NC_044192.1, read as the reverse complement.
GGAACAAACAACAGAAGCCGCGTTTATTTCTTATGCAAATCGGCAGAGCTGTTTGTTTGGTCGCCGCTGCGATGCCGATGGAGAGCGAGCCAAGAGAACGATGGATGGCAAAAAAGTACAGACGACGAGAGCAGGAGCGAGAAAGACGGGTGGGTGAAAAGACACAAAGAGAAAACAGAGAAAAAAAAAAAAAAAACAGCCAGGACATGCGAGAGAGTGCGTGAAATAGAAGTGAAGGGGTAAGAAGACGGGAAAGACAGGTGGAACAGCAGGTGACAGGCGGAGAGGAGGAAGGACTTGAGAGATGACAGAAAGGTTAAAAGAGGCAAGAATGCCTTCAGGACATGAGATAGAGAGAGGGAGGAGAAAGAGAATGAGAGAGAGAGAGAGAGGGATCGAGGAAATGATGACAGGTTGTGTTGCATGTTGGGTAAAGAACGGCAGGCAGTGACAAGCGCCAGTGTTGTTCGGTGGTATGAGGCTGATAAAGGGCCCCGGCTGACGCTTTCAAGGAGCCCTTTTCAGAAAACCTTTCATAAAAAAAAAAAAAAAAACGTCGTTTGGCCTTTCTCAGCTCCCATAGTCGGCTGACAGGAACAACAATGAGCCGACAAATGAAAAGCCGGAAAAGAGAGAGAGAGAGAGGGACGAAGAGGAAGAGAGACGGAGGCTTCACACTTCTGGTTCTGCTGGCCTCATTGTGTCAAGAAGGCAGGGTTACAAGAGAGCGAAAAAGAGGGGAAAGACGGAAGACAAAAGGGGGGAGTGATATTTAGAGAGTGAAAATAGAAGGGAGAGACAGACGGGGTGAGACGGCTGGAAGGACGGAAGCTGGAAGTGATGCATGTGTAGCCATTAGAGAGATAAAACACGCGGAAACTCCTGGATGATGAAAATCTCAGTGAAGGTTTGAGCTTTTACACAACATTGGTGCAAAAGTCTGCAGAACTCCCACAGCTTTCTGGAACTTGAATGTTTCTTGACCTGTTTTTTTTTTGGGGGGGGGGGGGGGGCAAAATAATATGATGCCTGTTTTTTTAATGAGAGTGGCCTTGTTGAAGAAGTAGAAATAGGCCACAGGGATCCAAGACGTGGATGAAATGAGGAATATGTAATTAATCGAGAGAGAAGATTATAATAAGGGAGGGGTGAGGCTGCTAACCAAGCAGAATTTGGAGCTTTTGGCTCACAGTTATGGAGAAAGTCCAACTGAACGCTGTCTTGATGATCAAGAAGGTGGTTACGAATGTGAGACAAGGGGGAGAAAGAGAAAGAAGAGATCTGGACGTGTTTAATAAGATGCATGTGGATAAACTGCAGGTGTTTCGACACAAGTTTGATTCGCGACACTGCTGGACTGAAAACAGAAGTGCAGCTCTGCGCCACTGTTGGCAGGAGGTGCAGTGTTGGCACCCATTGTGTGTTCTGCTTTTAAGAAGAAAATCAAAAAACAATATAAAAACAGGCAACAGGCCATGTTGGAGCCGTGCTAAGCTGTGTTAGCACAGCTCAGGAGAGCTCAACAACCCCTCTGGGCAACAAGGACGAAATAAGCCAACCTCAATCCAGTCGTTGGCATTAAGTTGGGCATGCATGATCCTTCCTGCTCAGACACCACTGAGGCGTTTTATCACTTCCTGTGGGAGAGCAGATTGTCTCCTGACTGCACTCAAAGTGAACCGACCTCGTTGGCCGGTCTCTGGTTCTTTTTCTTGGTTCTAAAATGCCAAACCACTGAGCAGTGGTTTGTAATATATTAAGGATTTTTACAAAACTGGTCGTGCCAGCTGTTACTTTATCTTAAAGGGACAGTTCGCCCTAACCCTTACCTTTTAGTGCTGCTTATCCATATAGATTGTTTTGGCGTATGTTGGCCAGTTTCGGAGATTGTCGCCCCGCAAATATATCTGCCCTCCCGTGAATATACAGTACTAGATTGCAGGCAGGCGGCTTGTGGTGCTCATACAAGGTGAAAACATGATCCGGTTACTCGAGATAATTGTGAGCAGTTTCATGCAGGAGCGATTCTCTCTTTGTATCGTATGGCGGGAGAAAAGCATGGTAGCTAACCACGGCAGCTAACAGTTCAGCTCAGTCAGCAAGATTGTCCATTAACGCCATTAGAGTCCCCATGAAACGACTAGAGTGCTATTTGCTTTGACACATTTACATGTTTGCCATAAAACAAGGCATTAGGGAAGGACGCGGTCCAACATATTGATTGATTTACCGTAGCTTAAAGTGCTGGATGTGCGTTATGCACCCCCCCGTCGCCATTGGTGCTCGCGGTTCACCACTGAGTCCGCTGATTGGCTGGGCTGGGATGGAGCAACACAGCCTCAGAGAGGACCGAGGCCAGTTTGACAGCACAAAATACAGTACCAAGGTGGTTTCTTGTTGGGTTTGGCTCCTGGTTTCTTGTGCCTGAATCAGCAAATAGGACTGCTAACTCAAGCTGCAGGACTAACCAAAGAGACAAACACATGTTTGATTTGTGCCATGAACCACACATACGATGTGTGTGAACTAAAACAGAGATGTTGTGAAGATAGTGAAATATCATCTGGTTTTGTATGAAACTTCTCAGTGAACTCAACATCCAACATCGCCGCCAACTCGGTACAGAAAAGGTACTAATAAAGATGTAAAGCACAATAAATGTTGCCATATTGACAAATGCAGTTATGTAAAAGGGTAGTTCGCCATTTTTGTGATGTTTAAGTTTGGGTTTTGGTGACTGTTCAATGCAACACCGTCACTAACTCGACTGTTGGCTTCGTTAGAAAAACATATGGAAAGCCTTTCTTTTACAGTCCCCTAATTACCAGGTATCTGCCTGGTTAATTCATGGTAACACAAAAGTGTTACTAGGTAACTGACAATGGTAATAAGAAGGTAAATACAATTAAACTATAGCCAAAATACTGGGCATTTACCTGGTAACTATGTGGTAAATTATAGTGTGTTATTGGGTAATGACTGCTGGTAATAATCAGGTAGCTACAGTCCCCTAATTACTAGCTAGTTACCCAGTAAATGTATGGTAGCAAAAATGTGTTACTAGGCATCGTATTTACTTTCTTATTACCATTGGTAATTACCTAGTAACACTTTTGGGTTACCATGAATTTACCAGGTAAATACCTGACTGTAAAAGAAAGGCTTACCAAACATATTTTTATAGTCTGATACAGTATAGTTCATTTGTCAAACTGTGGGTATCCCAAGTTGAAAAATTATCTTTTAAATTGACAAACATCATGTGTTATATATTCAAACTCGTCCCATGAGGGGGAAAACGGAAGAGCCGTGACTTCAGCTCTCTATTTATTGGACGGCTATCAGTTTGCAGTAGTTTGCAGTTACTTTGGCAACAAGTGCTGTAAAGCTAACTTTCCAGAGTTGAGACAACATCAATTAAAAAGTTGTGTTTTGGTGATGTAATCCAGCAGGCTCGGTCCAAAGAAACACTCCACTCTGGCCGCATCATTTTTCCACACATCACTTGCGCTGACAGTGTTTACTGGGCGAAAAATTAGTATATGCACCCTTGAGTGCGGGATGAGTCATCAGCATTTTTTTATTGTATTCCAGGAAATTATAAACTCTAGCCATCTAGTTTAATCATTCCCCAAGACAATCTTATATCTGGTCTCTCCAAAGCTCAGCAGCACTACACCGGACAGTCTTATAAAATGTATGTTGGTGGTGGAAAGCACCCTTTAATACTGTAATGCAGCTCATGAACACTTTCAGTTAATGTGGCATAAATAAAAGAAATTACAATTGCAATTGCAATAACCGTCGTGAAGATTATCAGCTCTGGTAGTTAAGAGGCCATAAAAGTGGTAATCTATATTGTGGTATTGTATTTTGGGACTATATCGTATGCAGAGCAGCGGTGGTGTTACGTTATCACCAGTTTCTTTGAGTCATTATAGCTTTGTGTCGAACACGAACAAGAAAAGGCGAGGAAAAAAAACCCCTGCTGTTCTCTGTGCGTAATCCAAATTTGGCGAGGGAAGAAAAGAGAAAAAGGCGATATAAAAAAAAGAGGAAAAGCAGCGGGAGAAATGAGAGAGTGAATTATGAGAGGACTGACAGGTAGGGTAGCTGGCACGGCAGAACGCTGTGATTCCACCGAGGAAGAGTGGGAAACAGATTTGGGGTTAATTTGCATTTCAAACTCACCCAACATCCAGCCTGCGATGCCAGAAACCTGCTGATTTGCACTCTACTCCTCTTCCTCTGTCTCTTCTCTCTCTCTCTCTCTCGATCTCATTTCATCTCTATCTCCATTTTTCCTGATTTAATGCAGGTTTTTTTTGGGGGTATTTTCTATCTCTCTTGCAGATTGGTTTAGTCTTTTCAGTGTGATTCATTCGTTCTCCTTGTGTCATCCTTTCTGCTCACAGCCCTTCCCTCCTCATTCTGTTTAATCTTTCATCCCCCTTAATTGCCTTTATTTTTCTTTTTTCTCATCTTTTCTATTTTGCCTCCTGTTCTGCCTTCGCCGCGGGGCGGGTCACTCTAACCTCACGCATCTCACGTCACGATCGGCCGTCATTCATCCGATAACGACGAGTATTTCTGAAGACATCAGTGAGCGCTTTCTGACTGGTTTCTGGCTGTCATGTTACCGACTGCTGAAGCAATTCTCTGTTTGATTTATTTGATTTGTTGAAAATGTTTAAGTTTAGAATATGAGCAGACTTGGAATGGTAAAATATTCACAATTTCTGTTTAGTTTGTTGCTCCACTTTCTTCACATTTCTTTAAAGTGTTAGTTTATTCCGTTTGGCAGTTGCTCTTGGGGATTTTTGGTCTGTAATTATGGTGCAATGCAGGCGTTTTTAAAATTAAAGACCCTTTCTTCTCATTTACCATTCTTCTCTCGCTCTCTCTCTCTCTCTCCTGGCTTCCTACCCTTCCGTCCATTTCCTCTCCCTTTTCCGACTTTCTCTCCCTTTCTCCCTGTCTTCTGTTTCACCCAGCCCTCCTTTTTTTCTTCCTCTCGTGTTGTTTTTCAGGCAGTTTTTTAAAGCCTCCATCTGTCCTCATTTGTTTCCTGCAGTGCAGAGTGCTATTAGAGTGATAGAATGAAGATGCACAGCAGGGGGAGGTATAGACTCAGAGAGGAAGAAACTGTAGGAATTAAAGGGAGTGAGAAAAAGTCGGTAGAGCTCCAGTAAAGTGCAGTTCAAAAGAGGTTTGCAAAAACAAGACAGCAGCGAGACTGATGTGATGTTCTTCTTCTTCTTCTCCTCATAGTCACGCTGTATTTTAACCCCAATGAACAACTAACCTTTATTGCATTGTTGCTAATTTAACCTTCATTTGGATCCGGTCCCATTTCAGATAAACACAGTAAGCACATTAAATCACAATGTTCTTTGGTATTTTCTTTTATTGCACTGCTGACCTTTGTTACGCTCTATGGACCTACAGTGCAGTGGCAGAAAATACCGAGAGGCCTTTTCCCAGAGGAAACGAAAATTGGAAAAGAGATCTCAGTAGTGTCTCATTCATTTCTCCTAGACAACTATGAGATCTATGTGAGACCAAAGTGAGGCTGTGGCTGATTTCTCCTGTTTCTCAATTGTTTCTCCTGAGAAACGGGTGCAGAAAATCTCAACTTGGGCTCCCTGTAAGTTTCAAAGGAGATCTCATCAAGCTCTCAATGTAGTTTCAGAATGTCTCCCCAGTGCTGGAAAGGTGCAAGATTTAAGCCGTAAAGTCTCAAGTCTCACCTATTGCTCCTAAGGAATTTTAGGAGAACCCAATGAGAAATGTTTGAGACCAAAAAAGGCTACAACAAGACTCAAATGAGAACTCTCATTTGAGCTCCTTTATGGCTCCATAGCCATAAAGGAGCAATTTTTGAGCAGTAAAATTTTCCTCTGGGTTCCTGTAGCAACTAAAATATCCAGGGAAGAAAGAATGAGAAATTTTGAAAAAACATGTTCTGTCCTCATTTATAAAATGGATTTCCCTCCCATTCTGAAGCAGTGGCTGGCTGGTTGTCTGTTTTGTGTTTCTGTTGAGACGGAATAATGAGCACGGTATGACTGTTACGATGGAGCTAATGATGTGAGACTGGACATTATTTCTCCCAACACGCCACATTCGGCCGCTTTGTCCAATTTTTGTCTAATTTTGCGTGCTGGTGATACGTAAATCCTTCCCATTAAGTTCTGTGGAAAAATGAACAGGTAACGGTCACAGTTTGTTTCAGTTCAGGCAACAAAACGAGGTGAAGTTTAGGAAAAGATGATATTGACGTGACAAAAGATTAATACATATGCGCGTTAAGTTATGAACACAAGTTAAAATAAGTCATCTTTTGGTTTCACATGCGATAAGAACATTAATCTCACGGGATAAAGTTCTGTTATTGTTTAATTCATCCATCAAACCCAGCCTCTGCCCTGCTGGGACTTTCTACGCCCCCTGACATTTTTCTCTGTGTAGTATTTGAACTAGTGCTGTCAAGATATCCGATTTCAGTATGTATATATTAGTGTTGATTATATGCATATTTCATACTGGACTGATTTCATTATTTTGACTGGAAATAGTTGCATTTGTCATTTTTAAGCGAAACTCCCGCCAAAATGCAACCTTGGCTTTTTTTGTGAATGTACCCGAGTCAAACCTTCGCGTAAACGCATAATTACGATGAAAGAGGCACTTTTAAGATTTACGTTTTCAGGTCAAACTCATTTTTAATGGGAGTGCTACGGGCACTTTTACGATAGCATCAAAATCTCTATTTTTAAAACACTAAGAAGTCTCGACACAACGTGAAACTTTGCTCGTAGTATCACCAGGGTCTCTACACATGAACACGAGCACTGAGAACATTGTTTGTGTACACAGAGTTTACTAAAAAGAAGGTTTTTGAACGACTCACGTTAGCAGTAGCTTGTTCCGCTCGCCGCCGTCCTGCCAGTGGAGAAGTGTCGGTCTCAGAATGTGACGTAACCTGGAGGACAGTTAAGGTGGAACGCTCCTAAAGCTCAGTTCCATATAAATGCGAGAGTTTTGCTTTAAATTTGTGACAACATAGTTGTCATGTGTATTCTTCTCCTCGTTCATTCGGCTAAATGTTGGTATCATATTTGTTGTTTACATTGGTTTGATCTCTTGCAAGCTATAACAGGCTATAATCATTTCACGAGTTAATACACACAGTAGATTTTGTATTTGAAATAATGTATCTCACACACGAAGTGTTGAGTATCGTCTGCATATTGAGAAATGCCAGTATTTCGTCAAATTTGATTCCAGTTTCTTTTCTGCATCTTATTAAAACTAAATAATCGGACAAATGAAGTTTGATCGTGCCGAGTGGAGCTCGAGCCTGAGACCGGCTGCTGCTCTCTGACTGAGAAGCAGAAAATGAATGCATGTGTGCGTCTGTGTGCGTGTGTGTGTGTGTGTGTTGCATGTCCGTCCTTGTCTAGACTCTTTGATGTGTGTGAGTACGTTTTCTTAACCAGCCACCACAGAGTGCGTGTGAGTGTGTATCGAGGATCTGTTCCATGTGCGGAAAGTGCACACGTGTGTACGTGTCCTTGTGCATGTGTGTTTTCTGCTCTGAGCCACAGGAGGCCATCATTTGCCACTTCAAAGTACTTACCCATAATCCTCGGAGTGTGGATTCATTTGCACTTGAAACCGACCGAACGAGCGAAGGCGAGCGAGAGAAGGAGGGAAGAGGAGAGCAGGAGAGGGGAGAGCGAGACACAGGCACAAGATGAGAAAAACTCTGACCGTGTGCAACACAAAATGTGATCTCAAGTGTCTCCAGACTGTGTGTGTGTGTGTGAGTGTGTGTGCGTGTGTGTGAGTGTGTGAGCAAGCTGACATGACTCATTTTCCTGACTGCTTATTTTGCCTCCTTCCACCTCGGCCTCGCTCTCTTTCCTCCAGCCTCTCTCTTCCTCTCCATCTCTTTTTTTTCCCTTTCGGAGCCTTGAGGAAAGCTCTCACAGGGTTGCCCAAATAAACACTCACTAATGCCGCACACCGATGCACAAACACACACAAACACACGCACTCTCGCGCACTCTTGGCCGACCCACTTACACACACAAACGTGCACACTCATACATCACACTTAATCACTCGTAGGCACGGACGCATGCATAGATTCATGCTTGCGTAACACACACGGTAGGTAGCACGGGATGCACAAACTCACACGAGCACACACACACGCACAAATGAACGCACAAGCTAATCTCTCTTAGCACGCGGGTTTTAAGAGTAGAGAGTTGAGAGAGTGAGGGTTTTTTTTTTTTCTGTCTCAATAAACCAGCGGTGACTTTCCATCCTCCTCTGACAAACTTCACTTTCCTTTCTTGAGTGTGTTTGTGTTTGTGTGTGTGTGTGTGTGTGTTTGTGTGTGTGTCTTTCTTAATTCATCTTTTGCTTCTACGAGTGGCTCTCTGTTCCCTGCTCAATGAAAAACAAACGTGTACTCCGTCTTGGCTCACTTCTATTGTCGTGCCTACGTGCCGGTGAAAGCTGTGGCCGGAGGCTTTGTGTTTTTGGGTTGTACGTTAATCCGTTACGATTCTCGTGACGTCTTCGAATCTGGCACAAAAGGTTTCACTCCGATTGGAATTTGGTGGTCGAAGGTCAGAGGTCACCGTGATGTCAGAAGACGTCACTTGTTCTGACAACATTTCACACAAATGTCTGACTGAGGAAATGAGGACAACCTTTTTATCCGAAAGGTCAAAGGTCAACCACACGTTTCTTGCCATGATTCAGAGCTAAAACTCAGGAACAAAGAAGGAGATTGTGACCATATTTCATATTTTTTCAGATACTGAATCAATGTTTTATAGATCCTCTGTGCTGATGTTTTAAAATGTGAAGCTTCTCTGCAGGAAAATCCATATTTGAAGCATTGTAATCCACAAACTCATCGGTTTTGCTGATAGTGATCGCCAGGTGATTGTTGGGGACGCCGTGACATTCCGACACCCCTCCATTGCGTCACCCCTCCATTCCGAAACCCCCCCACTCCGACACACCGCTGTTCCGACCCTCCCCCCAAAACACAGCTGTTCCGAAATTAAACACCGCTATCCGTGGTGCTGACATCCCCACTTCCAGCCGCCCACACATTTCTGAAGTGGGTTAAGGTAAGGGTTAGTTCGGAGTGGGGGGTTTCGGAATGGAGGGGTTTCCCCACTAGACTTTTCGGAATAGCGGGGTCTTTGAAAAAAGAGGGAAACCCCGCCATTACGATGAATTGAAGTCTATGTTCGGAACAGCGGGGTTTCGGAAAGGCGGGGTGTAACCGTGATTGTTGTTGCACCCTGTGACCAAGCTCTTTATTGGTCCTCTTGATTCCTCATAGTCTCTAAGTGAAGACGGCATGCTTCACTCTTCTTCACTGGAATCATACATGTTAGTGTAGTGATAACTTTGTGAATCCATTGGAAGTCAGAAGTCGGAATTTACGAGTTCCCAAGCAGAACTTAGAAAACTAGAACGCCCCCTGAACTCAGGAAGACGTATCTCATCGCCTCACCTCTGTCTTACTTCTGTCTCATTACATCTGTCTACACACAGCACTATCCAACTTCTATCTGTGGTATTTGCTTTGGTGTTTGTATGCAAAAAATACCATGTCATGCATTGTTATCAACTGGTATTGTTAACAGAAACTAATGATCTCTAACCTGCACAGAGCTGGTTTTCACACGCAACTCAGGTCTGACCTCATTCCAAGCTCTGCCTTCCAATCTCTAAGTCAAATGGAACGAACCGTTAATACCTTTTATTACACAGCTCTTCTTGATGCTGCAGAATGCTCCATTCACTTGAATGGGCCTTCTCAACGTTTGGCGGTCAATTATTTTCGTATAATTGACCGTTGCTAAGCATATTTGACCGTCGTCAAGGAAAGTGGCCTTTTTGCCTCTGATTCACGTATTTCGTATCACTCCGCGCTCTAAAATCTTTGCTCAGCAAGTAGTCCGGTCACTTTTCACCCCAGCGTCTTCGGTCGTTAAGCGATGTCAACTGACCTGTAGTCTACTTCATATCGGAAAAGTACTTACTCCTAGGCCACTAGTATGGATGAGTTTCACATTAACTTTAATATTCTTGGAAAATACGGTGATTTCAACTCTTGGCAAAAGACCGAGTTGTCGTCACCGGTCAAGGAAAGAAAAAGAGAGGAAAGCAGCGAAGAGGGAGAAGTGAAACGGAGTCGGTTTAGCGAACTATATTTCTCTGCTGAAAAACACTATGAACGGTGACAAATAAATTGTAAAAAGACACACCGTGTCAAGTTTTCTTTCGTGTTGGCAAGTAACCGTGTAATAAGCGGGATAATGTATAGAACGGCGGTCACTATCGGGAAAATAAGTCCCTTCAGGACGGATCAGACCGGTTCGTCCTGTTGGGACTTATTTTCCCGATAATGACCACCCTTCTACACATTATCCCTCACGTATTAATTCCTTCAAACTGCAAGTTGGTTAGCAGAGGCCTACAACCATGAGGGGTTATACTAGTTATTCTTATTTTTTTGCAAAAAGTGTCATCTTTAGTGTTTGTAATTGATTGTTGACCCGTAAAAAAAAACCTTGTAAATCTTGGATGACATGTTGCTTAACCTTAAACTTTTCCATTCCATATTCATTATCTTTGGATGTACAGAGTTCGCAACAAGTTCAGTTCAGATTGTCTGAAAACTTTTGTTTCAGTCTCGAACTTGTATTTCTCCTCTCTGAACTCTCTCTCTCTGTAATAAAGAAAAAAAAAAAGTGCCAAACAGTCATCTTCAAAAGAATGATTCACACCAATTTCAGAGCCTCCAGAGCCTCAGAGCACTTGTCCAGCCAAACAACTGGTCCAAAAAAAAAAAAAAAGACCAGAATTGCGTTTGTTATCTCTGTGGGTTCAGGCTCGTCTGACAGCCTGTACACGACAAAACTTCAGCCAGCAGTTTTTATAAATATTCTTTCGCACGCAAACACAGAAACAGTTGAAAAATACCCAGAGATATTTTTGGTTGCCTTTTGATTAGCGTTCACTTCTCTGGCAGATTGTATCACGGTTTACTTTTCAGCTGTAGACGCGGCGGTTTTCAGCAGAGTCAGAGTCACAAAGTCACGCTGTTATCATATTTATGCTGTAAGTTTTCTCTGGGTTTAAGACGAAAGTTTTCCTCAAGTTCGATCCAGGACGGAAAACCCTCATAAATATGCCTCCGAATGGAAATGAATTGAAAGTCCATCACATGATTGTTTCTGGGACTTCGTTTTTTACACAAACCCAAGAAAATAACTCGCGTCTTCAAAATAAAGAAAAATCAAAAACTCATCTTTCTTTCTCTGAAACTCAAAAAGACTCTCGGCTGATGAAAAGAGATTTCTCACAGAGTCGTCGCTGTAGAGACTGCAGAATCTGAAAGCGGCTGAGAGTTCATCTTGTCGCTTTTGTGTATATATTCGGGATTTTTGATGCTTCGAATTTCGATGAAAGTGTGCTTTCTTTTCCTCCAAGCGCGCTGATGTATTTCCAGCAGCCTGCCTCTCCAACTCCCAAATGTCAGACACACCTGTTCCCTTCTCAAATACTCTTAAAAACAATCTTGAAGAGACATATGTCTGCCTGAGACACATGGATGTTGAAGGTTGTAACTGGGCACTGGACACTTGAGGGGTTGGCGATGTGGCCAAAATCATTTCTTGCAGTCGATGTAATTTTATATCACAGCAGTGGTTTATACCAAAGAAATTCTCCTATAAATTTAATCAATTTATTTGCGTCGGTCGTTTGCTTTGTACACTTCTTGTCACCCTTAAAAAATTTAAGAAATTAAATTCAGAACAACATTCACGTTCAGCTGGAGATGCAGCACAGGCTACAACATGCCTTTTATTTCTCACTCGCCGCGGAAAGAAAGATGATGAAACCCTTAACAAGCATTTTCAGTTACCAGCTTGTAAACTGGACATTTTCCTCCGCTGTGTTTTATCTGTTAGAAGCCATGAGAAGAAGCAGCGCTCTCTTCGATGTGTTCTAACATAAGATGCTTTCAAAAGTTTGGTGATTATGCCCCAAACTAAGGTAGCTAGACCAAACTAGTCAACCCGTCGAGCGTGCGCTTACACCCTCACTGGCGGAGACGGAAACGTAATCCAGTATTTTCGTGTACATGTTCATAATGTACATGTCCATGTTACAGCCTGTCATGAGCCATGAGCCTTACAATAGCCTGTTAAGCCTGTTAAGTGCACACTCGATGGATATGCTAGTTTGGTCTAGCTACCGGAACACACGGATGTCAACAAACAGGTAAGTAGCTCCTTGCACAAACACACTGTTTTAACTACTTTTTTATTCAGTTTGAGTCATACACGCTACAGTGCTGTGTTGTAAGGTGTCTGCTGATGTTGCATAACTTTTGGTGTGAGATGTGGAGCATGTTAAGACGCTTAAAACACAGTGCAAAGTTCTGACCCCATGCTGTTAGCGTTCAATGCTAAGTCTCCGTTCACGGAGCTCTGTAATGGCTGGACCAAATTTGTTCGCGTCTTCGGTACTGGCAAGTCAAGGGTAGCTTGAGCAATGAAGCTGCATGTTTAAATCGACCGAAGTTCTCCTTTAATATATAGTTTTTTTCTGAAAGGTTACGTTACTTCTGCACATGGATGCACTCAAACAAATGTGAGAGTTAAACGTCTTTTGTTTGAATAACCTCGCCTCACTTGTTTAGCCTGTGCTTTATCCTGATGACCTCCTCAATCTGCACCCACATGAAATCAGTTGAGACTGTCGTGAATCTCAACTGCGCCCTCGTGTCAGCGCGATGACAGGATTGACGGATATGTTCCCCCAGTTCGGCTGTCACGAAGGCTGTGATTTGATTTCCTTTTTTTGGTTGGGGGAGGGCCGAGACATGTGTCAGACAACCACTATCTGTGGTCGTTTCTACTCTGAGTGGTTTATCTTCATCGTCTTCACGTGTAGCGGTGCTGGTAGCTTGATACAAGCAGGGGATCACAGCAAACGACGCGCATTTATTTTGCGGAAAACATCTTGACGTTGCATCCGAGTGAATGTGCGTGTGAGTGAATAGATGCAGCACATATCAGCAGCTTAGCAAGCGCGCCTTACGTTCATTATCAAAATCCGGGCTGCACATTTAAATACTCGAGGGAAAAAAAAAAAAAAGGCGAATCGATGTGTCTGCACGGCTGCGTTGCCTGTTGTGACTGACTGAGCGATGTGACTCAGAACCTCTGCTGATGTTCAGATGTGGGACCGAGCTGTTTGGGATGAATCTAGGTCAGGCGGCGCAGGCAGGGCGAGCAACCTTCACGATGAACTGACCGAGAGAGAGAGAGAGAGAGAGAGTAATAAGTAGGGTTATTAGTGTGTCTGCCCCCTCACCCAGCCAGCACACAAGATTAGTGTGTGTGTGAGTGCAGTTTGACTGTGCGAGCACGTCACATGTACGCATGTGTGTGTGTGTTTGTGTGTTCGTGTGCTTTGCTTTAATGATTTCAGACAGTGGGAGAGGGGGAAAATACAGAAGCAGCCACCTTACTGAGCCGGAAGAGAGCGATGGAGAGGGGGAAAAAAAGAGGATGAGAGTGCTGGAGGATAAAAAAGGAGAAAGAGCGAGTGAGGATTTAAGAGAAGCAAAGAGAGAGAAAGTCTTGGTTACGGATAATTCTTATGTATTTTAACGTTCATGTGTGATTTCCACTCATCTCGTGGAACCCTGAAAAACATTTGTTTCTAATGGATTTGTTTAAAAACAATATCTCCTAAAACTGCCGCTCATCTAAAATTCCTTTTTTTTTGCTTTATTCCAGCCTGAGGAAATGTTTACGTCTAATGTATCTGCGAACTGCCTCGGCCAAAGTATTAAGTGTATTAAACTACATTTGTAGTTCTGTTGATATATCTGAAAGCATTCGCTGGAGGTTCGGGGAAACACTGGTCCTGGAGAGCGGAACGCACAAATCAAATCTATATTTGTTGGTGGTTTGTTGTGTTTGTCGGTAGTTCCGCAAATTAAACCTGTCATGTGCTGTGCTGAATTAGCCGGGCGGAGGGAAAGTGTCAGCAAAATGTAGAATGCAAATGTGGAGAGAGAAGCTGGTGAAGGAGGAGGAGGAGGAGGAGGAGGAGGAGTGGGATGTCTGGAACCAGTCAATCCTCTTTCTCTTGCTTTCTCTAATCTCTACACACTCTTTTCATACCGTCAACAAAAATACACTCCCTATCTCACTGTGATGCTCTCAAACACTCGGCCTATCATACACCTCGTATCCTCCCCTCTCTCTTTCTTTAAACACGTTCAACCTCCCACATAAAAAAAAAAAAAAAGAAAGGTTAAATATTTTATGCTGTGACGACACTGTGCTTATTTTCTGGTTGGGTTTTTGGCACAAAAAAAACATTTGGTTAAGGATCAGGAAAGGATTATGTTTCGGTTTATAATACCTGTTTTTGTGTCTACAAACACGACTGGAATGAAAGTATTTAGTGGCGTCACGCTTACAAATGTTGAAACCCGGTCTTGAACGGTGGTCACTGACACTTTCATCCCCTCCAGCTCCTGATATGAGTCAGGTTGTGAACATATTACGTAAACTTGGCTGCCAGGTGCTACCAAAAAGGCGAATGTGATGTATTAAGAAGTACTGGAAGTATATTTCCACACATTGGACTATCATAGATTGAACCAGGCAGTGACGAAAATAAGTTTCTTCCTGTGTTCTCTAAGAGGGTCACTTGTGGCTCCCGAGCTGCAGCCCCCGAACTCCAAAACATTAACCGAGAAAACTTCCCGGGAAAGGCTTTTGGATGAAGTTTTTGGATCTAGGTTTTGCAAAGATGCTACCGCGTATCCTCGAGGAGGCATAATTCCATCTTAACCGTCACTAAGTAATGGGATCCTCCCTAACACATCGTGTAAAACATCAAACATGCCGTAGAAATGTGGAGACAAACAAGGCGAGGGACGGAGGCGTGAAACAAGAGCTGCCATATTAAACCCAACGCGGCTGAGCTGCCACGTAAACGCTCTCCGTCTCTGCTTTTTTTTAAAAATGAACACTTTTCTCTCTCCGTCCGTCTCTTTCATCCTTTTTGTCCCTTTTATCTCCCCCTGTTTTCTTCTCTTTTTTTGCCTCCCTCACACACTCGTTAAGCACTCTTTCTCTCTCCCAAGCTCATCCTCCCCTCCCTCTCTCCCTCCCTCCCTCTCTCTCTCTCCCTCTCTCGGGGGTTGAGCGGTCGTAACGTAAGCGCCAGTCATCTCTGATCATCGCCACTGTGTTCCCTGAGAGCTCGGCAGTCCACATCTCTCCCTCTGTCTCTTTCTCTCTCCGTCTCTCTCCGTCTCTCTCTCTCCTCTCGGTGGATGTTACTCTAATAAGGAGGAACTTGATGTCTGCTGTCATGTTTTGCGGTCTGAGGAGAGACGTCGGGGCGAACAATGTTGGTGAGTGCGAAGCCCATGAGGGGGGAGATCTTCAATGATCGGACTGCAGTCTTTGGTGTTTAATTATTAATGCGTCTGCGTTCAGCTCTCAGTGTTTACGTGGGGGGACTCTGAACTACACTTTTTATGCAGAAATCACCTGTCATTCAAACGTTGCGTGGAGTTTCATGTCACTTCTTCCAGCTCGGATCTTCTGCTGGTGAAGTTCGGGCTTCTGTAGGTGGCGCTCTGTGGTTTGTTCAGCTATTTGTTCCTCGTGTTTTATTCCTTTTCTTTCTTTCTTGCATTTTGTTCTCCGACTTGAGAAATGTATGTGAGTGGGTTTCATTCCGTCTTGAGGGGGGAGATATTTCTCACGTCTGCTGTCCGCTTGTTAACGGATGAAGAAGTTAAAATGTGATGCTGACTGAACTTGCTTGATGTTGTATTATTGGACATTAAACCAGCATGGTTAGAAAACACATGCAGGCCCAGTCCAACCAATCACAGCTCCTTGTGGTTTTAAGGCACACCGCGGTGACATACTCCTTCTGCGCGAGTAGGCTAAAGCTCGAGATGTCAAAGATTCAGTGTAGCTGCAGAGAGCAACAGAACACCTGAAGGCTTTGCAGACTATTGCTGCTGATTGAAAGTGGCACTGAGAACATTTCAGTTGGACAAAATGAACATTTTTGAGTTTGAATGCAGTCGTGCAGAAGCTGAATATCTCACAAGGCGTGTACTGTGGATGTAATGCCCACTAAAGGAAGGTTGGTTGTTGGTTTAATGTTGTGCAATCCTTTGAGATCTTCTCAGTGGCACGAAAAGCCGAAAAAAACGTTCAACTTCCTGGTTAGAAACAACATGCTGACCGGCTAACTTCTGCTAAGTTAAACAGGGATAAAAAGAATCAATCGTGTTGCTCTGATAGATTTTCAAATCCTGATCGAACCAAACGGATCCAATTATGAGAGTGAAGAGAGGGATTTTGTGATGCTCAAAAAAATATATATCCACCGTTTTACAGCCGTTCCTTTCATAATGAGCGTTTGGTGGGGAAAAGTACATTTGGGCCCGTGTGCATCAGGTGATGTTGTAGTTAAAGAGTTTGGCAGCTCTGTTAAATTTGCCTCAAAGCCTGGTGCTCATCCTGGGGGCTTGGTTGGTCTATGAAGAGAGGGGTATTGTGGGTAAAAAAGTGATGGGTGGTTGCAAACTCTTAGCCAGATCCAGTGGCGTGCACAGACTTTTTGAACGGCAGAGGCGAAAAGAAGGGCACTTTAGCGTGCGTTTTGGCTTCCAAGAGGGCACTTTAGCGCACATTTTGGCTCCCAAGAGGGCAGTTTATCATGTTTTTAACCAGCCAAGGGGGTAGTTTAGTGTGTTTTGCCAACCAAGAGGGCACTTTAACGCGTTTTGGCTCCCAAGAGGGCACTTTAGCGCGTGTTTTGGCTCCCAAGAGGACAGGTTATCATGTTTTAACCACCCAAGGGGGCAGTTTAGTGTGTTTTGCCAACCAAGAGGGCACTTTAGTGCGCGTTTTGGCTCCCAAGAGGGCACTTTAGCGCGTGTTTTGGCACCCAAGAGGACAGGTTATCATGTTTTAACAAGCCAAGGGGGCAGTTTAGTGTGTTTTGCCAACCAAGAGGGCACTTTAGCGCATGTTTTGGCTCCCTTTGTGCACATCATTGGCCAGATCTTAGCCACAGATCTGAGCCTCAAACAAACTTACATGTAGCCAAGAAAGTTCAGCCTAAAGGTGTTTTAAACCTGAACAAGATGCTTTTGTCTGTTTCTCCCTCAAGTCAAATCATCTCCACGTCTGTGCGGTTGAAGAGTTCGACTGCAAAAAGGAAAAATGTATGATACTCGTTGAGTTTTCTCTTCTGCTTTTCTGCTTGGATTGCCGTCGATGGTTCTTTAATTTGGTCCCAGTTGAACTTCCATATGCAAAAATGCCTCCGGTGGTATAGACCAGCTGCTGCTGTTCCGACCACCAACATGTTTTTTTCAGCTGCTCGTGCGTTGGAAAAAGCAGTTTCACGTTTAGCTTGGTGGTTTAATTAAAGTTTCTTCAGGATGAATCATTAGCATAACGGGCGCTGCTATGTATCTCCCAGGTGTAAAGATCTGGATTAGCTTCTTACGGGGTAGCTAACTTTCTAGACATTTTAAAGTGCTTTCCTTCAGCTCTGCAAGCATCATTTCATTCCAGCATTCAAGACACATTCACAGTCAGGACTCGCAAATACGACACGAGCACAGTACAGGCTGGTTTTTACTCTCTTCCTTTATAATATACTCTACTGTAATAGAGTTAGAGAGATGCATCAGGGGTATTAATAAGGTGAGCAGCATCCTATTTCATGCACCGATGAGCATAGTGGGAGCTATATTCTCTGCAATGGCCTCGGAGACTAACTAAGCTGATAGCGGTGCTGGGAAAGTGCTAAAAAGTCAGAAAGCTGCTTTTAAATCTTTGGGTTTAATGCAGACCGACACTATGGAGGTCTCACATTTCACTGCACGCTTTGTTAAACTGCCTCCGCTCTTTTGGCTCCATCCTCAAGAGGGATTAATTGGAAAAAGTCAAGTGGTTATAAGAAAGTGTTGGAGAAACAGCAGGTTAGAGACGTTTCAGAGCGATTGGGGTGCGATTGTCTTAAATCCCTTCCTTGCTGTTTGCTGGTGTTCTTCAGCAAATAACTAAATGTGCACACAGGTTCTCATTACTTGTCCTGTCGTCTGGATAGTTTTTTTTTTTTCTCCGATCGATTTCATCTTGATGAAATGAGCGTGTGAAATGCTAACGCAGGAGGAGAGAGATGGGGAATAAATGAATGATGAGGGGTTTGGCTTTCTGCCGACTGCTCGCGCTGATCCGCTTCATTTTCTGAGCATTACCGAGCTGACCGCTCAGAGAATGTAATAGCGACTGCTGTGAGGCGGCGAGTGTGCCGGATGCTATCATCAGCCGTGCATGACGCGTGCAGTTTTCTCTGCTGTCGCCTGCAAACTGCGTTTTTTTTTTTGCTCAGCATGTTGGAGCCATAATCCTGCAGGAGGGAGTCTGCGAGCGTGACGGCAAACGGCGAAGAACAAGAACTTGCTGCACATTTTCACGCCTGCCGTACGTGCACACGCCGATAACATGTTACAGTTGCAGGTTGCACTTGAATACTTCAAGACAAAACGTGTGTCTTCGTGTGATTCGCCCCTCAGCTCCCCCCCTCTGTCATTTACATTTCAAGGCGCTCAGATAACCTCAAGCAGCGCTACGGTACGTCTGATGGAGAGCAGATCATGCGACCTGCGACAGTCTGTCTCACCGCTTACCTCTCGTTTTTTTTTTTATCTCTCATCTCGTCGCCTCCCTCAGCCGGCCCTCTGCTGAACCTTGTCAGCGGAGTTAACTGAGCGTCATGTCGGATCCGCGGCAGAGAAACTGAAATGTAACTTCAAAGGCGTATTTGATGTTTTTTTTTTCTTTCCTGCCCTGCACCTGACAAGCTGTTTTCTCCTCGCGCCGGCTTCTCTTCAGCTGTGAGCCGTTTTCCTTTCCTTGCTTTTGTTTGTTCGTGTTTTTAGGGAGGTTTGCCTCCTCTTATGGAGGGTTTAGTGACACTTTATGTGTCAAACAGTTGGGAATCAAAACACATGTGCAAGACTGTGTGTTTTTGTTGGATTGCAGCTACCAGGTGTGTCTTTAAGCTTTCAAAGAAGTAGAGTAGAGTCGATGAGTATTTAGTCCATTAGAACTTCATGTATTGGACCAGAGATCAGACTTAAAATCTGTTTTTTTCCTTTAACTCTTCCATATTTCGGTTGTTTTTACCACATTGAGTGCAGATGCAGTCTGTGACGTAATCTTCTGTAACCTTCCCACCACTCTGCAGTAGGGCTGGGTATCACCAGGTACCTCGCGATACGATACTATCACGATATTTTGCCCACGATAACGATAATATCACGATACAGCGATTCTGCGATAATCGATATATTGTAAGGAATTTCATCCACGATACATCACGATATCTGTGTCACTGAAGAAATTCAGAATTTATTGACTGCACTGAATCCATTTCACAGGAATTACAAAACATTGTCAATCAATTTCACATGAATGACAGCCAAGTAAACAAAGAGTATATTGCACAGTGTCTCTTCTTAACACACTGAGTACAACTATCATTAAATATCTATATGTGTGGGTTTCAGAGCTACTTAAACCATTTTTTAAATTTTATTTGGTTGTATACCTATGTTTGAATAAAGATAAAGCTGTCCTCCGAAGAGGGGTGGTGGTGGTGGGCCAAAAAAAAAACATTTATTTATTTATTTATTTATTTTTTTACATTTTTAAATATCGATATTTGGCACCAGTGTATCGATAACGTACCTCAAGACGAAATATCGCGATATATCGTAGTATCGATATTTTGGCACACCCCTACTCTGCAGTGTACACACCAGCTCGTAGGTTCACAACACATCTCACTCCCAGCTCGTCAGATACAGCAGCCTGCTCTGTGGCCTCGAGCTTCAAATGATGCAGCTCTACCTGCCACTCCAGCGTCCATTCTGCACGATGGGGTCAAGCTAGCAATAATTTGTAACATGCAACGTGTGGTTATTCAAACAGTCGCGATTTGGTTCAGTTTAGGAAAAGATCAGCGCACTCAGTCACGTAGCTTCTACGTAAAGTCAGTTATGAGGGTAAATAAGTCACATATATATCACGCAAATGTGTCACTTCAACATAACTGACTCTTGACTTCCTTGTGGACACAAACCAAAGTCTCTTTGGGAATGTCCTGATGCGAATGACCTGTTCAACCAGACCCGACCACTTCCTGAGTGTCTCGCTCTTTATATTCTACTTTAAGCCCACATGGCAGCAGGAAAATGTTAAGCTGGAGGTCGATGACATCGGTATATACGACAGTCCCTCCAGAAAAACGCGATTATGCGATCTCATAATTCAATGCATAATCAGCCAAAGTCTGCATATTTATGCGGGGGGCCGCATCTTTTCAAAATACGCCGCACTTTCGCCACATAAATTGCTGATTTGCGCGCAAATTATGCGGGGCTTGCATGATTTCATAATCCCCGCATTTTGGTTGCAAAAAAGTCACATATATCTCAGCAGAAAGTTGAAAAATGACGCGTTTGCTTCACACAAGAGCAGCCATTTTCCCCTGTTGCCTTGGGAACGTTATGAAGTGACGTAATTGCGCGACGTGAACATCATCGAAAAGCTGCAAACCCCGCGATCAAGCCATGATGAAGCCCTTTTTATATTTTATTTATTCATTTTTACAGAAGTTGTAGCATATTCCTCTTGTACAACTACAGAACTTGTTTGACTCATCAATGTTTTGTAAGTTTGAGCCATGTGTTTATTAAGGTCTGAAAACAAGCTGAGGACTTAAATATTCCTTTCTGTGATGTAGTGTGCTGCTTATCGTAGGAAGTAATAAGAAATGACTCTTTACATTAAGGTAGTAGCCTAGTGAGAACAGGGTGTTGGGGGAATTACTTTTTCTTTCTCTTTTATATCAAACCGCAGTTTTTGCAAGTTCCCGCAATTTCATCGCATAAAATTGCATAAGTATCCTGCATATTCCATCACATTTTTTAAGAAAACGTGCCGCATTATCAAGGATTTTTGCCCGCAACAATCACAAAAAAACTCTTTTTTCGGAAGGACTGATAAGATTCCTCATAGCCATGCTTAAGGGAATATGTAATAGACTTTTAGAAGGTAGAATCAGTCTTTAACACATGCTAGTTTCTTTCTGGATATGCTGGATTGACCTGCGACTTATATTCCTGCGTCACGTCAACGCGTCGCTCTACGTACGTTTGTGTCCGTCCTCCAGCGAGCGAGCGAGCGAGCGATGTGTGTGACGTCAGCCTCAGGAAGTTTTTACACAGATAAAGTTCAGAGCTCTGAGAGGGAAAAAAAAGAAAAAGAGTGGATTCATAGAGGGAGAGAAAAAAAAAAAAGATGAGATCATTAGAGCTAAAGCGGCGGTGACACCCCTCTTCAACTCCCCCCTCTCACCCCGATGCCCACCTATCCATACAGGCTGCAATTAACCACAACAGAGAAGCCATTAACCGCCCTAATTACTGCGAGTTCCTTCCATAGCCGCTCTATATGTGTGGGTGAGAGATAGCTCTGTGTGTGTGTGTGTGTGTGTGTGCGTGTGGATGGCTGAGAGGATGTTTAAAAAATGTGCGAGGGGTGACAGAGTTTGTGCGTGTTTGTGTGTTTTCTGTACGGAAACTCTGCAAATCCTGTATTTAATTTTTCGTGTGTTTTTTTGTCGGCCTGTGGTTTATTTGCTCAGCGGATGTGAAGGGGGGGGTATTCAGAGTGTGTGTGTGTGTGTGTGTGTTAACCACAGTCGCACTGTGCCAGCGTTGTCGAGGACAATAGCTAATTACACATCTTCATCGCCTTCAGCATCATAATAACCGCAATCAGACAGCCTGGAGTTTAGTAACTCGGAGCCTCTGCGTTTTGTGCGCGTTCGTTTCATACGCGTGTGTCCGCATACGTCACACACACACACACACACACACACACACAAACACACACACTCTCTCTCTCTCTGAACCACAAACACACCTCTATTACATCGTCTATAAAGTATAATGACGGAGAGAGCTTTTAGATATGAGACCTGCCCTAAAATATATGCTCTCTCTTTCCATCACACACACACACACACACAGACAGACAGACAAATACACAAACACAAATACATTTGCAGCACCTGGCGACATCCACAGTCTTTCTGTTTGCTGCTGTGCACTGTGTTTGTCCAACATGTGTTCATAAACGAAAAGACAAAGTAGGTATTTTGTTTTATGATTCCAGGGAGCCTTTTCTTAAAGAGTTGGTTGAAAAAATTAAGGGAAAAAAACATGTGAAACGGGAGTCAGCAGTAAACAAGCTGTTTGAAAGGTGGATAAAATCTAGTTGACAACCTATAATACCACTTCTGAGTTACAACAATGTCAATCAATCCCATTAAAAGACCAAAACCAACACAGATGCTGTGTCTCAGTTCAGGGTCTGCATCCTTCCAAGGACCCGGCCTCTGCGGTCTTCGAAGGCGAGTCCTTCAGAGAGACCTCGTTAACCTCGTCAGCCGTTGTTAAATGTGACGGTCTAGCCTTTGGAGCATTTCCTGGTTGCGTCACCAGATGTTTTACCCTTACGTCACGATTTCTGCCGCCCAGGCCGCGTGAAAGTGACGATCTACGCCACGCGATGTCGCCATTTTCTCTCTTTCTTTCTTCTTCTTCGCACAAAGAATCTTGGGATATGTGAGGCCATAAAGAAGGAGCATTTGGAGGAGCCTTTGGATTGGGACAGCCTTCGCGCGGCGTTGTGACATAATTGGCCTTCAGATGCTCCTCCGAAGGATGCAGACGCTGGATTTACACACAGCATGTTAAACCTTCCCCATGGAGTCTCTGACTTCGAACTCCAAACGCATTTGTTCCTACTCAAAACTTAAAAACCTTTTAAATGGCCCACAAATATTCCCTTATTGGTTTTATAGTTACGTAGACAGCAGAGCACTCTAGTTTGTCTCAAAAAGGAGTAAACAGTGTTATTTGGTGCCTGTGAGATTGAGTCAAAATGAACCACGTTGTTGATGCTCGCGATGAAGGAACAGGAGTCATTCAACACAGCAACAGTGTGACTCACTGATGTGCTCTTTGTTCGTGTTGAGACAACAATGGGCGGGAGAGAACGAGGATGGATGTATTATACTTGATGATAGGATCAGTTCTTTGTTGGCTTGGTCTTTTTGTTGTTAACAGTAATGAAAATCACCAGACTCGTGCTTTATTTCCTGCTGGAAAGCCGACTAAAACTCTATTTTTGTGAGTACAGGCGACTAGAAGTACTTGGTTCGGGTTATAGACAAAGAAGAATCTAATTGCTGGAATTAATGTTCGCAACGCTGCAACTTCCCGTTTAGCCTGAACTTTCTGTCTTTTGTCACGACGTTGTGATACAGGTCCGGTTCGATTTACACGCAAAACTACAAAAGCATAATGGCTGCTGGGGACGTCCGCAGGTCTCGCCCGGTTTTGACGGCACTGAAACCGATGGAAACGCCTCGAGGTATCCTTAAAGAAATCTCCAGAGGTGTGACTGTTTGGCGTCCTTGATGCCACCACCATCCCCTCCACCTGTGGGTGCAAGATGGCTGATAAGCACATAACGTGAGGGTGATACGCACCGTTTGGTACAGTTGTCCAATTGTTGGACGTTTGCAGAAACATTAACCGCTTACATTGATTCCTGCCGACTGGGCTAAGAGTGAACGGTGCGATGACGTCAACAGTCAACCCAGTTTCTGTACAACCACACTCGGATCACGGTCAGATTGTTTGGCGTCTTTGGTGGCTTGTAAGGATGCCAACACCGTCGCCCTCCACTTGTGGGTACAAGATGGCTGATAAGCACATAACGTGAGGGTGATATGCAACGTTTGGTACACATGTCCAAAAGTTTCTGTGCGACCACACTTGGATCACGGTCAGGAAAACATGAGTATATTCTTTATGGCGTCCAATGGATGCACAAGAAATAATGTAAACTTCATAAACACTGTGAGTTGACAATTTGGGGAACGTCATTGTGGTGGGTTTGTATTTTCATCCAGTTAAACTGAGTTACTGTCGCTGAAAGGAGCGGCAGGAAAGTTTTCTGAAAGTGTTGATCGATTATATAAAGTACAAACTGAGAAGATAATGCTCGTATTTTAGAATCAGAGGATTCTTTTCACAGCGATTGTTCCGCCGGTCCGGCTGCATTGCCGCCGCTGAATGAACAGGTGCTTCTGTTCCTTTATCTGAACTCTTCAGCAGGACGCTCGCTCGCTCGGCTCGTATTGTGACGCCTACCTGGCGCCTGGCTGAATAGACGGTTGATTATAATAGAGCGTCGGCTTAAATGCTCTTATTCAAGAAAATGAAATAGGCTGAGTGCGTTCACTTCATTCAATTCAAACTCCTTTCAGTGGCATCTTGTGTTTCCTTCTCATGTGCCCAGATAAGCCTCGCTGAGTATCGCTGCTCTTTCATTTCTGCAGCAGCTTCACTCCTAATACAGACGTCGGTACCTGGCAGCTGCCCAGAACAAATGCAGCACACTCCTGTGGTCCCGGCTCATTCCAGACGGTTATTCATATTAACTCAGACAACAAAATATCATAATGGAGCGGCATTATTATGCTAATATTCACTATTATGTGGCGTGTTAGTACCTTCTGGACATTTCATTTGTTGTCGCAGCCTCGCAAACACACGACCGTTTGGAGGTTCTCATTAAGTGTTCACAATAAGAAACATTTTGATGTCGTCTGGGTCATATTAAATCTCGTCCCAGTCATGATTTGCTCACAGATGAATCACACTTTCATACGCCCTGTAGACAGAAGAGGATGGGTGCTGCCGTCGTTGTGATAATGCATCAGTGTTTTGTTGCTGCAGATGAAACCCGGCGGACAAAGTGAAAAGGTGCGCCGAGTTTATAAGTGCAGTTTTTTAAAATCCTTTCGTGTCCTCGCTTCAAAATGTTTCGATATCTTTTGTTCCAAAAGCAGCAATGTTTTTCTCTCTTTCTCTGTATTTTCTTCCAAGACGGATAAAAATGCGCTTTTGGGTTCCTGAACTCAGAAGTGGAAATCACAAATAATCACGAGGCTTCTGCAATTTGAATCTTTGAATAGTATCCTTCCGTGTGCTAAACTGAAAAACCCATTCATGGTCAAAGTCATTCTTAGTTGTTGTTTTTATATATATATATATATTTAAACAGCCATTTTATTGATTCAACAATGAGAAGACAAACAAGGCGAGTTTCAGATGAAGTAAAAGCTTTTCAATCATAAGAGATTTAACACCCTCACAAATGAAAAAAGACATTTAATTCCCAATTGTTACTGCAGTTTTATTGCTGATTGATAGTTACAGCATTATTAACATTATATACTGTTCATACAGAAACTGAAAGACTGAACGGATTTAAAAGAAACAAATATTTTGCACTGACTTAAAGCGAAACTCTCGCCAAAATGCAACCGAGGCTTTTATGTGAATGCACCTGAGTCAAAGCTTTGTGTAAAAGCATAATTACGACGAAAGAGGCACTTTTAATATTTACCGTATTTTCGTTTTCGGGTGAAACTCATTTTCAGTGGGAGTGCTACGGGCACTTTTACGATAGCATCAAAATCTCTATTTTTAAAACACTAAGAAGTCTCGACACAACATGAAACTTTGCTCGTAGTATCACCAGGGTCTCTACACATGAACACGAGCATTGAGAACATTGTTTGTGTACACAGAGTTTTCTAAAAAGGTTTTTGAACAACTCACATTAGCGGTAGCTTGTTCCTCTCCCAGTCGTCATGGCAGCCAAGAAGTGTCAATCTCAGAATGTGGAGGACAGTTAAGGTGGAACTACTGTCTTCCGGCAACAACTATTCACGCAAGACTTTTCCAGCTTTCGATTTTAGTATTGTTTCTTATATGAGGCTCCTTTTTCAACTTCAAGGTCAATATTGTTTTTCGCTAACGACAAAACAACGAATTTTCCTGCATTTATATGGAACTAAGCTTTAGGAACGTTCCACCTTAACTGTCCTCCAGGTTACGTTTCATGTTGTGTCGAGCCTTCTTAGGGTTTTAAAAAATGCGATTTTGATGCTATCGTAAAAGTGCCCGTAGCACTCCCATTGAAAATGAGTTTGACCCGAAAATGAAAATACAGTGAATCTTAAAAGTGCCTCTTTCGTCATAATTATGCTTTTACACGAAGGTTTGACATTTACAAAAAAGCCTAGGTTGCATTTTGCCGAGAGTTTTGCTTTAACATCTTGACGTGAAACTCAATCGAAAGCTCCTGAGGTTCATCGCTGTAGAAATATTTTCAATAGTATGCTGAAAGGAATCCAGGAAGTGCTTCATCGTAGAGGGCTGGACTTGTTTGCGTTCACCTCTCATCCATCTTCAGTTCTGACTAACTGGAGGAGGAGTCGCAGGCTTTTAAACTCTGCGTAGGAGTGTCCTTACTGAGTCGTTAAGGACACGTGCGAGCTCTGAGTTTGGGAGTCGTTAGAGCCACTTGTGGGTTGTTGACTCAACCGGGCTTCATGTGGGATTCTAGGACGAGGTGATCTTATGTGTGAATGGTTGTTTAGCTGTCTGGGGAGGGAACTCGGTACTCAGCTGTAGGTGGATGATGAGTAATGTCGTAGGACACCTCCAGTTTGATGTCTTCAAGAAACTGAAACGGGTCCAGTTGCCTACGATGGAGCACTTTCATCAACATAGAACAAGCCTTTTCTCTCACATTTACATCAGCCAGCCAGTTCCAAAAGAGTGAGACTTACTTTATTTGTCCTTCTTTGCTCAGAGAAATGATTAGAACACGCTTTTTTGTAAGATGTGATTATTTGAGATTGTTTTCAGATGCAGGATACTTAAGTCTGACCCTGAGCAGAACCTGTGGGTCCACTAGAATAAATGTTAGCTAAGTTCACAGCTAAATTTAGTTTGGCTTAAAGCGAAACTCTCGCCAAAATACAACCTCGGCTTTTTTTTGTGAAGGTATATGAGTCAAACCTTCATGTAAAAGCATAATTACGACGAAAGAGCCACTTTTAAGATTTACTGTATTTTCGTTTTCGGGTCAAACTCATTTTCATTGGAGTGCTTGGGGCAAATTAGCGATAGCATCAAAATCTCTATATTTAAAACACTAAGAAGTCTCGACACAACATGAAACTTTGCTCGTAGTATCACCAGGGTCTCTACACATGAACACGAGCATTGAGAACATTGTTTGTGTACACAGAGTTTACTAAAAAGAAGGTTTTTGAACAACTCATGTTAGCATATTTGACCCAAAAACGAAAATACGGTAAATCTTAAAAGTGCCTCTTTCATCGTAATTTTGCTTTTACACAAAGGTTTGACTCGGGTACATTCACAAAAAAAGCCTAGGTTGCATTTTGGCGAGAGTTTGGCTTTGACATACCTGTTTTGGTTGCAACAGAAACATCTGGAGATGATCCGCCTTTCTGTGAAAAAACACCAGGTTTTGTTACGACTGAAGATATCCACAGAGAATATGGTCACCCGTTGTTAAACACCACATCCGACTCCTCCACCTCCTGTTTAACAATAATATATCATATCTGGTTCAAATGTCAACCTTGGACGTATCTGGGCCGACGCTTATCGACGTTGGTAGCTGATAGCAGATTCTAAAGGTCACAATCAGTCAAGTATTAATGTGCCCTTCTTTGTACAGATGTTATGTGAATGTTTTGTGTCTATAGAAGCGTGACGGTGGCTCCACATTGGTTACAAAAACCAACAGGCCTTTAGATGCCAATAAAAGTCCCTGTTTTGTATTTCAAACAAACCCACATGGTCCGAACCCGACCTGTACTTGATGGGCCCTGACAACATTACAGGGTTTTTGTTGTTGTTGTTGTTATAGTATGATTCAGGGTCGATCTGAGGTGCAGGAGCTCAGCCGTGAACTCCATTTTGGAGTGGCCTCGTTTTGAAGAGTCTAGTAGCTACAGTGACTACACTGCGGTCAGCACACACAGCTTGTCCAATTTCATGTTCCTAAACACACACACACGCTAATCTGGAGTGGCACTGCCTTAGCATCACTACGTTTGAGCTGTGTGTGCGTGCGAGAGTGTGTGGGTGTGTGTGCGTGTGTGACATCCGAAATAATGAGGTAAAACTTTGATCATAATGCAGGTCCGCCCACACATCCTCATCCCTGTCACATACGGAGAAATCACGTCATCGCTCTGTATTAATGTGTGTGTTCATGTGTGTACGCCCGTGGTTAAGTTTTGTGTGGCTTCTGATAAAATGCACCACAAGCTGTGTGTGTGTGTGTTTGTGTGTGTGTGTGTGTGTGGGTGTGTCTTTGCCTATGTAAACAAAAAATCCGCAGTCCTGATAGATAATGTAAGTTCACGACCGAAGGCTGCATCGAACACAGCATTGCCCTCTGGCTAAGTGTGTGTGTGTGTGTGTGTGTGTGTGTGTGTGTGTCAGTGTGTGTGTTTGTGAAAGAGACTGACGGATAAAGAGGAGCAGAGATAGTGTGTTTGAATGTATTTGTGTAATTATGTGATGTTGCCCTGAGTGTCTGTCAGAGCGTTCCTCTGTGTGTCTTCTGTGTTTAGTGTACGTGTGAACGTGTGTGTGTGTGTGTGTGTGTGTGTGTGTGTGTGTGTGTACAGGCTGCAGACTGCCTGGAGCGCCGTCTCTCTCTCTCTCTGTCTGGCTGTCTGGTCTGTTGCCTGTCTCGTAGGTTTTCTGGTGACCTTGAGGCAAAATGTATGATAAGTTGACGCGTATGCACGTCAGTGTTTCCGTCGTGTGTGTGTGTTAATAACAGGGTTCGTACAGGTGCTTGAAATCCTTGAAAGTGCTTGAATTTCAATGTTGTGTTTTCAAGGTCTGAAAAGTGCTTGGATTTTGGTTTAAGTGCTTGAAAGTGCTTGACATTATAACTCTGTCTTTCACAAAATTGGGATCAGACCGGATAATTAATTTCTGAAGTTTTTGCTATTATAAAACATAATTTTAGATGTTTACAGCATAATATAATGTACATGATTGTGATAAAAAGTGAAGAATAAAATCATGAGTATATATATTCCTGTAGATAAGTACTTTACCCCAGCAATAAGGTGCTGGAAAATCTTGAAAATGACCCTTAAAAGTGCTTGAAAAGTGCTTGAATTTGACCTTGAAAAATGTGTACGAACCCTGTAATAAAGTCGGCTGTAGCTTGAGAAGACGTGTTTCTTGAAGAGGAAACGTGGACCCATATAAAATATATTACTGAAAAAGGAATGCTTCATCTTTTTGGGAAATATAGGCTGTTCGTCGGGAGTTGAGGCTGAGGATTTAGGCCCAGATAGCATGAAGCCTAAAAAGACACTTAACACTTAAAAGGAATTCATCTTTAGGCAGTTCAAAAAAGTGTTTAGTTGAAAAAGACTGCTGATGGTCAGTATTTAGCTTTAATGCTCGGGTAGGTAATGTATTGTAGGAATATTTTTTGTTGTCTGTCTGTTGAAATGCTTTATACATTCCAACAACGTTCAATAGAAATCAAATTGTCTGACATTAAGGGAAAAAGTCTAGGATCTGTGGCTGTCGCAGGCAGTTCACTGAGGTCATCCAATCAATTCATCTGGCGCACACACTCGCTAACTTAGCAGCTAACTTTTCCCAATACGAACATGCTACTTCGACAGCAGTGACTATTTTTGGGGGTCGGATACAAAATCTTGCAGACTGGTGTCTCTTGCGTTAACAACCCCACCTTTAGGGTTAAAGCTGAAGGATTTTTTAAATTCTGCATGTCTTAAATTCGCAAATGACGGAATAACTTTGGAGT
The DNA here is from genome assembly GCF_900880675.1 of Sparus aurata. NCBI lineage: Eukaryota > Metazoa > Chordata > Actinopteri > Spariformes > Sparidae > Sparus > Sparus aurata. Next base: position 6,256,772 of record NC_044192.1, on the reverse strand, counting down.
TCTGAATATAAGTTTGGAGCCAGGCTAGCTGAATGACCTTTATTCAAGCAAACAAAGCATATTTGCGTGAATATCCAGTAGGAAACATATTGCAAAAAACTGTTCACATATATATTTAATAGATGCTGGGTCATCTGTTGCGAGCACATCGAGGTTTAAGTGTTTTCTGAAGTCGGCTCTTGATGTCGATAATCTGCCAAACCGCTCTGTGATGTAATATTAGTCTGTACGTTTCAGCAGCACACAGTTGGTGATGGTGGTGTTGGCTGTTACTCTCAAGTCTGACACGTTTGTCCTCTTTTTTACATCGTATTCCGGTTTATTTGGCGCCATGCTTTTGCAGAGGGTGTGTTTCTTTGAGCTCAGCGTCGCCTCACTGTGTTGCAGGGTGTGAAAAATAACCAAAGATTTTGCTCGGCACAGAAACCTCTGGTACGTCTCTGTTAGCTTACTAAATACAAAATACTCCCGGGTGGTTTCACGCCAATTCACACCTCGATTAGTGTGAACATGGTCGCTCTCACATAACAGCGACTGTGTGGGACTCAGATCAGACGCTTAGGTGGATCTTGAGGAAATTGCATGAAAAGTGACTTTTATATAAATATCTAGGATATATTATAGGTTATATTTCAGTGTGAACCACTCAGAGAAGTTCCCCACCAGAGCAGATTTAACCTACAGAAACATTTTGTTGTGCAGTTTTTGGTGAAGATGACCCTAAAAACCGCTCGGGGTTTATGAGGAGGCGGCGATGGGAGTTTGTGGAATCCGACAGTCGCGTCTCTTTCGGTCTCAGGTGTTGGCAGCTCAGCCTCGTCCTCAGCAGCCTCCACAGAGGACGCGTGTTGTTACTGTACACGGAATGTTTCGTGTGTGAGGGTTTCGGCGAAAGCTTGAGGGAATCCTCCGAGATGCTACACAGCGCTGTCTGTTAGCATTCGCGTCACGCATGCATGCACATACATAGACAGAGGCACAACTACACACACACACACACAGAAGCCTCGCAGGTGTTTTTTTGATGTTTTAAATCTGACCGGTGTGTTTTTTTTTTTCACCTACAACCCTGTAAAACAAGCGGAGACGCTGCAGCTGTAGTTTGTGCTTGTGTGAGGAGATAAAGAAAGCCAATTCTGACAGTGAGCGAGCTGAAATACTTTTCACAGAGAGAATTATTACAGATAAAAGATGGAAGTAGTGATCTTAAATATGTGCTTGGTATAAAAGAAGAGACGAGCCAGAAATGACATCGATTCGATGCAAATATTAACTGCAGTTCTTGCGACATTTGTCTAACTGCATCTGCTTTCCGTCTCTGTTTCTTCTCTCTATCATTTCATCATTTATTTTCAGGGGAAAGGTCTTTTAACTTTTGGGATGGTACAGAAATCATTGTGTCTTTTCGTTCGTGCAGCAGTGAGTGAGCCTTGAGCTCTTCAAGTGCGCCATTTGGAATCGCACAGTATGTTATTGGCTTTTTTAATGGCTGCGTTTTCGGGTATATTATCTGAAATAGCCTCTGATAGTCATGTAGGCAGAGTAAAACTGACAGATGTTCTGGATTCAAAGAAATGTGACCATCACTTTGAAAGCAAAGGGAACACAGACGGTGCCAGTGTGGATTCAGATGGTGCTGGAGTCCACACCAAGATATAACCGAGAATTATTTGCTTCACGGCGGAAGATACAACTTAGATTTAACATTTCCTCCAGTGTGTGTTGTTTTTGTCCTGATATGCGAGCTGGTTGGTTCCTCTGTTAATCAGCCTACCGCTTCTCTTTGCCTCAGTTGTTGGCTGTCGCTGCGTGCACAAACATATGAACACAGCAGGTAGCAAGATACGCTGCAGCAAAGCCAAGGAAGAAGAAGAAGAAGAATGAACGAGAGTAGTCGTCCATGTTAACCATTCTGGATTTATAACACTTGCAAGAATCAGTCTCCTAAATGTTTCATGAGGAAGAAGGTGCACTCGACACATTTGTTAGAACTCAAGGATACACATAATGCATTTTAATGAGCAGCGCTGGATGTAAATATAACTTTTTAGTTTGCTTGCAAGAGCTCAACAGGATATCTTTAATGCAAGACATGAAGATGTGGACAGTGTTTAAGATATAACATCTGTTTATGACTTTAAATAAAGAGGAGAAAAGCATAATGACACATTGAATGTTCAAAATAAAACATCAGTGGTGCTGAGCAGCAGGCATTTAAAAGACATCACAACTCACTCAGTCAGCAACTGCTGTTGGATTCTCGCTAATGAACCTGAAACTTGAATATTTTTATATTTCTTTAATAAACGTGTTAGATCTTTACGATGACATCCATCCTTTTTCGTCTGTCGTCCCACCTCGCACATGTTGGAGTCATTGCGGTCTCCGCTCGAGGAGATGCTCTCGCTGTAAGCGTCGTGCCGCTGCCTCTGCCGCAGGTGGAAAACCTGGCCCGATGCCTCGTCTATAACTCAACCTGTTCAGTAAGCTGACAGCGCCGGCAGTCATTAGCCTAATCGCATTCAAATTATTCACCGGTAGACGCTGATTTATCAGGCAGGAGTTGGAGAGGAGGCAGCAGAAAAGAGCCCTGAAAAAGAAAATGTGTCGCTGATGTGTGAATCCATTCAAACGGACTATTAGTGCTCACGGATCGTAAGAAACGAAACGCCTGTTGTGACAAACATGTTTGCGGTGTGCTGATACCTCAGACACACACACACACGTCTGGCACAGGACGTGTGTGTGTGTGTGTGTGTGTGTGTGTGTGTGTGTGTGTGTTCGGAGGACCGAGCTGAGGATTTATATTGCTGGGAGGGAAGAATTGTGACTAAAACAGTTTGTCTTACATCCAGTCACAGAGACGAAGAGGGGCCACGCTGCCTAAAGCTTCCTTTATGTCGCACTGTGTGTGTGTGTGTGTGTGTGTGTGTGTGTTACTGTTTATATAACAGTGTGCGCAGGGTTTGTATCTACGTATTCGTGTGTGTTTTGTGCGCCTGTGCTCACGCAGGTATACATTTGGCCTAAATCCTTTTTGGGTATGCATCACTCACAGCTGCCAGAGGCTGTGCGTGTTTGTTTTTATGCATGTGTTTCTGTTTGTGTGTGTGTTTATGTGTGTGTGTGTGTGTGTGTTGATGAGCAGCCCTCTGGGGTCCATTATGCCTGTGACAGCCCCACAGCGGGGAGGGGAAAAGCAGCCATCCAGATAACTTATGAAAGCGATTTAAAGCTAAATTGAATCCACAAGTTATGAATTATTAAACTTATTACACCTCTGTGAAGATCGCTAAACTCCGGAGCACAACAACAATGGCCTCCTTTCCGCTGTCACTGCTGGGAAGAGAACTGATTTCTAAGCATTACCAGTGGGAAAAGTGCTGCATATTTCAAAAGGTGTTAGATGGCAGGGAAATGTGTCACGTACGGAAATTATCAGAGGGGGAAACGCTTTAAAAATTGGGGTTGTTGGAAGGTGGGAAAGAACTTTGCAGCGTGACGTTTGTTTGGTTATTTTATGACATTTCATCGTCTTCAAGTTAGGAAGAACTTCAGAAGCCTGACGAAGTATACGGAAAATATTACATCTTTATGACCTGACTTTATCAGGAGGTGGACGGGGATGTTGAAGCCAGTGACCACAGTTCAAGACGGTGCTTCAACATTTGCAAATGCGAAAGCAGTGGATGTTTTTGACGACGGACCGTAGCGTTTTAACATTTATAAGCACGACATCGTTGGAAAGTTTTAACGAGACCTCGAGACGATTTGCAAGTGTGTTTGTGGCGATGTCACCAGGTGTTTTTAATGAGATCTTGGTACATCTCTCGTTGTGTTTTCGGCAAACAAAACAGTGATTTTAATTTTAAAAAATAGATACTTTCCTTGCTCTCACTCAGTGTTTTTTTCAGAACACAAGCACATTTAAAACCAAACTTACAGAAACATAAAGTTATTCGTTTCAGGAACATTATTCTTGCGATTGAATCGTAAATTTAATTCTGATGTAGAGAGCAAATCAAGTAGGTACATGTCAACATGAACATCGAGGGGTTTGCTCACTTTTGATCACTTCAAGCCAGGTGTCTTACTGAATAAGCTATCTTGACCTAGCAATGTTTTTGAATGATCTTCTGAAAATCGTCCATGGTAAAGGGAGGCGTTTTGAGGCTAGTTAGCTTTAGCTGCTAACTGGCTTGTGCTACTTCTCTTTTTCAGAAAGAAAAAGCTGCAAGGTGACATTATTGACCACTGAGCCACTGTTTAGTTTCTTAATTATAGAAAACTTAAGCTTATTGACCGACTCAATAAAACAAATTAAACTATTGAGGTTCTTTTGATAAAGTGAAACTGAGACTTGAAGGAACAAAAGTGACTGTAATTTGAAGGAGTATTAAAACGACAATGTGTGAGATTTTGCAGGAAACTCTGCATTTTGAAAAATCCTTTTCCAACTGCTCCACTCCGCTGATGGTAGTAAGCTGCTTTAAAAGAAAAACGCTGCTTTAGGTGCTGAAAACCTATTTATTCTGCAAGTTTAGCAGAGACATTTATGTCTAAGTCGCGGCGTAATTGTTCCCGATTATAACGCAACTTAATGACACTTCTGGGGTAGTTTGGAGAATTGGCTTATAAATCGTTAAAGTTCTCCCGCCCCTCTGATGGAGCAGAGGTTGTTAAGTAGGACACTTCCTCTTCCCTCAGAGCCACAACAACAGCCTCAGCGCCACTGCTGCTGTCAAACTTTGTTAAAGAGAGCGACTGGTAGCAAAATACTTAATATCCAACATATATCATGGATGAGACTGTAAAATATGTACAATACAATCAAAAAGAGCTCACAACTGCTTTAATAACTAAAACTATGAACTTCCTCAGACAATAAAGTGATTCTTCGCCCGAAAATCTGTTCAAACAAAGTCTTACATCAAGACAATGTCACCAGAATAAATGTTCGCAACACACTTTGCTTATGGTCTAGATTTGTTTGAGCAACAAAAACTACTTGGTTTGAGTTTCAGAAAGATCAGAAAGTTTTGACTTTAAAATTCCTGGTTTTGTCGCCACAAACACACACAGCAGCTATCATCATGATACCCCCTTAAAAACACCCAGTGGTCTAACACTAGCCGTTTTTATACTGGGCAGCAAGCCGCAAATTTGCCCGTTGCTTTTGCGGCTAGGTCTACAGATTTAGACAGAAGGCGGTATATTGGGGGTCTGTTTTGGTCCGCCAATTTGACACCTTGGAGGGTACACTTATTTCCACCCCCATTGCTGTAAATCCGAGCTGTCGATGTGCCGGCGATTGCGTGAGATGGACAGTGTCAAATACACTTCGTCAAAACTCACTGTTGTGAGACCCACAGCCGGGGAGTTTTAAAAAACCAGGAAACAGCTGATCACAGCAGTCAGTCCAGTCCGCGGACGTCAAGATGAGCAACTGGACAGCCGCTGAGATCCAGGAGATGCTGGCGTCTCCTCGGTCTCTGTAGCTGTCTTCGTTGTCCGCTTGTTGTTGTAGCGGCGAGCTACTAACGGTCGCTACTTTCAAATTAAAAGCCCCCCGCTTAGAACCCGGTTATAAACTCCAATGGGGTGCAATGTAAAGCTCTTATTTTGAAGACAACTTCCACCTGCTTCACTGTTCGCGGCCAACTTCGTGCTTCACGTCACATCACATGTTTACGCCTACCCCAGTGGCGGCTTTTTGGAAAAGAAGGAATATTAAACCTCCATTTTAGAGAGACAAGGCGGCACATTGCAGCCTTTACCTTGCAGCAAATGTGCCACCTTTTCTATCTAAAAGGAGCTACTTACAAATGTTGGAATGCAGCCACCATCCCCTCCACATCCTCCGATAGTCGGGTCATAAGCAATGCGGTACGTAGCCCACGACACGTACAAATGTGTCAGTTTCCAGAAATGTTTCCTGGGCTGGATGTAGCTGTGGAAGAAAAGGAAAAAGTCATTTGCAGCTGCAGAAACTGATCTTGTGTGCAGTCATGTAGACGGAGAAAGTAATTGTATTTTATTGCAGCACCTGTTCCCTAATTTGAAAGACTACAATTGTACTGAACTGAAGATACGGTCCTGCTATTGGATAACATTTCCTTGCTATCCAAGTTAGTAAATGTGCACAAAATGTTGTTTAAGCTACTAAATTGATGCATTGCTAATAAAAATGACTTCCTGTGGACCTTTTTCTTTCTCTGCGCCTCTCCAGATTGCCCCTTGATTGATTGATGGATGAACTGATTTGCCGGTTGACGGATGATTGATTGGATGTTAATTTAATCTTCAGTTTGAAAGTGATGACTCGTCGCAGGGACTCCAGCCTGCGCAGTTCGGAGATCTGAATTTATCGCCGATCAAATATTAAAATCCTCACACGTCTCTGGCAGAACGACTCTGGCAGAGACCGTAAAACAGGACATCTGTTCCCCCCTGTGACATATAACAAAGATGGCCTCTGTTTTACTGTCCAAGCAGGGAGGAGACTAACTTCATCAACTCTTTATTGAATGGCCTTCCTGTGTTTCCACCAATGCATCCAACTATAGCACTCTAGTTACAGCGGCTGACTGTGCAGGAACACGGAAAGTCTTCCTCCCGTGTAATCGTCTTACAAGCTTGTAAAAAGTACAGAAAGTGGAAGCCATTGCGCTTGCGATCGCACTAAGTAGATTATATTTGAGCAAAAGTATTTGCAGAGCATCTTTTTGTACAATT